>NC_064620.1:531347118-531657908 GCF_023898315.1 Schistocerca nitens
TTCCTCCTGCGTCTCTATTTCGACGAATATGAGCCCTTTACTGAAGAAATCCGGGAATGAGCATCCTACTGTATATGCAGAAGATACTGGAGAAATAAGCAACTTGCACCCGTCGCGGCTCAATGTATAGAGATGCAGGCATTAAGGCACAATGTGGAAAAGGCCTCTTCTACCGCACTTCAACAGGCCATACGAAACGTCGACTCTGCATGTTGATGATGCCAGGATCAGTTTAAAGTGTCAAAACCACGATTCAACTAACACAACGGCCATGGAATTCCTGTGTGATTATTACGATGCGTGTGGAGTGCAGACAGCAAGGTCGAGACATTCTTTATTCACATACTTCTACTATGACAGCCGAGCTGATTGCCAGTTTGGAAGCCGCACTGTTCGCATAGACGTCGACAGGAGATACAGTAGTCGTCATCCGTGGTATCCCTACAACTAGTTATAACCATCATAATAACTGTAGCAACCCCATAGTTGCAGCGAACAGCGATATCGTGTTTCGGGTGCAGACGAACTGCTGCAACACCATGATGATATGAATGAAAGGCCACTTCTCTATACCTGTAAATGAAGAAGTAGATGACCTAGCAAAGCAGGCATCTCGGTATGGAACTATTAAATATGAAAAAAATGGTTCAAATGGCTCTGAGCACTATGGGACTCAACTGCTGTGGTCATAAGTCCCCTAGAACTTAGAACTACTTAAACCTATCTAACCTAAGGACATCACACACATCCATGCCCAAGGCAGGATTCGAACCTGCGACCGTAGCAGTCGCACGGTTCCGGACTGCGCGCCTAGAACCGCGAGACCACCGCGGCCGGCTATTAAATATGAACTCCTTCTCACAAATATCAATGGTCGTGGACATCTAAATCGCTTCTCACTAGTTCATTCCACAGTTCCAAGCGTACCATGTTATAATAAAGCACAACGTTAAGGAGCTTCATGAAAATTACAGTGTGGCTGAAATTAAATAATTAGAAATTTGACAGATTCCTCTATCGTCTCAACCTAAGCGTCGCCCTCCTATGTGTTTGTGGAGAGGAAGTGTATCCAAACCATATATTTCTGCAATGTCTTCGAAATACACATCACAAAAACATCGTTGCGAGTAATCTTCGGGCTCTTTGTCATCAGCTGCCAACCAGCCTCAAAACCTTGACCTTGTTAGCATCCAGCAATACAGCAACATACAAGCTAATGTAGGGTTTGGTCAACAGTGCAAGCATCAACCTGGGCCTCTGATCTAATGCTCCTTGTACTTAGAATGCCAGGAAAAGAGCAAAATTCAGTTAACTAGCTGTATTACCATGTGCAAACACTGCAGAATATGGAAGGCTCAGACTCTATAGGTATGTTACTATGTAGCTCCTATTTGCATGTGTCTGTATACTGGTGTACCTGTACGTGTAGCTATAATACACAACTCAGGTTCTTTTAAACTGTTCTCCTGATCTGTCTAGATGGTACTTACAAATCTACGAAAATATTCAGTTCCCTAACAGCAGGTTCTCAAACAGTTCTCGTAGAACATTCGAAGAACATTTCATTGTTAAGACGCATCCAACATCTGGTTTTGTGTCTTCATTCGCAATGGCTGCTCGATCAAAAATGGTGTCCGTTCTTTCCGACATGCTGAAAGAACGAACACCGCATATGTTTTATTGTTAATTCAGATATATAGTGGACGGAACTGAGACTATCCAGTATGTGCACCAAACGCGATTTACCATTTCAGATTACGTTACCAGTATGATGTTTATAGTAAACTAACAGAGAATATCCTGTGTCCCATTTTGGTCTTGTTTACTCGTTTTCGTATACTCTAATTCTTCTCTTTATCCACTTCCCGGTTCCAGGCTCTACTTGAGAACGCCCTGTTAATTTGCCGGGTCGAGTATCCATTGTCTCTGAACACCGTCCTTAAATGTGCTAGTTCCTTAGGCAAATTCTCTGCATCAGACACCGTATGTTTAAGTACACACATGGTTTGGGATGGGTAATGGCAACTTGAAGAATGCGAGTACAAATCAGTGTGAGTGGGCTTACGATGATCAGAATGACCCACCGAGCCGCCACTCTTCCGTTTAACCAAAACATCCTGGAATGGAAGGTAACCATCTTTCTCTAGTTCCATAGTGTGGCCCTACGGAGAAAAAAGTTAATGGAGTTTTTTCATCACTTAACTCCATACATGAGAATATACGATTTACTATGGAACTACAGAAAGATGCTTGCCTTCCATTCCTGGTTGCTT
Organism: Schistocerca nitens; assembly: GCF_023898315.1. Classification (NCBI taxonomy): domain Eukaryota; kingdom Metazoa; phylum Arthropoda; class Insecta; order Orthoptera; family Acrididae; genus Schistocerca; species Schistocerca nitens. The sequence goes on from NC_064620.1 coordinate 531,349,392, forward strand.
TTGGTTAAACGGAAGAGTGGCGGCTCTGTGGCACAATTCTGTTAATCGTAGGCCCACTCACACTGATTTGTACTTGCGTTCGTCAAGTTGCCATTACAAATCCCAAACCACGGGTGTATTTAAAGCCCTTGTGCACAGGGCACATACGGTGTCGGATGCAGAGAATTTGCCTAAGGAACTAGCACATTTAAGGACGGTGTTCAGAGACGATGGATACTCGACCCGGCAAATTAACAGGGCCTTCTCAACTAGCGGCAGGAACCGGGAAGTGGATAAAGAGGAGAACTCGCCAGCTTTTCTCCCCTTTGTTGGAAATATCTCCTTCAAAATAGCGAGGAGTCTTAATAATTTTCATGTGAAAGTGATTGTTCGTCCACCTTGTAAGAATTCGGATTAGCTGGGATGGGTGAAGCATGATTTGCTACTGCGGTAGTCGGGAATTTACAAAATACCGTGTCAATGTTGCATGGCCTATATACGACAGACAACGCGTACAGTGGAAGAGCGTTGTACGGAACATCAACGTTGCACTCGCCTACTGCAACCCAATAAGTCTACAGTTGCGGAACATTTAATGGAATACGACAAAACTTCGATTTTGGCCAAATTAACAACTTTTTGGGGCTCCATTATCAAAGAATCCGTTGAAACACGTATCGCAGAAAATCTGATGAACAGTCACAGTAGTTACCAATTGAATAACGCGTCATCTCGACACGAACACTAGCGAGGGCGCTGTCGCTGGTCGGTGTTGTCCTCCTGTCTCCGCGACTGCAGCGCATGCACGACAGTACCATAAGCGCACTACACAAAACGGAGCGGAGAACGTCTTCGCCATTCCTCGTTCGGCTCACCTAAAGACGGCTGGCAGTTTTCCAGCCGAAATATCGTGCAGTGAAGTTTACGACGACAGCCTGCAAGCCCGAAATCTTTTTGAACATGTGCTACAGTGTTTGATTTGCGTTCAAGTAAGACATTAATACAGTGTCACACGTAATCACGTCGTACTTTTAGAAACAAAGGAAACTCCAAATTTTGTATACGGTTACGAAAATATCCATGTTCAGAGACAATAAATGAGATTTGCACTTAATTATCACAGTTGTAGAAGCAATACTACGGAGGCAAAGAAATTTGTCCCAGTTCCTTAATAATTAATCACTTATCTCTAAGTTTCAGTTCCTACTAGGAGAAAGCATGCAATCACTAACAAACAGAAATGTGTTAGTACAAGCTTATGTAACAGATAGACGATGAAAAAATTTAATATAGTAACTATACTTAAAAACGACAGCTACCACAAGAAGAACAATCGCGCAATTCACCTTATAGTATTTTCCGACAGCCTGTTTACTGATTTACAATTTCGTGGTATCACAGAATGTTCCACACTACTGGGCAAAGGAATGAAAGCTTGAACAACGACCTTAAAATATACATTCAGTTCCCCAAAAAGAAACACACGCACATTTCATATAAATACATAATTACAAAGAAACCTCCCGGATAATCGAGAAAGTTCTGCGCACGGCGTTAGTAACGGCTACTGTTTGCTGGAAAGAAAAAGGATGTTTAAGTTCAACGAATAGTTCAACTGAACAGTGTACGGCTACGAGCGTAATTACACATCAACATACCAATAAAGGGGCAGAAAACAAGCCCTCGTATAGCAGAAAAACAAACGGCCTTTGTTACTGAACGTACACCAAAATCTCAACAAGGGGATTAGAAGATTCGATTGCCAACTGCAATTCAGTTTCAAAACAACGCTCCGGTGACGACCAATAGCAAGGTACCATCATGCTGGACGGAAAATCAATAAAATTTTAATGGATGCACACGGTTGGCAAACGAACTTCGATTACATTAGCAGTCAGTACCTTAAATACTAAACAATTGGCACGAATCCTTTTCTCCCAGATTTAACAAGTTAACTAGCAAGCATCAAAGCCACTCACAGCAATAAATGAGGTAACTTAAACTAAAGTCCACAAAGCTCTGCTACATAAGAAGGTAAAAACATAGTATGTCTTAATTACAGAAACTCACAAATTTACGCTGGTATACCGAGCAGTTGGTACAAACACGTGCAGGCCTCTTGAATTCGCACTCAACGTATCAACGACCGGGCCGTAAGCAACATGGGAGACTGCTCACGTATTTTTAGAGTTCCAATATCCTTGAAGGCGGGTAAGACACATCAGCAGACGGCGTCGAACTGGAGAATACAATAGAAAGGAACACATTGCGAACCTCACGCTGTCCTCAAATGCTCTCTACAGAAGTAAGGTACCTCACGTAGTTCCAAGACGGCACGCTTCCCACTTAACCAAGGCGTCACAACCACGGACTTCCACAGTGGGAATAGCTTCTGACGCCCTGCGTCCTCCGGATCCGCCAGGATGAAAACTCATTCTCGGACACGCATCCCCAGGTGGAATACTGAAGTTTTGTCGTCCAGTACAGGAATCGCAAGGCTCAAATCACCACACGCTATGCCTGAAGAGCTCTTCCGGCTCTACCATCTGCAGATACGCGACTCACTCATCACACTGCGACTTGTTTAGATAAAGGTTCGCCTTCCACTAGAGGCAAAGATGGCATGCGGAAGACGTATCTCGACCTACCGACACGGAACGGCTCAAAATGCACTTTAAAAACCATTTATCGTTTTGTTTTAGCTGATAACAAGATGTAGAAATGCCCATTGACAATGATAATTGGTAAGCGCAGTATCAACTGATGACAGTCGCTTAAAATTCAGATCCGGAAATCTAACAAATTGAAAGAGGTGCTCAATTTAAAAACTGCGTTCTTTATGAGACACCCTTCACATTGCGTAGTTGATAAGTTTTGCAAGTGACAGAAGCGGCTTTTGGTACAGGGATAACTTTAAAATCATTGTAACACAAATCGCGCCTCAAATTTAAATGAGGAAAGCTTGTTAGGCAATTTTGCGGCTGTGAGAGCTTACTTTTCGTATCGTCTCATCAGACAACCTTCGTGTTTTGGCGAACCCTTACCACGTGGCCGCTGACCGCTGTGGCCGAGCGATTCTAGCCGCTTCAGTCTGGAACCGCGCGACCGCAACGATCGCAGGTTCGAATCCTGCCTCGGGCATGGACGTGTGTGCTGTCTTTCGGTTAGTTAGTGCAAATGGTTCAAATGGCTCTGAGCACTATGGGACTTAACATCTATGGTCATCAGTCCCCTAGAACTTAGAACTACTTAAACCTAACTAACCTAAGGACGTCACACAACTTCCAGTCGTCACGAGGCAGAGAAAATCTCTGACCCCGCTGGGAATCGAACCCGGGAACCCGGGCGCGGGAAGCGAGAACGCTACCGCACGACCACGAGCTGCGGACGGTTAGTTACTTTTAAGTATTTCTAAGTTCTAGGGGACTGATGACTTCAGATGTTAAGCCTGATAGTGCTCAGAGCCATTTGAACCATTTGAACTACGTTGCTGGATTCAAAAGAGTACCGTGGACGATGAATGGCGGAGCTGTTTTTGTCGACCTCGAAGTTTCTGTTCCAGATTAATTAATGGTCCATGTGAAATGGCATTGGTAATTTATTGTTCTGTTAATTGCTGTCGAAAACTTGTCGTATTGTTTCGGCATTTGGTTATATACAGAACGAATAGGTAGCGCAATGTTGATCACTCACGACAAACTGACGTCCACGATGACAGTCCGTGTTTTTCACGATGTCGCGGTTCTTTATTTTGTTTTCATTCACATATCATAATTACCGTGTAGTTTGGTTCAAGTCGCTCACTCATTGTTCAGCTGAAATTGAGCAATTAACGTCTACAGCGAAAAAACACGAAAACTGCTGTTAAATCCAATATTTCAGCGATTGTCCACCGCCCACCAGCTGTACACATTACTTCAGTTGACGCATGAGGATGAAAGAGAAAGGCTAGTGGACGCATTGTTACATCGTATATATTATTTCTCAAGTCAACAACCACTTTTCTCAACATATACTAATCGTACAGGAAATGTTAGTTCAATTAGTCACCCTTGAAAGCGTTCATATACACTAATGGCCAGTAAAATTGTTACACCACGAAGATGACGTGCTACACACGCGAAATTTAGCCGACAGGAAGAAGATGCTGTGATATGCAAACGATTAGCTTTTCAGAGCATTCACACAAGGCTGGCGACACCTACAACGTGTCGACATGAGGAAAGTTTACAACCGATTTCTCATACACAAACAGCAGTTGACCTGCGTTGCGTGGTGAAACGTTGTTGTGATGCCTCGTGTAAGGAGGAGAAATGCGTACCATCACGTTTCCGACTTTGATAAAGGTCGGATTGTAGCCTATCGCGATTGCGACATTGCTGCTCGCGTTGGTCGAGATGCAGTGACTGTTAGCAGAATATGGAATCGGTGGGTTCAGGAGGGTAATACGGAACGCCGTGCTGGATCCCAACGGCCTCGTATCACTAGCAGTCGAGATGACAGGCATCTTATCCGCATGGTTGTAACGGATCGTGCAGCAAAGTCTCGATCACTGAGTCAACAGATGGGGACGTTTGCAAGACAACAACCATCTGTATGAACAGTTCGACGTTTGCAGTAGCATGGACTATCAGCTCGGAGACCGTGGCTGCGGTTACCCTTGACGCTGCATCACAGACAGGAGCGCCTGCGATGGTGTACTCAACGACGAACCTGGGTGCACGAATGGCAAACGTCATTTTTTCGGATGAATGCAGGTTCTGTTTACAGCATCATGATGGTCTCATCCGTGTTTGGCGACATCGCGATGAACGCACTTTGCAAGCGTGTATTCGTCATCGCCATACTGGCGTATCACCCGGCGTGATGGTATGGGATGCCATTTGTTACACGTCTCGGTCACCTCTTGTTCGCATTGACAGCACTTTGAACAGTGGACGTTACATTTCAGATGTGTTACGACCCGTGGCTCTACCCTTCATTCGATCCATGCGAAACACTACATTTCAGCAGGATAATGCACGAGCGCATGTTGCAGGTCCTGTACGGGCCTTTCTGGATACAGAAAATGTTCGACTGCTGCCCTGGCCAGCACATTCTCCAGGTCTCTCACCAATTGAAAACGTCTGGTCAATGGTGACCGAGCAACTGGCTCGTCACAATACGCCAGTCACTACTCTTGATGAACTGTGGTATCGTGTTGAAGCTGTATGGGCAGCTGTACCTGTACACGCTATCCAAGCTCTGTTTGACTCAATGCCCAGGCGTATCAAGGCCGTTATTACGGCCAGAGACGGTTGTTCTGGGTACTGATTTCTCAGGATCTATGCACACAAATTGGGTGAAAATGTAATCATATGTCAGTTCGAGTATAATATATTTGTCCAATGAATATCCGTTTATCATCTGCATTTCGTCTTGGTGTAGCAATTTTAATGACCAGTAGTGTAGTTGTCCGAGGATAAAGACAGGTTTGCTAAACACAATCCTACTCTTTGAAAGTAGACTTCTAGTCTGCTTCTCACACTGCATACCGATTTTGCGCTTAAAATTACTGTGTGTGGAAACTTTTAATATAAAAGAGACTTTTAACTATCGTAGGGCAAATGGAATCATGGAAACCCAGCTTGATACGTATGTTTTACAAAGCTAACTTATTAATCACGAATAAGAGACTTCCTTTCCACATTAACGTATTACAAATATCATTTTATTTGTTTTAAAGTACCAATTAACAGGATAATTTGCCTACAGCATTGTCGTAGATAACAGTAGTAACTACTACGGTACTACATTGTCTGTGACCGTTGTTCATATTGATTTTCTGAACAAATACACTTTGCGAAACGACAGACGTAGTTGTCATTTTCATCAGCTATCCTCATTTCAACGATTACTTATTCCACAAGCTGTCATGATTTACATCTAGCAAAGTGCAATAGTTTCAATCGGGTCAGCTGTTTACGATTAATGCTCAGATGACTGACACCGGGGAATCTGTTGTAATATAACATAAAAACTTTGCTTTACAATCGAGAAGAAGGCAATTGCCCATTAAAATTGCACTTACGATCACCATAGGTATGTTGCAAGGACAAAGGGTTCAAGGAGTAGGATTGTGTTTACCAAATCCCGTCTTTCCTACCGGGCAACTGTATGTAGCAGTTTCAACGGTAACTAAATGAGCTAACATTTTTGTATCCCTTGTAAGTAGGCTGTTTAGGTTTTTATATTGGTAACGCCACGTAGCGCTCTGTATGAAAATCACTGACTGTGCTGAGTGCAGTCTGTAGCTGGTTAGCATTGTTGGAATATTCGCTATTGTAGTGTTGGGCAGTTGGATGTGAACAGTGCGTAGCGTTGCGCAGTTGGAGGTGAGCCACCAGCAGTGGTGGATGCGGGGAGAGAGATGGCGGAGTTTTGAGAGCGGATGATCTGGACGTGTGTCCATCAGAGACAATAAATTTGTAAGACTGTTATATATATTATGACTTTTGAATACCATTAAGTTAAATACATTGTTTGTTCTCTATCAAAATCTTTCATTTGCTAACTATGCCTATCAATAGTTAGTGACTTCAGTAGTTAGAATCTTTTATTTAGCTGGTAGTATTGGCGCTCGCTATATTGCAGTAGTTCGAGTAACGAAGGTTTTTGTGAGGTAAGTGATTCATGAAAGGTATAGGTTATTGTTAGTCGGGGCCATTCTTTTGTAGGGATTATTGAAAGTCAGATTGCATTGCGCTAAAGATATTGTGTGTCAGTTTAGTGATGATATGAATAAGTAAAGAGAGAAATGAAACTTCCTGGCAGATTAAAACTGTGTGCCCGACCGAGACTCGAACTCGGGACCTTTGCCTTTCGAGGTCAAGTGCTCTACCAACTGAGCTACCGAAGCACGACTCAGGCCCGGTACTCACAGCTTTACTTCTGCCAGTACCTCGTCTCCTACCGGAGAGCTTCTATAAAGTTTGGAAGGTAGGAGACGAGGTACTGGCAGAAGTAAAGCTGTGAGTACCTGCCGTGAGTCGTGCTTCGGTAGCTCAGTTGGTAGAGCACTTGCCCGCGAAAGGCAAAGGTCCCGAGTTCGAGTCTCGGTCGGGCACACAGTTGTAATCTGCCAGGAAGTTTCATATCAGCGCACACTCCGCTGCAGAGTGAAAATCTCATTCTAAAGAGAGAAATGTCTGTGCACGTTCAGTTTTGCTCAGCTGTTTGAAAACCAAATAACGTAAGGGGTTTATCAGTACAATCATTCATAAATTTTTCTAAGGGGAGGTTTCACCTTTAGAGAACGATAAGAACAAAACTTTCACGGTTATTTTCTTACCTCAAATATCGTTTACACTGAGGTATTGCAATATTCTGTAAAAAATTCTTTTCAAACTGATGTGCAACTAAATGTAAATACAAGAAAGTATCCTAAATTCATGATTATTATTTCACTTGCTTCAGTTCACTTTTAAAGACATTTTCTCTTATTTCCCACAACAGCCCTTACACCAACGGCTACACTTATTCCAAATACTGTCATTGCTTAAATCTATATAGAGAGCGAAAGTCTCATATGTGTCCCCCAGTTGTAAGTAAAAGGTTGTTTACGTTTATACTTTATTAGAGTGTTTGTTCGTACTAAAAATGAAGTTACCTTTTTTATTCCTGTTATGCCGGATATGCAAATTTTCTATTTTAGTCGATGTGTGATTGGTACAAATCTACATGATGAAAGAAACGGAAGCCAGGTAAGGATTCATCTCCCAAAAACTGTATGATAAATCTACTAGACAAAAAAAATAAAAGAAATATTGTTTCACTAGCCTTTGCATTTGTCATTAAATCAGAGGGTTAAGTTTTATATACGGGTCGTAGACTGTGAAACAGCTTTAAGCCAACAACAATAAAGGAGGCTCTGAGCACTATGGGACTCAACTGCTGAGGTCATTAGTCCCCTAGAACTTAGAACTAGTTCAACCTAACTAACCTAAGGACATCACACACATCCATGCCCGAGGCAGGATTCGAACCTGCGACCGTAGCGGTCTCGCGGTTCCAGACTGCAGCGCCAGAACCGCGCGGCCACTTCAGCCGGCAATAAAGGAGGAAAATGTTGTATTTTTAATAAACTATCGTAAATTTTACTACTTCATATCTTATTCAAGGTCAGTCGTTTGAAAATTTGTGGTAAGATCTTATAGGACTAAACTGCTGAGGTCATCGGTCCCGAAGCTTACACACTACTTAATCTAACTTAAAGTAACTTACGCTAAGGATGACACACACACATACACACACACACATATGCCAGAGGGAGGACTCGAACCTCCGACGGGGGCGGCCGTGCGGACCGTGGAAGTCGCCCTGGACCGCGCGGCTACACGGTGCGGTAAAGTAAGTGATAATTTATAGTTTATGCGCTAGTTAATTACAATTGTAAGATCTCCAATGGTGTGACGAAAACAATATGTCCTGTTTCACATTCTATAATGACAATGTCAGATAGGCAGGAACAGCGAATTGGTGCCAACTTCAAAGGTAAATTTTACAACAGTTTAATAGTGTAGTGTTAAGTAGTCAGAATAGCCTCTGTTTGAAGCGTTATTTCGATAGTTAATTGGCTGTGCAGTCTAAAAAGAAACTGAAGGGACAGATGTAAACTCTTCGAGAATTCTGCTGCTCTGCTGTTATATAATAAGTGAGGTTTTTGTCGTATTAGGCTGGCGCCTAAAGTTCATAGCGTTTTTCCGTAAGTTTAATTAACGCAACAAATACGCATAACAGAGACTTTAGTCATCAATAATATATTGTGCGTCACTATTTATAACACTCTGTCAACGCTGGAGTAACATTTCGATTCCACCACTGGAGAAATCAAGTGGTTTTGACACGAAGAACTGCTGTAACTTTATTTGGAGAGCATTCTCATCCGGAAAGGAAGTTCTTTGACAGTAAATGTCACCAGTGCTGGTTACATCTCCAGGAAGCAATTCGTAGTTCAACTTATTGTAGCTGGTCCACCAGACGCATAACATTACCTTTTGTGGATGGGCGAAAGTCTTTCTATGGGTGCTTTGTTTGGGCTCAGCCATTCCCTTCTTTTTCTTACGTTAGCATAAAGACAGCATTTCTTGCTGCAAGTAACGATACACGTTAGGAATGGTCGGAGTTTTCCAGTAGCCAGTTGATGACTAACAGGCATGGCCACCCACTGATTTTTGTGATTTTGGCTTAGAGCTTTCGAAAACCACACACTCGATATGTGAACCTCCCCACTGCATGCAAACATCGCACGATGATGGAATGATCACAGTTCACTGCATTCTCCAGTTCTCGAGTACACTGACGTGAATCATTGTGGAACAATGCATTTAAACACTCCTCGTCAACTCTAGAAGGTCTTCCTGAACGTGCAGAGTCACTAACGCCAAAATAATCTTTCTTAAAACAAGACAATCATTTTCTTGCCGTGATCTACCCAATGGCATTATCCCCGTACAGGGCGCAAATACTCCTGGCTACCTCCGCAACAGTCATCATTCTACTGCACTCAGAAGAGTATGTCGAATGTTTCGATTTATCCATTTAGCACTACATTTTCTAGCGTCCGCAGCTCCACTCGCTATCTCTAAAGGATAAAATGACAATAAGTAAGCTCAAATAGCAACAGTGAACTGTTGTAGTTATGGTCTTCAGTTAAGAGACTGGTTTGATGCAGCTCTCCATGCTACTCTATCCTGCACAAGCTTCTTCATCTCCAAGTAACTACCGCAACCTACATACTTCTGAATCTGCTTAGTGTATTCATCTCTTCGTCTCCCTCTACGATTTTTATCCTCCACGCTGCCCTCCAATATTAAATTGCTGATCCCTGCTGCCTCAAAACATGTCCTACCAACCGATCCCTTCTTCTAGTCAAATTGTACCACAAACTCCTCTTCTCCCCAATACTATTCAGTACCTCCTCATTGGTTACGTGATTTACCCATCTAATCTTCAGCATTCTTCTGAAGCAGTACATTTCGAAAGCTTTTATTCTCTTCTTGTCTAAAGTAGTTATCGTCCATGTTTCTCTTCCTTACATGGCTACACTTCATACAAACACTTTCGGAAAAGGCTTTCTGACAGTTAAATTTATGCTCGATGTTAAAAAATGCCTCTTCTTCAGAAACGCTTTCCTTGCCATTCCCAGTCTTCATTTTATATCTTCTCTACTTCGAACATCATCAGTTACTTTTCTCCCCAAGTAGCAACACTCATCTACTACTTTAAGTGTCTCTCATTTCCTAATCTAATTCCCTCAGCATCACCTGAGCTAATTATACTACACTCCATTACCCTTGTTTCGCTTTTTATGATGTTCATCTCATATCCTCCTTTCAAGACACTGTCCAATCCGTTCAAATCCTCTTCCAGGTCCTTTGCTGTCTCTGACACAATTACAATGTCATCGGCAAACCTCGAAGTTTTTTTTTCTTCCTCATGGCTTATAATTCCTACTCCAAATTTTTCTTTTGTTTTCTTTACTGGTTGCTCAATATACAGACTGAATAACGTCGGGGATAGGCTGCAACCCTGTCTCCCTCCGTTCCCAACCACTGCTTAACTTTCTTAAAACTGCCATCTCATTCTGTACAAATTTTTAATAGCCTTTCGCTCCCTGTATTTGACCCCTGCCACTTTCTAAGTCTACAAATGGTGAAAACGTAGATTTGCCTTTCCTTAAGCAATCTGCTAAGATAAGTCGTACGGCCAGTATTTCCTCACGTGTTCCAACATTTCTACGAAATCCAAACTGATCCTCCCCAAGGTCAGCTTGCAGCAGTTTTTCCATTCGTCTGTAAAGAATTCGCGTTAGTATTTTGCTGCCGTGAGTTATTAAACTGAGAGTTCAGTAATTGTCAATCCTGTCAATACCTGCTTTCTCTGGGATTGGAATTGTTACATTCTTCTTGAAGTCTGAGGGTACTTTGCCTGTCTCATACATCTTGCTCACCAGATGGTAGAGCCGGCCGGAGTGGCCGTGCGGTTCTGGGCGCTACAGTCTGGTCCCGAACAACCGCTACGGTCGCAGGATCGAATCCTGCCTCGGGCATGGATGTGTGTGATGTCTTTAGGTTATATAGGTTTAATTAGATTTACGTTCTAGGCTACTGATGACCTCAGAAGCTAAGTCGCACAGTGCTCAAAGCCATTTTAACCAGATGGTAGAGTTTTGTCATGACTGGCTATCCCAAGTCTATCTGTAGTTCTAGTGGAGTGTTGTCTACTCCCGGGGCCTTATTTCGACTTAAGTCTTTCAGTGCACTATCACATTCTTCACGCAGTATCGTACTTCCCATTTCATCTTCATTTACGTCCTCTTCCATCTCCATATCACCCTCAAGCGCATCACCCTTGTATAGACCCTCTATATACTCCTGCCACCTTTCTCCACCGGAGCTCTTGAGATTCATACAGGCTTTCTCCAAAGGCCTCTTTAATTTTCCTGTAGGCAATATCTACGACGGTTGGAACTTCAATAGTGGCAACTATTTACTTACAGCTCGTAAAAAATAGATACCAGTTTCAAAGTTTTAATGACTTTCAGAGTAGTTACTAGCATTGTGTATAACCCGTTCCAGCAATGTGGAAGTCATAGGACACTCATAGCAGTGCCAGTTATGTTGACAGTTCGAGCGGCGCAGTCTATTGCCCGACGAATTTCTAGCAGTTCTGAAGCGAATGCCGTGAAGTGTTTCCTTCAGTTTAGAAATCGAGTTGAACTTACGAGGGCTTAAGTCAAGGGAGTGCAGTAGGTGGTATAGCACTTAGCAGCCCCATCAGTGAAACAAATCTCTAACACCTTGCACTGTATGTGCTTGAGCAATGCCCTGCAAAATGAGGGTCAGGCCCTGTAGAAAGTATCATCACTTCTGTCTCTATGCTGTTCATTTTTCGAACACAACCTAAGACCAGCTTAGAGACAGAAGTGATGACACTTTCTGCAGGACTGTCCATCATTTTGCAGCACAATGCTCAAGCTCGTACAGTGCAAGCTGTTACTGATTTGTTTGAGTGATGGGGCTGCTAAGTGCTATACCACCTACTGAACTCCTATGACTTAAGCCCTCGTAAGTTAAACTCGATTCCTAAACTGAAGGAAACACTTCACGGCATTCGCTTCAGACTGCTACAAATTCGTCGGGTAATAGACTGTACCGCTGGAACTGTCAACACAACTGGCACTGCTAAAAGTATCCTACGACCTCCACATCGCTGCCAACAGGTTATACACAATGCTGGTGAAAACTTTGAAGGTCAGTAAAACTTTGAAACACGTATCTATTTTGGCCGAGCTGTAAATAAATGGTTGTCACTATTAAAGTTCGAAACCTCGTATCTTACCCCTAGTGATACATGCCTCTACATCCTTACATTTGTCTTCTAGCCATTCCTGATTAGCCATTTTGCACTTCCTGTCGATCTTACTTTTGAGACTTTTGTATTCATTTTTGGCCTACTTCATCTACTACATTTTTATATTTTCTCCTTTCATCAATTAAGTTCAATATCTCTACTGTCACCCAAGATTTCTACTAGCCCTCGTCTTTTTAGGTACTTCATCCTCCGCTGCCTTCACTATTTCATCTCTCAAAGTTACTGTATTTCTTTCCCCCTTCTTGACAGATCCCATCTCCTAAAATTCCCGCCTTTTCTCAGTTTTTCAGTTTTAATCTACAGTTCATAACCAATAAATTGTGGCCAGAGTCCACATGTGTCCCTGGAAATGTTACACAATTTACAACCTGGTTCCTAAATCTCTGTCTTACTATTATACAATCTTTCCACGTATACAACCTTATGCTCTGGGCAAAATTCTACCAGGCCGCTTCCTGTTTGATTCCTTACCCCCATTCCATATTAACCAACAACTTTTCCTTTTCTTCCTGTTCCAACTATCGAATTCCAGTCACGCATGAGTATTAAATTTTCGTCTCCCTTCACTATCTGTATAATTTCTTTTATCTCGTCACACATTTCTTAGATCTCTTCGTCGTCTGCAGAGCTAGTTTATACATAAGCTTGTACTACTATGGTAGGCGTGGGCTTCCTTCTTGTCTATCTTGGCTACAATAATGCGTTCACTATGCTGCTCGTAGTAGCTTACCTGCGCTCCAATTTTTTTTATTCGTTACTAAACCTAGTTCTGCATTACTCCTATTTGATTTTGTATTTGCAACCCTGTACTCACCCGAGCAGGAGTCTTGTTCCTCCTGCCACCGAAATTCACTAATACCCGCTATATCTATCCATTTCCCTTTTAAAATTTCCTAACCTGCCTACCCGATTAAGGGATCTGACATTCCACGCTCCGATCCGTAGAACGCCAGTTACCCCTATCCTGATAACGACATCCTCCTGAGTAGTCCCCTCCCGGAGATACGAATGGGGGACTATTTTACCTCCGGAATATTTTACTAGAGAGGATGCCATCAGCATTCAACCATACAGTAAAGCTGCATGCCGTCGGAGAAAATTGCGGCTGTAGTTTCCCCTTGCTTTCAGCCGTTCGCAGTACCAGCACAGCAAGGCCAGATCAGTCAAGGCCAGATCAGTCTGTCATCCAGACTGATGCCCCTGCAACTACTGCAAAGGCTGCTGCCCTCTTCAGGAACGACACGGTTGTCTGGCCTCTCAACACATACCCCTCCGTTGTGGTTGCACCTACGGTACGGCTATCTGTATCGTTGAAGCACGCAAGCCTCCCCACCAGCGGCATGGCCCATGGTTCTTGGGGAGGGGGGGGGGGGACAGTGAACTACAAATAAAAAATTACAATCGGTAAATAAACCCATCGCAGTCGGAATGCCAACATGCAAAACAAAAACGCTACGAAGTTATGCACCGAGCTAATACTTACAAGGGAACCTCCTCATCGCACCCCCCTCAAATTTAGTTATAAGTTGGCACAGTGGATAGGCCTTGAAAAACTGAACACAGATCAGTCGAGAAAACACGAAGAAGTTGTGTGGAACTATGAAAGAAATAAGCAAAATATACAAACTGAGTAGTCCATGCACAAGATAGGCAACATCAATGATAGTGTGAGCTCAGGAGCCCCGTGGTCCCGTGGTTAGCATGAGCAGCTGTGGAATCATAGGTCCTTGGTTCCATTCTTCCCTCGAGTGAAAATATTACTTTCTTTATTTTCGCAAAGTTATGATCTGTCCGTTCGTTCATTGACGTCTCTGTTCACTGTAATAAGTTTAGTGTCTGTGTTTTGCGACCGCACCGCAAAACCTTGCGATTAGTAGACGAAAGGACGTGCGTCTCCAATGGTGACCAACAAATTTGATCGCAAGGTCATAGGCCAACCGATTCCTCCACAGGAAAACACGTCTGATATATTCTATACGACACTGGTGACGCATGTGCGTCACATGACAGGAATGTGTTGTCGACCCACCTAACTTGTATACTTGGCGAATTGGCAAAAAGATTCTTCTACCTTGCCCGATTTAGGTTTTCTTGTGGATATGATAATCACTCCCAAAAAAGTGATGAACACATAAGAGTTTGTCACATAAACTGCAACAAATGAATGCAACAGTTTCACAGTCGCACAGTTTTCCCTGTGCTCTGTCAAAGCATATGCTTTTAACGTTTTCAAATTTTTCCGTGTGTAGAGCGTCAAATCCTGCATATGTCCACGCAAATCTGAACATGTCCTGGAATTTTGGAGAGCGAAGTTGATTATGTGTGAGTGCCTGAACTTTTATAATTGTCTGAAAATAAAAAATTAAACTTTTCACTCGAGGGAGGACTTGAACGAAGGAACGCTCGTCCCGCAGTTGCCCACGCTAACCACGGCACCACGACTCTCCCAAGCTCACACAATCCTTGATATTGCCTATCTTGCGCATCTTTGTATATTTTGCTTATTTTTTCATAGTTACACACAACTTATTCCTGTTTTCTCGATTGATCTGTGTTCAGTTTTTCAAGGCCTATCTACTGTGCCAACTTATAACTAAATCGGGTGGGGAGGGGGGGGGGTGCGATGGGGAGGTTCCCTTCTAAGAAGGAAAGTGGAACCTCAAGTATGTGAGAAGGGACTGTGTGAGAGCACGGCTGGTGTGAGACTCTGGCGGTGGCAAAGAACAGAGGAGCAGCCGTGGCGAGAGTGCTGCCGGCGAGGCGGAAAGAAAGGGAGGCAGAGAGAATGGAGCGGAGGAGGAGGACGAGGAGGAGGAGGAGAGATAATCGCCGGTGAACTTTCGCTCTGATTCCAAGGGGCCGACACCGTTGCGGTGACTCTGTCGCTCTCTGCTTCGCAGCAAACACGTCGCCTCCGCTGTTCCTCGCGTCTAGCGAAATGTTTCCTCCTGACACTGCCTGAGAAGCCGCCAGTATGACAGATATCGCCAGTAAACAGAGAGACACCTGCTTAACAGCCAAGAGGCAGCGGGGCTATTACACGACCCTTACGCAGAACCAGCTAGACCTTACTCAAAAGCGGTAAGCTGATTTCCGTGGAAATTTTTTTCTTTTCGGCTGGATCGTGGGCGAGCGGAATAATTACTGTAGTTGTTTCACTTGAACTTTCCAACTGCAGTACCGTAATGCTGATGTTGCTGGATAAGTGGCCGTTACATTAAGACTATAGATAATCCTTTAGCAGACACTGTTACGGCGTACTTGGGTTGTTCGTCGACTGTTATCCGTAGATTAACTCTTACTGCCAAATATTAAGTGAATAACAAGTTTCTTTTGTTGGCTATTTTTACAGCAGCTATATACAGGATGGTCCATTGATCGTGACCGGGACAAATATCTCACGAAATAAGCGTCAAACGAAAAAACTACAAAGAGCGGAATTCGTCTAGCTTGAAGGGGGAAACCAGATGGCGCTATGGTTGGCCCGCTACATCGCGCTGCCATAGGTCAAACTGATATCAACTGCGTTTTTTTTTTAATAGGAACCCCCATTTTTATTACATATTCGCGTAGTACGTACAGAAATATGAATTAGTAGGACCACTTTTTTCGCTTTGTGACGGATGGCCCTGTAATATGGCTCACAATTTTAGACGAACAGTTGGTAACAGGTAGGCTTTTTAAATTAAAATACAGAACATAGGCACCTTTGAACATTTTATTTCGGTTGTTCCAATGTGATACATGTACCTTTGTGAACTTATCAGTTCTGAGAACGATTCCTGTTACATCGTGATTACCCGTAAATACCACATTAGTGCAATAAATGTTCAAAATGATGTTCGTCTTCCTCAATGCATTTGGCAATACGTGTAACGACATCCCTATGAACAGCGAGTAGTTCGTCTCCTGTAATGTTCGCACATGCATTCACAATGGGCTGACGCATGTTGTCAGGCGTTGTCGGTGGATCACTATAGCAAATATCTTTCAACTTTCCCCACAGAAAGAAATTCGGGGTCGTCAGATCCGGTGTGTGTGCGGGCCATGGTATGGTGCTTCGACGACCAATCCACCTGTCATGAAATGTGCTATTAGTACCGAGTCAACAGCACGCGATCTATGTGTCGGACATCCATCTTCTTGGAAGTACATCGCCATTATGTCATGCAGTGAAACATCTTGTAGTTAGTAAATCAGCATACGTTGCACCATTTAGATTTCCATCGATAAAATGGGGGCCAATTAATCTTCCTCCCATACTGCTGCACCATACATTAACCCGCCAAGGTCGCTGATGTTCCAGTTGTCGCAGCCATCGTGGATTTTCCGTTGCCCAATAGCGCATATTATGCCGGTTTACGTTACTGCTGTTGGTGAATGACTGCCCGCATCTCGTGGTCGTGCGGTAGAGTTCTCGCTTCCCACGCCCGGGTTCCCGGGTTCGATTCCCGGCGGGGTCAAGGATTTTCTCTGCCTCGTGATGGCTGGGTGTTGTGTGCTGTCCTTAGGTTAGTTAGGTTTAAGTAGTTCTAAGTTCTAGGGGACTGATGACCATAGATGTTAAGTCCCATCGTGCTCAGAGCCATTTGAACCATTTGGTGAATGACTCTTTGTTCGGTAAATAGAATGCGTGCAAGAAATCTGCCATCGTCCCGTAATTTCTCTTGTGCCCAGTGGCAGAACTGTACACGACGTTCAAAGTCGTCGCCATGCAATTCCTGGTGCATAGAAATATGGTACGGGTGCAATCGATGTTGATGTAGCATTCTCAACACCGACGTTGTTGAGATTCCCGATTCTCACGCAGTTTGTCTGCTACTGATGTGCGGATTAGCCGCGGCAGCAGCTAAAACACCTACTCTGGGCACCATCATTTGTTGAAGGTCGTGGTTGACGTTTCACATGCTGCTGAACACTTCCTGTTTCCTTAAATAACGGAACTATCCGGCGAACGGTCCGGACACTTGGATGATGTCGTCCAGGATACCGAGCAGCATACACAGCACACGCCCGTTGGGCATTTTGATCACAATAGCCATACGTCAACACGATATCGACCTTTTCCGCAGTTAGTAAACGGTCCATTTTAATATGGGTAATGTGTTACGAAGAGAATACCGTCCGCACTGGCGGAATGTTACGTGATACGACGTACTTATACGTTTGTGACTATTACAGCGACATCTATCACAAAGCGAAAAAGTGGTCCAACTAAAACATTCATATTTCTTTACGTACTACACGAATATGTAATAACAAATGGAGGTTCCTATTTTTAAAAAAACGCAGTTGGTATCCGTTTGACCTATGGTAGCGGCATCTAGCGGCCCAACCATAGCGCCATCTGGTTTCCCCCTTGAAGCTAGACGAGTTTCGTTCTTTGTAGTTTTTTTTTCGTTTGACGCTTATTTCGTGAGATATTTGTCCCGGTCACTATCAATGGACCACCCTGTATAAATTACAGTAGTTCAACGCAACAATGCCTTTTGCATGCTGCACATTTAGTTTTTTATTTATCTTGTGCGCACAGAGGCGTTTCGCCTAGATTCAAGGCATCCTCAGTGGGTGCAAATCAACGTATAATTAATTATTTTTAAGCCAAACAGCTTTCTCTCAGATAGCAAACTGCTTGGAAGTTTGCACTTTTCTTTTGGTCACTGCTCTGAACATTTAGCAAAGGAAAACTGTGAAGTGTCAACCAGTTTACCAACTGAGAGAAAGTTTATTGGTTTAAAAATATTGAATCAGATGTTGGACACTCACTGAAGATGCCTTGAAAGTAAGACGAAACCCGTCTGAGTACACAAGATAAGTAAAGGAAGGCGTTTTTATTTTAGCTGTTGTAGTTTATATTAGGCGCCAACGGCCTTGCCTCAGTGGTAACACCGGTTCCCGTCAGATCACCGAAGTTAAGCGCCGTCGGGCTGGTCTAGCACTTGGATGGGTGACCATCCGGTCTGCCGAGCGCTGTTGGCAAGCGGGCTGCACTCAGCCCTTGTGAGGCAAACTGAGGACTAATTTGACTGAGAAGTAGCAGCACGGAAAATCGTAAACTGACATACGGCCGGGAGAGCAGTATGCCGGCCACACACCCTTCCATATCCGCATCCAGTGACGCCTGTGGGCTGAAAATGACACGGCGGCCGGTCGGTACCTCTCGGCCTTCATGGCCTGTTCGGGAGGAGTTTAGTTTAGTTTCGTTTATATTAGATGAACCCTTATGTCGCATATCCAAAAGCTGGACAAAGAGATACCAGGCAGCTGAGAGTGTTCTTTTCCATACAACAAACAAGTAAAAGTGACAGATTACACTTTTCGGACGTACGCCATGTATTAACACTACGAATTCTGAGTGTAACCATCACTGCGTATGACATATGAACAGAAATTCAGGATAACTACAAAGATGACGTTTAGTTTGTGGGGCGCCCAACTGCGCGGTCATCAGCGCCCGTACAAAGTCCCAGTTTTTACACAGTCCATTTTCTTTTTTAAAATCCAATCTAGTCACACTGACAGATTATGATGATGATGATGAAATGATGAGGACAACACAAACACCCAGTCCTCGGGCAGAGAGACTCCCCAAACCGGCCTGGAATTAACTACAAAGAGTTGACCCAGTATCTAAGCTGGAGGGGGGCAACTGATTAATTTCATTACGTGCAACGGTGCAGCCTGGAGGAAACATTGAATCTGTTTCTAAATAAAACTCCAAAATATAAAAAACTGTACATATTACTTGGCTGGGATAATACAGCTACGAACGTACGGAAGTCTCACTGCAGAACATATTAATTACCCCCTTAAAATGGCAGACAGTCAGACAGATCCGTTTAATTTGCTGGAGATGATGTGAGTGCAATGGGAATTCCACTGTTAAGTGCTGACGTGAGATAGGTTGGCCGAAAGAGTACAATGAAGTCTTCTGTGCGGGGGAGAAGTCAATAGGGAGGAGGTAGATGATCCAATATTAGAATCAGAATTTAAAGTGCTTTGGCTGACTTAGGATCAAAACAGGTAGAAGTGATGGATAACGTTTCAACAGAATTTCTAAAATCGTTGATGGAAGTGGCAAGAAAACGACTATTCACGTTTGTGTTTAGAGTGTATGAGTCTGGCGATACGACATCAGTCTTTCGGGAAAAAACACCATTCACACACTTCTGAAGACTGCAAGAGCGGACAAGTGCGAGAATTTTAACACGAACAATTTAACAGCTCATGTATCCAAATTGCTGACGAGAATGATATACAGAAGGACGGAAAACAAAGTTGAGGTTGTATTAGATGACAATTAATTTGGCGTCAGGAAGTGTAAAGGCAACAGAGATGCAGTTATGACGTTGTGGTTGATAAGGGAAGCAAAGCTAAAGAAAAATAAATACACGGTCATAGCATTTTTCGACCTGGAAGAAGCATTCGACAATGTAAAATGGGGCAATATAATGTGCAATACGTACAAGAACCAAGAGGAAACAACAGGAGTGCAAGACGAAGAACGAAGTTCTCGGATAAAAAAGAGAGTAAGTCTTCCGCCCCTAGTGTTCAATCTGTACATCGAAGATGCAATTACGGAAATGAAAGAGAGATTCAAGAGTGGAATTAAAATTCAAGGTGAAGGATATCAGTGATAAGATTTGCTGATAACATTACTATCCTCAGTGACAGTGAAGAAGAATTACAAGATTTTATGAATGGAATGAACATTCTAATTCTTACAGAATACAGATTGTGAATAAATCGAAGAAAGATGGAAATAACAAGAAGTAGCAGAAATAGAAAAAACAGCGAGATACTTGACATCAGCATTGGGGTCTCAAAGTACACCAAGGAAAGGAATTCTGCTACCTAGGTAGCAAAGTAACCCATGATGGACGGAGCAAAGAGAACACAAAAACAGAAGAGTAGCGGAGGCAAAAAAGTGCATTTCTGGCCAAGAGAATTCTACTAAAGTGCGTGTAATTTACGACGGCGGCCGAATTTAGGTCCATTCTGCGCCTCTGGTGTCACAAAACACAGTCAGCCAATGAACAGAGAACGACGTTGCCAGAGCTCGACTGCAGTGCAGAGCACGGATGAGTGTCTTCAGTTTTAGAAACGTTCAGTCATAAATAAAGTAATTGGACAAAAGCAATGTCTTGATAGCAGATTTTCTTTTATAGAAAGTTTGGACAAAGCATTCTTTATACCAGCTGCTTCATATTCTATTAATTAATTAAACCAAACAAGCAATAAGCGTCCTAATTCAGACAATAGCAAGGAAAGGTGTTTGTACCATTCTGATGAACCGCTTTTTCGCAATAAAGAACAACGGTGATTGTTTATTTCCTATTGTACTTCGGCGAAATGTGAGTAATTCATAATCATGCCAAGTGTTTGTCGGTATCTTGCGTGATATTTTAGAGCCAGCCAGGAGTTCTGTTCAACAACGAGCTGCGTAAGCGTAATGGTACGCCGGCACGGTAGCTCAGCGTGTTCGGTCAGAGGGTTATGTACCCTATGTAATAAAAAAACAGAGTTAATCGATCATCGACGAATTTCATCGGCTATCTTACGACGTCCGCCCCGAGCAGATACAGCGAACAAAATGAGATTTTTTTAAAAAAAGCGTGTTCGGTAAGAGGGTTGGCTGTCCTCTGTAATAAAAAAAACTGACTTAATCGATCAACAACGAACTTAAACGGATATCTTACGACGTCCGCCTCGAGCAGACGCAACAACCAAAGCGAACAAAATGAGATTTAAAAAAAATGGTTAACGTGTTTGGCTACAAAGCAAAAGGTTCTGAGTTCAAACCTTGTTCGAAGCTTAACATTTTTTTACTTAAAAACAATATCGAAGTGTCTTACTTCAAGAATTTTATTCGTTTGAATGTGATTTTTTTTGAAATTTCTAGTGCTTTGTCTCTTCATTATAATCACAATAAGTTCTCGGTTTTTCTAATTTAGCCCTCCAATATTTCTTTTCACATCAATTAAAACAATGAAAAGGCACAAATACAATATTCATGTTATCTGTTTTGTTTGTATATCTTCTCTTCCGCAGTCGCTGTTTTACTATTCATATTGAGATATATTCTTTTGCGACAGTATTAAAAGTATTATTTAGAGCAGAATTTCGGCTCGTACGTTGCCGAGCTGCTTGATTGTCTGACGCAGTTCTTTGCTTCGCTGCTTTGGCAACATCATATTCAATGTTTTCGTCGTCTGATCTATGTTTTGGCAAGTATTTGCTGTCCATTGTGACAAACACAAATTGTTTGCGCACTGCGCCTCACTGACAATATATTTTAGTTTCTATGTTTTATTACGTCCACAGTTTAGTTTCGTGTAGTTCGCCAACTTTGTTATAATCAGAACGTTTTGGAAAAAAGCGAAATGACTCTGGTATAAATAAAAGTTTCCCAATTTATAAACACTGTTTATGTTATAAAGGGTGTTCATTTTAACTGGGGACATGCTTTTGTAAGTCCACAGTTTTGTTTAATGTATTTTGTCTACTTTCTTTTGATTAACTGAAGTGCTTTAAAATAAAGCCAAACGCGCCCGGTGTAAATAAAACTTTTATTACAGTCGCGAAAGACGGAATATTTCTCAATATTACATACGACGCCTACCTGGTACTTAAATTAAATGAGATATTGTTATAGAGTAAATTTTATATGAAATTTAGGTATCTTGTCCACATTTCATTCTCAATATTGTGGCAATTAAAATCGACCATACGGAAAATATACGCTATGGACTTTACCTCTGCAAACTCTTCAAAATTTCGTGCAGTGGTTTACTACATTTAATGCTGCACAATAACTGCGTTGAACATCGAAACAAAATCAAGTCATTTATGGGGGGAAGGTATCAGTCAAGAAGATGTGTAAGGTTTTGTGAAATCGTATGATAAGTGTGTCAAAGCAGTCGCAACACCATGTCTCTGCACAGGCGAGCAGTGCAGTGATGACAAAATGCGGGGAGCACCTCTCTGTAGCAGCGAAAGGGTTGGTTAATGCGGCCGTAGTGGCTTTTCTTCATAAACTGCGCGCTCCTCCCCTAAACGTAAGTTTGCGAACTATACTATACTATGGCGCTGCTTCTCTTGGCGCGTGCGTCGTTTGCAATTGGCAACGCAGCAATCTCCCGCGTCTGGGCGGGCATGCGCGAGCCGCCAAGATAAGAGAATTGAACTGTAGTATCATACGTATGTCTTGAACTGCGGCAGAAATTTCTAACAATGTGCATTTGGAGACCAGCATTGCACAGTAGTCAAACATGGACTCACAGATAACTGGAACAGAAGAAAGTCGAAGTAAGTGATATGTGCTACACAGGTATGTTGAAAATTAGACGGACTGACAAGGTAAGGAATGGGGAGGTTCTCCCGGAGAATCAGCGAGAAGAGGAATATATGGAAAACTCTGAAAATAAGAAGGTACAGGATGGTAGTGTGTCCGGTAAGAGGCCAGGTAATAAGTTGCATGGAGCTAGAGAGAGCTGCAGAGGGTATAACTTATAGACGAAAACAGAGACTGAAATACGTCCAGTACATAATTCAGGACGTAGGTTGAATTGCTACTCTGAGATGAAACGCTTGGCGCATGTGAGAAATAATGATGTTTAAAAAAAAAAAGTAATGAAAAGGAAAAAGAAAATGTTGATGAGGCACTGGACGAGGCCCTCCCCACCTACTGACGTAGATCATGTTGTGTACCTATGTCGGGGCGACGTGGAAGCGTGGCAGAATGTCAGAAACATTCTATAATGTTTGGATGTGCCCCTAATCACAGCGAAGTTATATTACTTGTTATGCCGGTGTACCAACGAGGACTGACCTAACTGTTTACAAAGAATAATGTGCCACTCGCAGTCATGTAACACGGCGTGATTACAACGGTCGTAAAGAGATCTTAACGTGACCATGCCGATGACAAGGGATTTCAAACCCGAGAGGGACACCTGGTGTCCGTATACCCATGTATATCTGAGCCAGCCTACGAGTAAACATTGGGACGAGAACTGCATGCACTGGACATTTCGAGTCCCATATCACGCGGAAGGACATTGCTGTAAGTCGCACATCAAGCTGCATATCTTCCAGTGCACCAAACAATGTAGAAACTGGTCAGTGCCGGCCGTGCGGTCTAACGAGTCTTAATTTCGCCTCTTTTCGGATGATAGAAGGCGTCCAATGCACGGAAGGCCCAATGAACAGTTTCATTCGCAGTGCATGGGTGTGAGCTGGTTCTTTGATGGTGTGGACTTACATACCGCGCGCAGTCATTCTCGTTGCCGTGATCATGAACCATGGTGTTCATTTCAACATTCTCAGTTACTGTAATAATTTCTTCTGCACATTCATGATGGGCACGCCGTGGACATTCCGTCTTCGAACATTTAGACAGCCGTATTCACAGGCCTGCACGCACGCGTTTAAGTTTTGCCGATCACTCCGGCGCTCTGTAACGCGTTACACACTGCTCGCTAAAAGCAAAAGGTGCGATTGAACCCGCAGCGGATGGCTGGCGCGTACAGCAGCGAGAGGCACCACACAGCCAAGAGCGGGTAGCCAGTATGCTGCTGCTGTCACTGTGAAAGCAGCCGAAACCTCACTATAATAACAAAATGACTGACCTCTAGCTGTTTACAGGGCTGCTACCATAGCAACAGCCAATCAGAGAACACGCTTGGTCGCGCCTCCTGATCCATTCACCGATGTCAAATATCTCTGCTACTGCAGGTAGCGGCGACTGTAGCATACTGCAGACGACCCTCGCGGCCGGTAACGTAAAGCATTGCGCTGCGTTTCGTTGTGTGGTTTGTTTCTCTGCGCAGCTAGTTTATTTTAGGCTAGGCGCAAATTGGAAAGCGTATAGCGCGTGCGGCGCGACGCAGCGCAACGCGTGTTTTTGTAACTTCTCAGGTTCAAATGGGACCGACACGCGCCTGCGCCGGGTCGTGGAGCGTTGTGCTTGCGGCACAGATTCGCGCGCCACGTAGAAGTATTGCTCGTCCGAAATACAGTCTCATGGTATACTGAGTTTTATTGTCACTGAGTAGTTTTTCGTCAGTACGTAATAGTTTTCAGTTACAAATAACTATACAGTTCTATTCTTTTGTTTCTTCTTTTGACAAGAGCAATGCACAGTTCAGTAACTGGTGAGCCGTTAGCCACCGGGATTATATCTTCTGCCTCCACAATGTTTTCAGATCGTAAGAAGGGACAGACGATTCATCGTGAGGGTAGTGAATTAGGAAGTAAGGAATATAATAAAATCACGTGATTTGGAAGCAAGGCAGGAAGTAAAACAAGGTTACCTACTTTCTATGCTGACGTATCTCTACGATTTGTTGCAAAAAGTCGAAAAGATGTAATTTCCACAGATATGACCCCTTTTTGCCTCTGGTAAGCGTCCAAGATATGAAGTAAATAAGTTTCACTATCGTTACTTGGATATGGATGTAATAAGAGACATTAAACTATGAACATGTGGACACCACATTTCCACTGAAAGCTAGAAACAGTCAAAAAGCAGTCACAAATAACAATGTTTTAATTGCCCCAAGGTGATGAGAAAAATCATTTCAATTGTCTCATGCATATTATCTGCATTAATTAACTAATTATACAAGAGGCTACACAAATGAAAATAATGGTCGGTATTATTACGAAAGTAGGAATATCCTAAAAGAGTGTGGTGATTAGATATATTTAATTTGTTGAAATGTACTGCTGACAAAGGCAGATATACTTTGATGCGATGTTTCTCAAACTCCAGCTCACATGGCTAGCTTGTGCATTCCCGTCGAGCGCATTATCCTCCGCTGCTTACCATTGTGTTGTTCGACAGATCAATTGTTTATTTTTCTCAGTAACAACTACTTTATTGGCCATCACACATTGTCAGTTTGGCAAGCCGTAGGTGAGTAACCAGTATCCGCCATTTCCCTATCATTCCGCCTAAAGGAACACTCGTCATTATTGTAATACTGCTGAGATCAAAAGAGAAGGAATAAAATCCTTTGGTAAGTAAAAGTACGGTGGGTTACGGGGATTCAACCAAAACTCCAACAGAATTGGCAATTTATTTTTTAATGAGTTGTTAACCTTTTCTCATTCGAAGAAGCATCACCATTTATGAATAACAGCCACATCCATCTTGTTCGCAGGTTTAATTGTTCTTCCTTTGCCAAAACATAATATAATTTGCACGCACTCATCTTAGGTATTGCGACACAATTCTGAAACAGAGTGCCTCATTAAAAAAGTAACTGGCAATCGCAGAGCTCAAGAGCACACGAGAAACGTCATAGTATCGGTTTGTAGTAACGTAAGAGAAGGAATTTCATGTTTATTTTCATACTAGGAAACTCTTCTTTCGCTATCTGTCGATAACTCCAAAAAAATTAGTCACTGGAGTGAAAAAAACAAAACGGGCAGTATAAATACTGATATATAGCCATAAATAAGAAAGTTCAGTGTGTTTACGAATTGGCAAAATACTCTCCTCCTTGTGTGATATCATTCGCCAAACTTTCGTTTCGATGTCTCGAGCGGTTTAGGAGATATGAGAGATGCTGCGAGTATTTCATTCTCGCGGTCGTTTGATCTTAAGTGAGATGCTGCATAGGATCCATTTTCTCGAGATCGGAGGCAGATAGAGACCTCCTCCCTAGTCTAAAAAAAAATTCAAAATGTTAGCTAAATGTCATACGCAGCGACATATGGTGTAATACGCACCAAACGCAAAATCATAGCGACCCCTATATTTCATTACAACCTTTTCGAATTTTGCATAGCTACGCTACAAGCAAGGTAAAAATGAAATCTTTTTACTGAATGGTTTCTGTAAAATCGTTTGAGAAAGATTACAGTGTACGTGCGCTTCATTTCTGTCAGCGCAGAGCGTCGTCAACCGGCGCTTACAAATACATGTACGCGTCTCAATATGCGTTGGACTCGAGCGACATGTGCGGAACGTGGGCTTCACGCTGTAGAGTTGTGCCGCGTCTCACGTCCCATACGCGTCTCAATTTGCGCTTAGCCTTACGCTACAGAATGTCTGAAGCTTTTTGTGGAAACGTGAAAAGAAGTGTGGCTGCCAGTGATCTGCCCATGGTTTGCGTGGTCAGACGCGTGAGTTTTTGTGCTCCGTACGGAAACATTTCGAGAAGGAGAGAGACAATGGTGCAGCTCTATTGTCTGTGACGAGGGCAGTCGAAAGGGCAGCAAACGCTTCAAAGATACATAAAAATACAATCATCATAATTTGTAAGGAGAAATATTGTGCATAAGGGGAAGAGCCCAGTTCATCTAGACTGCGGACACCCAGTAAAAAGAGATGGACAGAACCACGAATGAGACGCTTTCGCACTTTTCAACAAGATGCTGTTCGTCGCCACATATATGGATATTACGAGGGAAAAGAACATTCAGCTATAAAAAAGCTGTGCGTTACTATTCGTGTGGCAGAGTTACTCAGTAGCAGCAATATGTCTCTGTTAACAGTTCTCACAGCCCTCGATTTTCGGTACAAAAAATGTAATGGACTGAAAATTATAATGGAGAGAGGTGACATCGTAGTACGGCATTGTCAATTTTTAAGAAATATCGTTAAAGTGCCTTTTGAAGTCATTGTGCAGCTCGACGAAACCTGGATAAACGCCGGTCACTACGTCAGAAAAGACTGGACAGACGACAGAATATGTGGATGTTCTGCTGTTCCCGTGGGAAAGGCCGCAAGAATTATTGTCCTGCATGCTGGAACTGCATCTGGCTTCGTATCTAATTGTCTCCTTGTTTCCAAATCGATGAAAAAGGGCGACTACTACGAGGAGATGAACCACGGTAGTTTTCTGAAGTGTTTCAAGGGGCAACTATTAGAAAACTTAAATCGGCCGTCTGTCATTGTAATCGATAATGCCCCCTACCATTTGACTATTAAGGATGAAGTTCTAACGATGGCAAAGAAAAAAGCCGACATTTTTTATTGTTGAAACGCCACAGTGTGAAAATTCGGAACTATTTATGTCAACTCATATATATAAACCGTAGGTGCAGTAGCATGTTGTGGACAGGTATGTAAGAATATGGCCACAGGGTTCTTAGGCTGTGACCATACCACTGTCGCCGACAACAGTCCGCGTGACCGCTACGGTCGCAGGTTCGAATCCTGCCTCGGGCATGGATGTGTGTGATATCCTTAGGTTAGTTAGGTTTAAGTAGTTCTATGTTATAGGGGACTGATGACCTCAGAAGTTAAGTCCCGTAGTGCTGAAAGGTGGCTACACTGAGCCACAGCGCCAGAGATCGCTAGAGAGCATTGTTCCGCCGCCTCCAGTGGCAGTGATTATTGAGATGTCGCGTGGGCAGTGCTTTGGGAGAACTCGTGGTAGTCAGTGCTGAGATGTCGTAGTGAGGAGTGTTTGTTGAGATGAGCTAGTAGGCAGTGCTTGTTGAGATGTGATACTGAAAAGTTCTTGTTGAGATGTGATAGTAGCGAGTCGGTGTGGAGATATATTGTAATGATTAGAGTGATTTTGGTCAATATATGAAGGTAACGAAACTTGATTTATTTTTCATTATTTCCATGTTTTAAATAATGCGTCATTACAGGTTCAGTCAACAAAGCACCTGGCTTGTGTTCTTGGATTAGAGTGTAATTCTGGTTTTCTTGAGTAATTATGGTATTTCTATTTCCTTTAATTAATTCAGTATAAATGATATTTAAAATTTCTTGTGTTGTTGAAGAAGAACCGTGCCAGATGCGTACGTTGAGTCATACTTCCACACACAGAACAGCTACTGAATCAAAAACTTAAAATTATTTTCATTATATTATAATTAAGCCCCCATGCACGTGGCGACCCTGTCAGGATCGTCCCTTGGAATTCCTCTGATTGTAGAAATAGTAGACAGTAGTATTGTTGTAGTAATTTGTAGTTTAGCAATTGTAGTCTATATTGCATGTGTAGATTTGGTAAACACTCCTCACTACGACATCTCAGCACTGACTACCACGAGTTCTCCCAAAGCACTGCCCACACGACATCTCAATAATCACTGCCAGTGGAGGCGGCGGAACAATGCTCTCTAGCGATCTCTGGCGCTGTGGCTCAGTGTAGCCACCTTTCATATGCCCTTCCTCCACGGCTAGAATTTGATGGTATTTTTGCCAGCATTGGTGGTGAAAATACCACCAAATTCGTCAAAAAAATACAGACAAAAATAAAAGATAATATTAATACGTAAATATCATATAACTAGATAAAATTTTGGCTTTGCACTGACCTTTCAATAACCTATTATATAGAATACAGTAAGCAATACAAATTTTTTCATACATGTGACTTTACATAATAGTTTACACAAGTATTATGTGGTTAAACAATTCAATCAATAGCGTCAGCAATGACGAATATGTGCAGGTAAGAGTCTCATAACTTTTCACAACCAGTAATACACAAAAAATCAGTTTATACGAATATTCACATAAACGCTTTCCATAGCTCAAGAATAAGCAGTTGACAGTTCCAGCAGTAGCACCCAGCAATGGTCAACAGGTGCAAAACCAACAAATGACATTTTTTTAGTAGAAACAGTCCATCAGTGGCACCCAGTAATGTTGAATAGGTGCAGACACCAACAAGTAACACCATTTCAGTATAAGCAGTTCCATTAGTGGCACCAGCAATGTTGAGCAGGTGCACACAGCAACAGGTGACATCTTTTCAGTAGAAGCAGTCCATCAGTGGCACCCAGTAATGTTGAATAGGTGCAGACACTAACAAGTAACACCATTTCAGTATAAGCAGTTCCATTAGTGGCACCAGCAATGTTGAGCAGATGCACACAGCAACAGGTGACATCTTTTCAGTAGAAGCAGTCCATCAGTGGTACCCAGCAATGTTGAGCAGATGCACACAGCAACAGGTGACATCTTTTCAGTAGAAGCAGTCCATCAGTGGTACCCAGCAATGTTGAGCAGGTACACACAGCAACAAGTCACATTTCTCAGCAGAAGCAGTTCCATAAAATTCAGTATCACTGATCACACTGTTCATCAGAGTTTATAAGCAGAAATTAAACATGTCCTAGTGGCACCAATCATGTAGAAAAGGTACAAGTAACAGTCCATAATTTTTACAATCACTGATCACACAGTTCATCAGCAGAAATTAAACATGACCAAATGTCACACATCATGTTGAAAAGTGCAGCACCATCACTAATCAGACAGTTCAGGTATGAACAATAGTTTGAATACACATACAATGCTTTTACACTAAACATACAAATCATAACAAACACACAAATGATATCAGATAGTTGTCCTATTAACTATTACAATACACAAATACCAGTAAACCTATAACATTTATGGGTGTCGGTGCAAGCCACAATAAACAAGTAAAATAATATTTAGGAGATAGGTTGGGATCACTTCTCTGGGAGTATAAAAAAGGAAAACACACAAAACACACTCACTCATCTTTCATCCACATTAGTGCTACTGTGTAATTGAATAGTGTTAACTGTGTAAATGCAATTCTGTCAAAATTTTATGTTCATCATGTGTATCAAGTAGTAGTGGCAGCAATGTATAACAGTCAATAATAGTTAGTCAACGTCATAGTCATCATGTCAAGGCCAATGTTTGCCAAGCCAGATCAAAATGTACAGTTGCTGAACAACTGTCAGTGACCCAAGATATGCAATTGCTTCCTCTCTCAAAAAAAAAGTATATACTGCTTAGTGATTTGACAAAGTGTGTGTGTAGACAATCTTCCTTCTACTTGAGTGTTCTAGTCTGCCATCTTCATCCTCCTTGTTCCATATGGACCAACAAAAAAAATATGCTCCTCACTTACTTTACCTCTTATCCACCAAAACTCCAATAATCATCAGCATAATCTCAATACTTCACTAATACCTCTTCAATACGTCGATACATATAAACCTTATCATCAATATCATTTACCTTACCTCTTGTCCACGAAAACTCCAATAATCATCACTTAGTCTTAATACTTCAATAATACCTCTTCACTACGTCGATATATATAAACCTCAGCACCAATATCATTTCACTTCCATAACAACTCTTTCCTCGAGTCAGTCTCCTCGAACAAGTACAGACAAAATCCTAGTGCAACTTCAATTCATCATCCCATACAATCCGAAGACACAGTGTCTACACACAACCTCTGTGTAATCCATCTGATCCAAATTTTCTACTCATTATAAATTATAAGATACATTTTGGTTCCTTGTCCATCATTAAATAAAAGAAATGCATACATGACCTCTAACAGACTTAGTTCGAATAACTCTCAGTAATTAAGTACGATTACGAAGTGTTAATGATCGTGATCTTTCAGTGTGTATACCACTTCAAAAATTATGACAAACAGAAGCAAACATGTGGAGTATTTCTCGTGTCAAGTGTCACTTCCTATTTCAATTGCTCACGAAGAATGCAGTGTAATAACTGTCAATGGTCTAAACCTAGTGTTGGTATGTCATGTCGTTAGCTTCCTTCCTATTAGCATAAATTTATACAGCTTCCATAAAACCTCCAGCTCATGTGACTTCTAAGCAGTTTCTTGTACCAATGTCGTTCGTAGAATTATAGCAGTTCATTTTCTTATCTTAAAAATATCAGGCACTGAGCGTAAGCAATACATGCAATATCGCGACAGTATACCAGTAGCGAACAGAATGTCAACAAGTGGATGCAGCACAATCCCTATAACGAGGCTCTGCCAAGCGAACAATCTACAATTAATACAATAGTGTAACCTAATCTTCATGTTTGTACACTGTACATCAGCATTGCTATATTCTAAATTGAAGAGTAGTTATGACAACAAAACAGAAATGTGTAAATATGCAATCCATACGCACAGCAGCAAACATATATCTTACGTAATAAACAAGTGATTAGCATCATTCAGCATAAGCAATTATATGTCCATATGTAATCTTAATAAGTAAACATGTAGGCGCAAGCAGATAAATCACAAAGTGTAACCTACATACCTAACTACAGTCAGCACAATTAATCAGGTGACAATTATAATTTAAATAAATAAGCACAGCAGGCACATAATAGAAAAATGTGACATCAGTGAAAAAGCAGTGCAGCCAAGCGATGCATAATATATACAAATAACAAGCCTGTTCATTAATCAATCATCGCCAAAATCAGTAAATGTACACAAGCACGTCGCTTCACAAGTAAATTCATAGAACATGAAATTTAGCACAAAGTATGAGTCACGTAATCGCAAGCAGCAAATTACGTCTAAAGTACGTACCTAAGTGGAAATATGTTACCTGAAAAATAAACTCAATTAATCGTTACCTTTTTTGTTTATTACTTTCTTCTTCGAAATGACATTCTTCCTGAAATTTTCTCAATAGCAAGTCGTCTTAACGTCGGACACGCACAGAATTTACCTGAAGGTCTTAAATATTTTACACAACCGTATCCTGAAAAATACTGAACGTTAATAACATAATTCATCAAGTTACTATAGCTTTATACAGAATTTAGTCGGAGAAATTAGACTGTGTATTTGTTTACGGCTGTCAGTGCATTCGCACTGAGCGCTCGATCAGCTGTAGGCGCGTGACGTAGAAAGTGATTGTTTGCGGTCAACGACTGCCTTGTGCGGCGCGCAGACTTCACTGTTGCTTTGAGTATCTGCCGCCGCCGGAACACGGCGCGGTATCCTTGTACTCTCTTCGTGTTTACATGTAGCTGTTAGTTTCTCACAAGTATGTCATTCCACAAAATTTTTTCGAAAGTATATCATTCCACAAAAATTTTAACGTTAGATATATGATGTATTCCCTTAGAGCGTCGTGATTTAAGAGTTTCTACTTCAATAGTGTTATCGTGAATGATTTTGCGAACCCTATATGGACCGTTATAAAGCAGAAAAAATTTGCGACATAAGCCTTTTCCTTTATGAGACAAACGATGAGACTTAATTAACACCTTTTGACCAACTGACAAAATTTTTAAACGACCAGGACGTTTAGCTGATTTCTCTCTTCTAGCAGCCGCAGATGCAATATTTCGTAGAGCCAGGTTGACAACTTCAGAATGCCGCAGTTTCCGTGAAGGCGGAAAAGGAACGATTTCAGAAATGCGATTTGTTGGTTCTTTATTTTTTAATATCAATAGAGGCGGTAAAGAAGTTGAGTCATTAGGAAGTTCATTCAGAATGTTTTGAAAAATATGAAGATACTGATCCCAAGTTCTGTGATTCTGATGACAATAAAGACGGCACAATTTATTGATTTCCTTCATCCATCTTTCTGAAGCATTAGATTGAGGGTGAAAAAGTGAAATAAAAATTGGTTTAATCTTACGACGCCGTAGAGTACGAAGCCAAATTTTAGAGCGAAACTGAGATCCATTATCTGATATAACCTTATCAACATGACCAACTTCTTTAAGAAAATGTTTGATGAAAGCATTAGATACTGAACGTGCTGTTGCTTTGCGTAAAGGTGTAAAACACACATATTTTGATGTCAATTCCACTGCTACGAAAATGTACGCAAAACCATTAGTAGAACGAACCACTGGACCGAACAAATCGACTGCAGCCATGTCCTTTAATTTCGCTGGAATGATAGGAAACAACGGTGCTCTGTGAGAAACAGTTGGCGGCTTAACCTTTTGACATAATTTGCATTTGGCAAGAACAGATCGAATACGTTTTTCCATATTATTGAAGTAGCAATTTTCTCGTAATTTATGAAAGCATTTTCTGGGACCAAAGTGCGCATAACTGAAATGCGTAAATGAGGTGTGGCCAAATCGTCCAATCTAACAAGGCGTCTAAGAAAATTACAGACACCAAGGAAACTACGAACATCACGTTTTGTGGTAGGAACAGCATAATTACGAATAGCGTCTAATTTTTCTGGATCGGGAAGAATACCTTCTGTAGAAATAATGTGACCGAGAAATTTCACCTGTGAACGACCAAATTCAGATTTTTCCAAGTTCACTGTCATGCCAACTCGTGCAAAAATACGTAATAACGAATCCAAAATTTTGTTATGCTCACTCCAAGAACGTTTAGCTATAAGAATATCGTCAACATATGAAGTAATATTGTCACGAAGATAAACAGGTAAAATTTCGTTTAAACTACGAATAAATGCTGCAGAACATATAGTAAGTCCAAATGGTAATTTCCGAAGTCACTTTCGGGTAAAACAGTCAAATCCGGTTATTCTTTACTTTATGTCTAGATAGATGGGTAGTAGAAGAATTGTTTTTTTAAAGATGCAAAGAATAGTGAAAGAGTAGGCAGCGGTGCAGAAAACTAAAAGGGAAATAGCACCACTACAGCTCGGGGCCCTGTGAACGCTACGGCACATATTCACTTAGTATAGTGAATCCCCTGAGGACTTTAATAGCTGCACATAATTTCCAGTTTGTGACACTGTGGCAAATCTGACGGAAGTGCGCACGTAAATCGATCCAACCATGAACATGGACGTATGTCATTCCTAGAATTGCAAAAGATCTTAAATTTCCGAACAGTCAAGAAGTGTTTACAGTCAAAGCTTCCGCCTCGCGGCGACAAAGACCTACCGCGTCTGTCCCAGTCCCAATGTCGATTATTGTCAAGTTCCCGCGCCTGGCGCTCTCTTGTTACATCCCGTAAATGAAACAAATTACTTTCTTCAAAGCCCTCTGCTATCTGTGATACTAAATTTCGTCTGCTGTCTTTTCCTGCGATTTCGCTTTCAATATATTTGTCTTGCTTTTGTAATGCCTCAGATTCCCTTTTGACGCGTTCATTAACTTTTCCCTGATTTTCAACATGCTTATTTATGTTCTGGTACTCTTCGGTTTCTGCAAATGGCAATGGAGCTGTATCATCTGAGTCTCTGTCCCCATTTAAGTTAAGACTTGTCAATTTATCTGAAATCTCCTCAACTCTTTCCGATAAGTCACCTATTTTTTCTTTCTGTTTATTTACGTCTTCCGTAAGTGTCGCGACTCGGGTTTCAGTGTTGACACATTTGGTAGTTAACTGTTCATATTGTTGTGTTAGATTATTTATTCTGTCATTTGGTACGGATTCCTCGATTCTCTCAAACATTTCTTTCTTATCGTGTGCACGTTGTAAATTTAACTCTGAAAATTTTTGTACTATCACGCGATCTCTTTCTTCCTGTTCTCTATCCTGTTCCCTTTGTCTAATCTCTACTGCAATTAATCTATTATTGTGAGAATTCAAAATCGGTTGTACT
This sequence comes from Schistocerca nitens, assembly GCF_023898315.1. Lineage (NCBI taxonomy): Eukaryota > Metazoa > Arthropoda > Insecta > Orthoptera > Acrididae > Schistocerca > Schistocerca nitens. The sequence goes on from NC_064620.1 coordinate 531,384,069, forward strand.
TCTTCTCTGATTTCTTTCTTTAACTCATCTTTCATATTTTTGAAACATGTCCCTATTCGTGAGTCTAACCGTGTTTCCATTGTTTCCAACTCTGTTTCTAAACGTGTTGCCACTGTTTTTAATTCAGATCCTAACCGAGTTTCCATTGTTCCCATCCGTGTTTCCATTTGAGAGTCTAACCGTGTTGCCAAAGTTCCCATCTCTGTTTTTAACTCAGATCGTAACTGTGATCCCAAATTTAATATTGCACTCATCAACTGCTCCGTATGATCTGGTTCGAAATTCTTTTCGCCCCTAACATTTCTCGCGAAACCAACTTCTTTCGTCATGGCTGTAAAGCTATCTGTGTTCGATACTATTACAGAATCTTCTGTCGTTAATCTCTTATTCTGTGAATTTTCTGATTGAGAAAAATTTTGAAATGGTTCCGGACTAATTTCCCGACTTATTACATTGTTTTCCACTTCATTATCCATCATACTGTTTTCCTCTGTTGGCGAGTTCGCCATGTTAACAATTTCGTCATTCTCACTATCCATCATTTTTGCCTTTTTCATTGATCGCGTGATCATTTACAAAATATACAAAACTCGTCACTATAAAAAAATTACACACAATGACACTTTATCATCAACAATATCATTCACACGAGATGTTTCCCTCAAACACGATCATCGAACAATTGAAATAATTGCACTAATTGTCAAACCCGTAGACAAGACAACAGAAATGAAATTTTGCAAAAAAAAAAAATACCATTAGAAGAATGACAATTACCAAATCTACACATGCAATATAGACTACAATTACTAAACTACAAATTACTACAACACTCCTACTGTCTACTATTTCTACAATCAGAAAAATTCCAAGGGACGATCCGAAGCAGCGGTCGCCACGTGCATGGGGGCTTAATTAAAATGAAATGAAAATAATTTTAATTTCTGCTTTAGTAGCTGTCTGTTCGGTTACGAAGTCTCGTAACGGTTGGCCCTGACTAGTATTATTACGCTATCTGACTGCATAGAACAATAACAAGAATGAAATGGAAATTTTCATTAACACAATTAATTAATTAAGTCCCCAGCAACTATAAAACCTACGAAACCAAAGCACAAGTGTAACTGTTCTGTGTGTGGAAGTATGACTCAACGTACACATCTGGCACGGCTCTTCTTCAACATCACAAGAAATTTTAAATATCATTTATACTGAATTAATTAAAGGAAATAGAAATACCATAATTACTCAAGAAAACCAGAATTACACTCTAATCCAAGAACACAAGCCAGATGCTTTGTTGACTGAACCTGTAATGACGCATTATTTAAAACATGGAAATAATGAAAAATAAATCAAGTTTCGTTACCTTCATATATTGACCAAAATCACTCTAATCATTACAATATATCTCCACACCGACTCGCTACTATCACATCTCAACAAGAACTTTTCAGTATCACATCTCAACAAGCACTGCCTACTAGCTCGTCTCAACAAACACTCCTCACTACGACATCTCAGCACTGACTACCACGAGTTCTCCCAAAGCACTGCCCACACGACATCTCAATAATCACTGCCAGTGGAGGCGGCGGAACAATGCTCTCTAGCGATCTCTGGCGCTGTGGCTCAGTGTAGCCACCTTTCAGTGCTCAGAGCCATTTTTTGAATTCCACTGTCATTTCAACGCCATCGAAATGATTTGCTCACAGATTAACCTTTACGTGGCAACAAATTACAAATGCTTCATTGTGGGAGAAATCCAAAAGCTGTTAGAGGAAGCAATCGCAAAAATAACGCCAAAGAATTGGAGTAATGTTGTGCGCTACACAGAAATGGGTGTTTAAGAAGCATGGACAATTGAAGTGAGTATAGAGAGTAACACTGAAAATATAATTATACCTTCTGGTAATTCCAGTCGCTGGTTGACAGGCCAGACAGTGCGAGGAAGAAAGTCACTCTGAACAAAGTTTCGGTTCCCCTTTGCCTTCATTCGTCTTTATTTCTATACTTATGTTTCGTATTTTTGACTGATTGGTGGGTACTGCAATTGCACAATAACTCTCATTTCATTATTAAGCAATGCTCCTCAGTGCAAGTGTGACACTCTACAGGCACACTAAAGTGATTGGTAAGTACCCAAGCAGTTTATATTATTTTAATGTTGTTAGTTATTGTATTTACATGAACGATTCAGATGCATTTTAATACCCGTTTCGTATCGAATACGGCGTAGTACGTCATACATTCTGGTTATTGTAAAGGATAGTGAGCTTCCTGTTGCGTTTGTTGAGATATACAAGTAACAAAGAAGGGAAAGCAGAAGAGTGGAAGGAGTATATACATTGTCTATACAAGGGCGATGTACTTCAGGGCAATATTATGGAAATGGAAGTGGATGTAGATGAAGATGAAATGGGAGATGTGATCCTGCGTGAAGAGTTTGACAGAGGACTGAAAGATATAAGTCGAAACAAGCCCCTGGGAGTAGACAACATTCCATTAGAACTACTGACAGCCTTGGGAGAGCCAGTCCTGACAAAACTCTACCATCTGGCGAGCAAAGTGTATGAGACAGGCGAAATACCCTCAGACTTCAAGAAGAATATAATAATTCCAATCCCAAAGAAAGCTGGTGTTGACAGATGTGAAAATTACCTATCAGTTTAATAAGTCACAGCTGCAAAACACTAACGCGAATTCTTTACAGACGAATGGAAAAACTGGTAGAAGCCGACCTAGGCTAGGTTCAGTTTGGATTCCGTAGAAATATTGGAACACGTGAGGCAATACTGACCCTACGACTTACCTTAGAAGCTAGATTTAAAAAACGCAAACCTACGTTTCTAGCATTTGTAGACTTAGAGAAAGCTTTTGACAATGTTGACTGGAATACTCTCTTTCAAACTCTAAAGGTGGTAGGGGTAAAATACAGGGAGCGGCAGGCTATTTACAATTTTTACAGAAACCAGATGGCAGTTATAAGAGTCGAGGGGCACGAAAGGGAAGCAGTGGTTGGGAAGGAAGTGAGACAGGGTTGTAGCCTATCCCAAATGTTATTCAATCTGTATATTGGGCAAGCAGTAAAGGAAGCAAAAGAAAAATTCGGAGTATGTATTAAAAGCCATGGAGAAGAAATAAAAACTTTGAGGTTCGCAGATATCACTGTAATTCTGTCAGAGACAGCCAAGGACTTGGAAGAGCAGTTGAACAGAATGGACATTGTCTTGAAAGGACGGTATAAGATGAACACCAACAAAACCAAAACGAGGATAATGGAGTGCAGTCGAATTAAATCAGGTGATGCTGAGGGAATTAGATTAGGGAATGAGACACTTAAAGTAGTAAACGAGTTTTGCTATTTGGGGAGCAAAATAGCTGATGATCGTCGAAGTAGAGAGGATATAAAATGTAGACTGGCAATGGTAAGGAAAGCGTTTCTGAAGAAAAGAAATTTATTAACATCTAGTATAGATTTAAGTGTCAGGAAGTCGTTTCTGAGAGTATTTGGATGGAGTGTAGCCATGTATGGAAGTGAAACATGGACAATAAATAGTTTGGGCAAGAAGAGAATAGAAGCTTTCGAAATGTGGTGCTACAGAAGAATGCTGAAGATTAGATGGGTAGATCACATAACTAATGAGGAGGTATTGAATACAATTGGGGATAACAGTAGTTTGTGGCACAACTTGAGATGAATACACTAAGCAGATTCAGAAAGATGTAGGTTGCAGTACGTACTGGGAGGTGAAGCAGCTTGCACAGGATAGAGTAGCATGGAGAGCTGCATCAAACCACTCTCAGACCACGACAACAACAACAATTAACAGGGAAACACTATCATATTGTGAACGGCATTGCATTTTTTAAAGCAAAAGGGTATTACGATCCTAAAAAGGGAACACAGTACAGCTAGTGCGGCACCCAGCTTCGTCAGTGCGACTTCATCCACCGCGATCATAATCGTTTGAGGTGTGGCACCCTGGGTGACTATTTCAGCCACGATTGTTATCGAGAGGAGAAAATCGCCTAGTGTGGCATTAGTCTACGACAACTCGCCAGGCCGGTTGCCGGTAAGGCGGGTCGGTCGCCGGTGCATCAAGGACGCTGTCTGTATGGAAAGCACGATGCAGTGAGGAGCATTCCAACGATGCGGGCAGGCGTTTGTGGCTCATCGCCGCAGGCTGTATCGGTGGCCGCGTTGCGTGTGCATTGCCGTGCTAGGGCAGCCGATTTTAATTGCATAGAAAATGTGTTGGACTACTAGGGACACCGACTGAACTGTAGTAACCAACATCCTCGCAGTTTGAAAGCTGTTTGAGATTTAACATTGAATGTGCAGCTTGGGCTGGAAATGGCTCACCTAACGAAACGTGTGGACTTTCTTCCTCACCGAACTGAGGTATTTATAAGTGCTAGAGGTGAAGTTGCACGATGCAGCGTGACGCCGCCTTCACTTAACTGTTGTTGTTTGTTGTTGTGGTCTTCAGTCCTGAGACTGGTTTGATGCAGCTCTCCATGCTACTCTATCCTGTGCAAGCTTCTTCATCTCCCAGTACCTACTGCAACCTACATCCTTCTGAATCTGCTCAGTGTATTCATCTCTTGGTCTCCCTCTACGATTTTTACCCTCCACGCTGCCCTCCAATGCTAAATTTGTGATCCCTTGATGCCTCAAAACATGTCCTACCAACCGATCCCTTCTTCTAGTCAAGTTGTGCCACAAACTTTTCTTCTCCCCAATCCTATTCAATACCTCCTCATTAGTTATGTGATCTACCCATCTAATCTTCAGCATTCTTCTGTAGCACCACATTTCGAAAGCTTCTATTCTCTTCTTGTCCAAACTAGTTATCGTCCATGTTTCACTTCCATACATGGCTACACTCCATACAAATACTTTCAGAAACGACTTGCTGACACTTAAATCGATACTCGATGTTAACAAATCTCCTTTCTTCAGAAACGATTTCCTTGCCATTGCCAGTCTACATTTTATATCCTCTCTACTTCGACCATCATCAGTTATTTTACTCCCTAAATAGCAAAACTCCTTTACTACTTTAAGTGTCTCATTTCCTAATTTAATTCCCTCAGCATCACCCGATTTAATTTGACTACATTCCATTATCCTCGTTTTGCTTTTGTTGATGTTCATCTTATATCCTCCTTTCAAGACACTATCCATTCCGTTCAGCTGCTCTTCCAAGTCCTTTGCTGTCTCTGACAGAATTACTATGTCATCGGCGAACCTCAAAGTTTTTACTTCTTCTCCATGAATTTTAATACCTACTCCAAATTTTTCTTTTGTTTCCTTTACTGCTTGCTCAATATACAGATTGAATAACATCTGGGAGAGGCTACAACCCTGTCTCACTCCCTTCCCAACCACTGCTTCCCTTTCATGCCCCTCGACTCTTATAACTGCCACCTGGTTTCTGAACAAATTGTAAATAGCCTTTCGCTCCCTGTGTTTTACCCTTGCCACCTTCAGAATTTGAAAGAGAGTATTCCAGTTAACGTTGTCAAAAGCTTTCTCTAAGTCTACAAATGCTAGAAACGTAGGTTTGCCTTTTCTTAATCTTTCTTCTAAGATAAGTCGTAAGGTTAGTATAGCCTCACGTGTTCCAACATTTCTGCGGAATCCAAACTGATCTTCCCCGAGGTCCGCTTCTACCAGTTTTTCCATTCGTCTGTAAAGAATTCGCGTTAGTATTTTGCAGCCATGACTTATTAAATTGATAGTTCGATAATTTTAACATTGGTCAACGCCTGCTTTCTTTGGGATTTGAATTATTATATTCTTCTTGAATTTTGAGGGTATTTTGCTGTCTCATATATCTTGCTCACCAGATGGTAGAGTTTTGTCAGGACTGGCTCTCCCAAGGCCATCAGTAGTTCTAATGGAATGTTGTCTAGTCCCGGGGCCTTGTTTCGACTCAGGTCTTTCAGTGCTCTGTCAAACTCTTCACGCAGTATCTTCACGCGGTATCACTTAACTAGCAAAATATATTTTATATGCGATTGTTTCATATGCTTTTGCTGTCAATCAGGTAACGTTCAGATTCAGGCAAATATTGTATCTTTCCATATTTTTAGTAATTTTGACATGTGAAAAGATATCGAAGGTGTGTCATCCTTCAGAGATGGCTATGCCACTCCAAAGTCGGCAACGGGAACCCGTGCCACAGACATTAGCGAGCACTCGATTAAACCGCGACAAGCAATGAAAGGCACTCCAGAAGACACGCCCTCCATCTCAGTATAGGTCAATAAAGTGTCGAATTTGGAACAGATCTGCCCAGTTTGCTACCGCAGCTGAAGCAGTCAACACCATCGAGTAGGACTGACGAGCGATTCAAAGTTTCAGATTAATTCGTACTTTAGTAAATGTCGAATGAGACGCCTGTTAAACCCGCTGGGCAGAACATGTGATTAGGATTGTGGAAAGGGGCAAATAAGGTTGGGGTCAGTTTCACTTCAAAAATGTAATTTATTGTACTTTAATAACACCGCTAAACCAAAACGGCACATAGCCGAACCTTTACAACTACGAGTTTTAAAAGCAATTCTTTCACGGCTGAAGGCCTCCAAACAAGAAATCTTAAAAGCGACAAGATAAATCTCAAGTGGTAAAAACATGCAGTTAAAAATGCAAATAAAATCCGGCCGGGATGGCCGAGCGGTTCTAGGCGCTACTGTCAGGAACAGCGCGACCGCACAGTCGCAGGTACGAATCCTGCCTCGGGCACGGATGTGTGTGATGTCCTTAGGTTAGTTCGGTTTAAGTAGTTCTGAGTTCTAGGGGACGGATGACCTCAGCAGCTAAATCCCATAGTGCTCAGAGACATTTTTGCAAATAAAACAATTAAAATATATATACATATATGGCAGCTAGGCGGAAAGCCTCAAGGCAAAAGTGGATAGACAAACATAAACAAGATGCATTACAAACAGCTGAAGGCCCACAGTGAAACTTTCAAGATTTTAAAATGAATTACCTTTCAAAGGCAGAAGGCCGCAATGTTTAAGCTTGAAAGGTAATTTTAAGAATAAGGTTCCAAGGCTGAAGGTCCACAATTTTCCAAAATCATAAAAGAAAAATAACGATAAGCCTTAAGTTTTAAGAAGCTGAAACCGGACTAAAAGAAAAGACAACACAATGTGAATAATCTTTCAGCAAATATCCACTTGCCGGAATCCAAACTTACTTACATAAAACACAGTAAAACCAAGATATTTTTTTATCATTGACTATGATAGATTATAAACAGACAACTAAACACCGGTGAGAAAGACAGTAAAGAAAACTGCACTCAGGAGTCTCCAGGTGGTCGGTCTGCCCTCGTTCACGTAGGTGAGACAGGTGGTGAGCCCAACTACACTTGATCCGTCGGAACCCAACCAAGGGACAGCCACGGACCGACCGACAGACGACCAATACATGAGAATTCAAACACAAAATGTTCTGGGCGTGATTATCCACAGTAAAATATGTATATGTATTAAGCTGTCATAACTACACACAGTGTTGGACAGCGACAACAGGTGAGGAAAGTCACTGCCTGAAATTACGTTAGTGGGAAGGGCAGGTAACCGGAACACTAACGGCCACAAGGCAGAAAATTCCACCGGTGAACTTGGATTGTAGTCAACCAATATAGTTAATTCCACCTCATCGCGGCTCAATTTCAGCAATACAAACACTCAGTGTGGCTCACAGGAAAACCTCCCCAACAGCGAACCACCGAAACAAACCACACAACGTGAATGGACGTGGCTTGGGTACTAAGAGCCACGGCGTAATCGCAACAAGAACGGGAAACCAAACGAAGATAGACAGCCAAGTTCACGAGAACGCGTAGTTGGGAGTGAGCACGGGTCATTGAAGATGGTAGTTCAAGAGAATAGTTTGTTAATTAGTGAATCTAGTGATACTTGCTAGTCAATAACTGTTGTAAATTATCCAGTACACAAAAGTGTCTCAAAGTTATGTAAATCATGTATTCAATAATGTAATAAAATGAACTAATATTTCATGAGGTACAGTTTCTAAGTGTCATCTCACCGAGCAATCGAAAAACCTACACAGTTACGTCCGGACGAAAATAGTTTCGTCTGGTCACAACAGAAGATACACTGAAGACACATTACTGGACTCTTTTAGTACCTATAATCAACTGTCGTTTTGAATTGCAACAGAATTGTGGTGAGTAGCGAAATAGTTACGATTTCACTACAAATGGCTGTGGGTATACTAATTCCTAGTAAATGCCAGTTACATCTTGGCTTTTTCTGATCTAAGACTGAACTGATATGTAGGACGCGAGCAGTCTGGATGATTTGGGAAGATGATGGTTTTTCTTGGGAAGGGTGGAGGGTGTTGGGAAGGGGGGAGTGGCAGATGCTCACCCCTTGATCATGTGAGTACATGCTCCATTTTTATTTACTTTTTTATTTATTTTTGGTAAGCTAACCCAGAGACACACTAACATCACTACAATTGTACACTACCACAGCTTTTAGGAGTGGAGAATAAAAATGGTTCAAATGGCTCTGAGCACTATGGTACTTAACTTCTAAGGTCATCAGTCCCCTAGAACTTAGAACTACTTAAACCAAACTACATAAGGACATCAGACACATCCATGCCCGAGGCAGGATTCGAACCTGCGACCGTAACGGTCACGCGGTTCCAGACTGACGCGCCTAGAACCGCATGGCCACACCGGCCGGCGGAGTGGAGAATACATTGAACCTAGTTGGAAGACTGAAATTGGATGCCGGTTCATGAGACTTGAACACCAATACTTGCTTTTGGCAGGTAGTGCTCTTTTCACAATCAGTCTTACACTCGGCTGCGGCATGTACACTGAGTTGGAATTTCCTGAACGGTGTAACTTGAATCTGTGATGATGGGTCGTGTGTCGTGCCTGGATGGCCTTAGCCCAGTGGTCAGCAATCAGCTTGTACCTGCGGGCCACATTGTCAAAAGATGAATGACACACGTTTCAAACGTGTTTCACAGACGTTTCAAAACTAATAATTTGATTGTGTGCAATAAAAAAACGTGATGTAGTTAGAAACTTGATTACAGTAATGTACCTGCTTTGTTACAGAAACATATTAAAAGTTTTAAATTCTTTATGTGACAAGGAAAACGTCAAGAACAATATGCAAAAGCTTTAAAACTATCCACAAGAAATAATTTCCATGTGCTAGTGAGTATTATAGCAGTCTAAGAACGCTAAGAATTCAGTTTAAAAGATTGGAGATAATGTTGTTTGTATTCTACTGTAGATAGCTTGGTACTCTCATAGTTCTGTACCCACAAAAATGGTACATATGGTTAATTTGAATGAAAACGTGGACGAAAGATCATAGATTTCAACATGTGTTTAAAAATTAGTGTTATTTTTCAACATGATGCAGCAGTAGTACATGATACACAACACTTATTAAATCGTTTATTTGTATGAAAATTTTGATGTTAAAGATACATCTCCATCTTTTCGACAAAGGTCTCGAAAATTCGACTAAATCACGAAAAGATTTAGAAATATATGCATATAAAAAGCATTAATATCTGTAGGGAACGGAACAACGATCACAGAGCAGCTTTGAACAATTTAGGTAAGGCGAATGGTCGTAGTTTGATTCCACATTATCTAGTGGTGGATCGAATACTATCTGCGAAACACAGCTAAAGTACGATGAAGTTTTCCAATGATTGCAATTGCTCTAACGGGTCATAAAGTATGGGCTCCTGCTGCAATGATGCATGTGAAGGTGTTCCTCGACGTAAAGTGGAACGTTGACGGAGGCAGAGAGCAAGAAACGCTGCTTCTGTGTGTCAGCTGATTGCTTTCAAATGGGAACCGTTACTTGCCGACTACTCTCATCTTCGACTGCACCATTTTCCTACGAAAGATAACATCTCGGGCTGAGATCCAGATCCGGAACGGAATATTAACCTGCCTAATAATATTAAACCCTCTTCCCGACATATGTTTACAGTGTGAACTCTGCTTGTGCTTTCCTGCTTAACGTAATTCACAAATGCTCTCTGTCACTGTGGAAGTAAATCCTAGACCGTGGCTAACTCACACCCAGACGTGCTAGTGCAGCCACTGTGAAGTTTTTAAACTAGGCAAAGAATATTGGTAGAATTGAGGCTCAGCCGGTAATATCATCAACTTCTAGTCACAGTTTAAAATAGGAAGTTTCAAACCAGCGCATGTTCATTTGGAGAATGAAGGATTCATTCTAAGGAATACATTGTTCTTTGAGCTACGAAGTTATCGAACAAACCGTTCTTTGAGCTATGAAGTTCTCAAACACATATATCCATAGACCTCTCTGAATATTGTAAGCAGCAACCACACAGTAACAGATTTATGTACTTGCGAAGCTAGGTACGGTAACAAATCTTACAGAAACTGTTATACATGTAATGGCTCCATCCAGAAAGGGACGAGCCGGTATAATGAAGGCACAGAGGTGAGATTTTGAGCGTCGAAATGCGTCTTAGATACAAATATATGGTATTTTTGTGGTTGTATTTTTACCTTTTGTTTTTTCTGAATTTATTTTCGCAGTCATGGTATTTATGGGACGCTGTGAAATTCTGCGGAGATAGGACGGTGGAGTCCTGAAATTAATAATTTGTAGGTCTTTTTGCAGAAATAAGTATTTTTAGAATCGAAAAGTCAATTCTTAGTGTGAAACATCATAAAGATTTTTTGTACTGCTTCGGCTCTTATTTACAGATTTATAACAGAATGCAGATTGTTCAATAAAGATATGCATATATTGGGTCTTTATAATAAGAGTGAAATACGACTCCAAATCATGGAAGTGAAGGTTTTATTTTGAAGAGTGCTTTGTCGTTTCAGCTTCGATTTCTATAGTTAACGAAACAAGGAAATAGACCACACAGTAACTCTTTTACATATAATGACTTCGTCGATAAGGACACCACTCGTGCTGTCGTAAGCCTCAAAACGCATCTTCACCACTATTATATTAAACTATTTTTGGTTGTATATTTAATTTATATTTTAGGCAGTTTATCTACATAATCACTGTTATAGAGCAATAGTGATTTCCACCAAAGCCAGCATTCTGACGAATAGTCTTCCGTGCGACTGTGTGTGCCCTTGTGTGTGTGTGTGTGTGTGTGTGTGTGTGTGTGTGTGTGTGTTCCCCATGGGGATCCGAACCTGAGATCTGCCCTTTCGTTACGTACAGAACTTCGAATTTTCTCTAATTATTAATAGCTTTGTCTGAGAAATAAAATAGTTCCAGTAACCCCGACTCGCCTGCCACCACTGGTTGCGACAGACGTTTTCCGAAGATTTTCTTTGGTTGTCAGGTAAATATCGGAACTAGAAAAGCACTATAATTTACTACCTATAAGGAACCACTCTGCCCCAGTATCATTCTACATGTTATTGGCTGAAAATGCTCTATAACTGGGTCAGATCTAAAAGAGCGCGCTCTAAGGAAAAGCTAATATTGAAAGTTGTCATTCCCCTTAGACCTTATGAAAAATTTTGTTTGCGTATCCCGATTGTACCTTGGACGTTTCGTCATGTTCAGGTGGTCTGGAAGTAATAAGTCGCCAAACAATTACACACATTTTACAAATCCGAGGATAAATGGCACCCACTTAAGAACACAAAGGTGTCATATATGGCAACATAGTACCGAACAATATAAAACAGCCAACATATGGTTGTTACATTATATTTTCGGAGGTCGTTTTTTCTGACTGGCAAGCAACTTTAATTTTACAGTCGGACATAACAGACCTGGTAGATATATTTCTACGTATGCTATTAGGTTTTACCTAATTTTATTCACCTGTCAGTGTTATCTGTGAGTTCTATTTTATTTAATATATTTTTTCGTCATTTCTATTTCTTTCTGTGTACATTTCCATAAAAGTATGGCGGCTCTGACTAGCGTGTTTGCTATCTCAGATTTTACTCGTTGTATGTGAGATTTTTGTCACTGCCTAGACATTTGTGTTTCTTCCACCAAGGTTGTTACATGATACTTGTCTTATGTGTCTCTTGTGAGCATATTTTTTTATCATCATGTCAAGTGTTTGTCACTTTTTTAAACTGTGGTGGTATGCGTCTTCACTTGGTGCTCAAAAGAATGGACGGATTTTTACTACCATACAACCATACAGTGTTTCCCGGCAATCGTTGTAGGCAAAACCACCCCTTCCTTCCGTCTACTTAATTTTTATATCACTATCTACATACGTCCTATCAACCTCACCCCCCAACCTCAAGTGCCTCGGCGTCACCCTTGACCGTTACCTTTACTGGACCCCCCCATCTCCAGACAATCCAAGCCAAGGCAGGCTCCCGACTCCGCCTTCTCTCTGGCTGCACATGGGGTGTGGACCCCTTCACTGTTCTCCACACTTATAAATCCCTCATCCACCCCATCCTCTGTTATGCCTGTCAAGCCTGGATTTCCGCCCCTTCTACCTACTACAAGTCCCTTCAAATTCTGGAACGCCATGCGCTCCGCCTCGCCTATCACATTGGCCTCCCATCCCCTACACGGCTCCTACACGACTTCATTCCTTTCCCACACCTCTTCCTCTTCCTTGAACGGATACGGATCCTTTACACCTCCCGTAAACTTGATCCCTCTCACCCGCTTGTCTCTCCTGTCCTTTGCCACCCCAATCCACTGCCACACCTTTACTCCTGCATCCCACCCACTCTCCATCTTACCTCCCTCCGTACCCTAGCACAAGGTGGCTTCCGCCATCCTCCCCTTCTTCCTCCTGAGCTTTTCCTCCAGTCCCACATCTTTGCCTTCTCTCCCTCCTAATTTCCTTCCCCCTCCTCGGCTTACACACCCATCCTACCGTCTCCCCTCCCCCTCACTTTCTCTCTCCCTCTGGCGTCCTCCTCACTTCCCTCATACCCTCACTTATTCACTGTGGTAGCCCCCCTCTTTTTTGTGTAATAGTGTGCACAGTGCGTCGAAGATCATTGTCAGTGTTTTCTGTGCAGTGTTTCTCCGTTCCAGTGCAACTGTGTCTATTCAGTGTTCTCCACCGTTCGACAGTGTACTCATTGTGCCTTAAAAAAATGGTTCAGATGGCTCTGAGCACTATGGGATTAACATCTGAGGTCATCAGTCCCCTAGAACTTAGAACTACTTAAACCTAACTAATCTAAGGACATCACACACATCCATGCCAGAGATAGGATTCGAACCTGCGACGGTAGCGGTCGCGCGGTTCCAGACTGTAGTGCCCAGAACCGCTCGGCCACTCCGGCCAGCATTTTGCCTTCATGTACGGTTGCATTTGCTTATGCAATTCAGTGTCTTCAGTGCAAACGTCTTTATTATTATCATATGTGTGCCACCGCTTGTTTCATATTCATATTTTCTGTATGCCTGTGTACATGTTATCTGTTCTATGCTTCTCTGTGGCCGAAGAGCGGCGTAGTTAGGCTGCTGCCGGCCTACCTTTTGTACAAGGTATTAAAACAACAACAATAATAAAATACGTTGTTGCTTTTGTCAGGCAACGGCCTTGCCGCAGTGGATACACCGGTTCCCGTGAGATCGCCGAAGTTAAGCGCTGTCGGGCGTGGCCGGCACTTGGATGGGTGACCATTCAGCCTCCATGCACTGTTGCCGTTTTTCGGGGTGCACTCAGCCTCGTGATGCCAATTGAGGAGCTACTCGACCGAATAGTAACGGCTCCGGTCAAAGAAAGCCATCATAACGACCGGGAGAGCGGTTTGCTGGCCACACGCCCCTCCTATCCACATCCTCAACTAAGGATGACACGGCGGTTGGATGGCCTGACGACGGAGTGCTTTTTTGTCCCTTCCCTCCTGAGGGTAGTTACCCTCCACGCGGAAACGGCCCCTCTCAAGACTTCCATGCGATAGAAGGCAAGGCCTCTCTATGCCAAGGTAGAAGCCCTACGCGACACGGTCACTGGTTTACAAAACATTGGCACCACGACACCCCGGCACTGGCACTAACATTCAGTTCCTCTCACCATCGTTGAGGACTCCATTTCCGACCACGGTTAACGTTAGGCTTCTCACAGGCACTCGTGCTGCGTCAGTATTGACTTGACCACTCGATGGGTGTCGGTCATCGTCAACCACCGATGTTGATACTTAACGTTGTTCATCGGTATGTTACCTCTTGCCTCCAATCTGAACTTTCATCGTCGGAGGGTGGTATGGGACTTCAACTCCCACCGCTACACCTTCAAAGTGCACTCCGTTGATGTCTTTGGAGCGACATCACTGCCGAATGGAACAGTTTTACCATCCACCAACACAGTAAGACCGTGAGCGACCGGTGAAGCTGTACTTGAACCTCCCACACAAAATAAATTCTTTGTTGCCATGCATGACAAATTCTTTTTGTTAAGTGGGTACCATTTCCGCACGAAACCATTTCATTTTTTTTATGGCTTAATTGTAAAATCTGTGTATTTTAGACCACCTGACGGCGACTAAATGTCGAAATTACAAGAGTAATGCATAAAAAATAAAAATTTTGGTACAACCTAAGTCGAATATATACGTTAGGAAGGCTGTGGACCCAATCCTTATCAAATTAATGCAAGTATTTCTATCAATGAAAACAGCTTGTACTGAGACGAATGACAGGCGAATATTGTTACGCCGTAAAGTTAAGCGCCGACACGCGAGTCGGGAACGATAGGGAAGAGATGGCTGTCAGCTTATCGCACGGTTATCGACCCCTCTCCAATATGACAACGCGACAACAGCGGCGTCTATGTGAAGAGCACGTAAGCGCCGCGACCGACCTGTGACGGCCCAGTTCAATAGCGGCTTCAAGACTAGTGACTTGAACAGCAGCGTCAACGCTAGATCACTTAGCTTCTGCTGTCTATGTAGCACTGACTTGGGATTGTTTACACTTAAGAAGATTGTTTATTCTGTATGTCGCCCTTTGCTTGCGAGACATCTTTGTAATTGCGAAAGTATTATAATTATCTTACTGTAATAAAACTCACTAAAACGATTTGCTTGAATGTTTGTCCAGCGCCGGCCGTTGAGGCCGAGCCGTTTTAGGCGCTTTAGTCTGTAACCGCGCGACCGCTACGTTGCAGATTCGAATCCTGCCTCGGGCATGAAAGCGTGTGATGTCCTTAGGTTAGTTAGGTTTAAGTAGTTCTAAGTTCTAGGGGACTGATGACCTCAGCAGTCGAGTCCCATAGTGCTCAGAGCCATTTGAACCATTTGTTTGTCTAGCGAACCGAGTACGCGAGTACGCAGGATTCCTAGACACCACAAACGTCATACGTCATTTACGATGAGGAAAAGGGAGGGAGAGAGAGAGAGAGGGAGGGGGGGGGGCCTCCATCCTCACCGCGTCCGTGGCGTTCGATATATCGTACTTGCCTCGTGTGTCGCGGCAGACAGCTTGAACCTCAGGGGACTCGATTAGTTGCAGCTGCGAACGAGTTTCGCGAATCTGGAATTCCTGAGCCACTGTTACATCTGGATAGACAGAGCACGGTTCGTGACTTTCAGCTGAGTGGGAGAGGACGAACTGAGAACGTCTGCACTGCCGCCGTTTCCACATCACGCACATTGCGATTGCCGTAGGAAACTTTTCATTTTAGGGATATGGGGGCCCTGCTGAGACCTCGGTTTAATTGCAATAATTCCACCTTCCGTTCCTGAGCACTAGCCTTACAGGTCACTTCGGCTACACTGGCTACAACGTACCACTCGTAATTAGAAACTCAGCATACAAATCACAAATTACAGCAACACATCCATTGCATTATTTTTTCCCTTTCCAATATAACTCCTCCCTCCCTCAGAAGACAACAAGCAGCTATCAGAGAATGGAAAAAAATTAATGACCGCTCTGTCTCTGAAGATATACCTATCCGAAAAATATTGGACCATCTACCAACTACCTGCCTAAAATCCAGGAAACCTATATGGGAGGACGAAGTCCTCAAATTCCCAGGAAGGTACGACATAGCAAGGGAATGGAGGCAATACTTGTCGCTGAATAATCACCATCCTCTCATCACTGATTTTGATCCTTCGACACCGGTGGAAGGAATGCAAATGCCCAGAAGAACTTGGTGCAGACTGAATCGTGTGAGGACTAACCACGGCAGGTGAACGGCCAATCTCCACAAATGGAAACGCACTGATGACCCACGATGCGACTGTGGCGATGAAGATCAAACAATTCCTCACCTGATCTTCGAATGTCCTGCGAGGAGGTTTGAAGGAGAATGGAGAGGTATCATGAATGCTACTTCACGTGCTGTTCAGTGAGTAACCTGCTCAGATGTGGAGTAGTAATAGCTGCAGTGGCTGTCTCCCTAATCATTCGCATACTGTTATTTGCAATCAATCATTTAATAATATTTCTGTAATTCGTTTATTATATTAATTAATAGTATGTGTGCAATTTCACTCTGTAGATGCCGTACGCTAAATAAATAAATAAAATTGCATTAGTGGCTACTGGGGCCTTAAGTATTAGGTATAACTGCGTATTCTAAGCACCCTTTATGATCATTTCCGCCGCTCGGGACGTATAAAAAAGCACAAATATATACACCACGATTAATACCTATCTCTCGACAATACATTTAATTTTCACTAAACAAAAATAAATTCTTGCACTTCTCTCATTTGAGAAGGGTTCATCACACTGTCACACAAATTCTCAAACAACAGAAAAGAAAAGCAGTGAAATGTTGAACTCATATCTTTCGAGAGTATCTTGAAAACCCATTTACAGTTCCTGGGCCTCATGATATTCAACTACTCGATCTTTCAATGAGATTCAATTAACATTACGATTAAACTCAACATTCCTGAATAGCCCTCCTAACAAATTAGTTAATCAAGACGGCAGACTGAATGTTACGGCAGGTACATTACTGCATCGGACATGCTAACCATGAAAGTCGCTCTTTACGATTAGTTTCATGTGGAGAGCTACGTTGATCAATTCGTCATGAATACATTTACCAGTACCCCCTGTTTCGCCCCTTCCTTGACATGAATAGCTTTGGGTACCCTGTTTCTTCTGAAGCTGACTCGATGTACCCATTGGAAGATTTCTCCGTCGGGCCCATGATATGTGATCAAAAATGAATTTTGAAAATGATGTTGGGGAATATTTCGAAGCTATTATTATAAAAGCCTCAAAGTACCGGGATGTCAGCAGACTTATGGCTTGAAAATCAGTAAAATTTGTGTTTATAATAGTACACCCTCTGAGAGAGAGTGTGAAATCAGTATTTACTTCAACGTCTTGTTGTTGTTGTTGTTGTGGTCTTCAGTCCTGAGACTGGTTTGATGCAGCTCTCCACGCTACTCTATCCTGTGCAAGCTTCTTCATCTCACAGTACCTACTGCAACCTACATCCTTCTGAATCTGCTGAGTGTATTCATCTCTTGGTCTCCCTCTACGATTTTTACCCTCCACGCTACCCTCCAATACTAAATTCGTGATCCCTTGATGCCTCAGAACATGTCCTACCAACCGACCCCTTCTTCTAGTCAAGTTGTGCCACAAACTCCTCTTCTCCCCAATCCTATTCAGTACCTCCTCTTTAATTATGTGATCTACCCATCTAATCTTCAGCATTCTTCTGTAGCACCACATTTCGAAAGCTTCTATTCTCTTCTTGTCTAAACTATTTATCGTCCATGTTTCACTTCCATTCATGGCCACACTCCATACATATACTTTCAGAAACGACTTCTTGACACTTAAATCTATACCCGATATTAACAAATTTCTCTTCTTCAGAAACGCTTTCCTTGCCATTGCCAGTCTACATTTTATATCCTCTCTACTTCGACCATCATCAGTCATTTTGCTCCCCAAATAGCAAAACTCCTTTGCTGCCTTAAGTGTCATATCCTAATCTAATTCCCTCAGCATCACCCGACTTAATTCGACTACATTCCATTATCCTCGTTTTGCTTTTGTTGATGTTCATCTTATACCCTCCTTTCAAGACACTGTCCATTCCGTTCAACTGCTCTTCCAAGTCCTTTGCTGTCTCTGACAGAATTACAATGTCATCGGCGAACCTTAAGGCTTTTATTTCTTCTCCATGGATTGTAATAGCTACTCCGAATTTTTCATTTGTTTCCTTTACTGCTTGCTCAATATACAGATTGAATAACATCGGGGATAGGCTACAACCCTGTCTCACTACCTTCCCAACCACTGCTTCCCTTTCATGTCCCTCGACTCTTATAACTGCCATCTGGTTTCTGTACAAAATGTAAATAGCCTTTCGCTCCCCGTATTGTACTCCTGCTTCCTTCAGAATTTGAAAGAGAGTATTCCAGTCAACATTGTCAAAAGCTTTCTCTAAGTCTACAAATGCTAGAAACGTAGGTTTGCCTTTTCTTAATCTAGCTTCTAAAAAAAGTCGTAGGGTCAGTATTTCCTCACGTGTCCCCATATTTCTACGGAATCCAAACTGATCTTCCCCAAGGTCGGCTTCTACCAGTTTTTCCATTCGTCTGTAAAGAACTCGCGTTAGTATTTTGCAGCCGTGACTTATTAAACTGATAGTTCGGTAATTTTCACATCGATCAACGCCTGCTTTATTTGGGATTGGAATTATTATATTCTTCTTGAAGTCTGAGGGTATTTCGCCTGTTTCATACATCTTGCTCATCAGATGTTAGAGTTTTATCAGGACTGGCTCTCCCGAGGCCGCCAGTAGTTCCAATGGAATGTTGTCTACTCCGGGGGCCTTGTTTAGACTCAGGTCTTTCAGTGCTCTGTCAAACTCTTCACGCAGTATCGTATCTCCCATTTCATCTTCATCTACATCCTCTTCCATTTCCATAATATTGTCCTCAAGTACATCGCCCTTGTATAGACCCTACATACTCTTTTCACCTTTCTGCTTTCCCTTCTTTGCTTCGAACTGGGTTTCCATCTGAGCTCTTGATATTCATACAAGTCGTTCTCTTTTCTCCAAAGGTCTCTTTAATTGTCCTGTAGGCAGTACCTATCTTACCTCTAGTGAGATAAGCCTCTATATCCTTACATTTGTCCTCTAGCCATATGCCTGCATAGCCATTTTGCACTTCCTGTCGATCTCATTTTTGGACGTTTGTATTCCTTTTTGCCTGCTTCACTTACTGCATTTTTATATTTTCTCCTTTCGTCAATTAAATTCAATATTTCTTCTGTCACCCAAGGATTTCTATTAGCCCTCGTCTGTTTACCTACTTGATCCTCTGCTGCCTTCACTACTTCATCCCTCAAAGCTACCCATTCTTCTTCTACTGTATTTCTTTCCCCCGTTCTTGTCAATTGTTCCCTTATGATCTCGCTGAAACTCCGTGCAATCTCTGGTTTAGTCAGTTTATCCAGGTCTCATCTCCTTAAATTCCCACCTATTTGCAGTTTCTTCAGTTTTAATTTACAGTTCATAACCAATAGATTGTGGTCAGAGTCCACATCTGCCCCTGGAAATGTCTTACAATTTAAAACCTGGTTGCAAAATCTCTGTGTTACCATTATATAATATATCTGATACCTTTTAGTATCTTCAGGGTTCTTCCATGTATACAACCTTCTCTGATGATTCTTGAAGCAAGTGTTAGCTATGATTAAGTTATGCTCTGCGCAAAATTCTACCAGGCGGCTTCCTCTTTCATTTCTTACCCCCAATCGATATTCACCTACTACGTTTCCTTCTCTCCCTTTTCCTACTACCGAATTCCATTCACCCATGACTATTAAATTTTCGTCTCCCTTCACTATCTGAATAATTTCTTTTATTTCATCATACATTTCTTCAATTTCTTCGTCATCTGCAGAGCTAGTTGGAATATAGACTTGTACTACTGTCGTAGGCGTGGGCTTCGTGTCTATCTTGGCCACAACAATGCGTTCGCTGTGCTGTTTGTAGTAGCTTATCCGCATTCCTATTGTTTTATTCATTATTAAACCTACTCCTGCATTATCCCTATTT
Organism: Schistocerca nitens; assembly: GCF_023898315.1. Classification (NCBI taxonomy): domain Eukaryota; kingdom Metazoa; phylum Arthropoda; class Insecta; order Orthoptera; family Acrididae; genus Schistocerca; species Schistocerca nitens. The sequence goes on from NC_064620.1 coordinate 531,404,095, forward strand.
GATTTTGTATTTATAACCCTGTATTCACCTGACCAAAAGTCTTGTTCCTCCTGCCACGAGATTCTAATCGTCACTTACCGCCGAGCGCGATGGTAATTCACAGAAACACGTTTTGGCTGAGAGAAATGTATACAGTGTGTCCTGAAAATCCCGTTACAAACTAGAGGAGTGTGAGTGTACAATATTTTGATCAGGGATCCATGGACGGAAACGTCGTCCAGTGGCGCTACACAGCGTTGAAGTCATAGGCGCTGGCGCCTGTAGATGTATTTATATACAGAGTGATTTCGCGATGGTGTTACAAACTTTCAAGGACGATGGAGAAGGATAACAGTACCACAAACTTGTTCAGTAGAGGACATGTTTTACATACTGGCGAATATGAACAACTTCTCGAAGCTCCTCAAGTATGCATTTCAGAGCCCACTGTCACCAACCACCCTTTCATGTTTTGGTCCTCACTACCACCCCCAAAAAGTTGCATGTCGTAAATTCTTAACAACAACAGCACCGATACGTGTATTCAACTGTCAGAGGTATCAGGATAATTATTTCTTGTAACTTTCGACTAGTTCGTTTCCGAAGCAACGGCCCTTACCTCCGCTTAATACATTTATCCGTTCTCATCTTCCTTCAAAGATGATAAGATCATCACGGAATCACCTGCACGAATATGTGCATACATCTACAGGCGCTGGTGCCTGTAACTTTGACGATCTATTGAGCTGGTTGGATAACCTTTCTGGAAATGAGTTCCCAATCCAAAATATTATCTATTCACTCCCCTCTACGAGTCCTAGAAGCTTGTGACGGAAATTTTCCAACACCCTGTACGGACATCTTCTAAGGGAAGTTTGAAAATAAATTCACCTTTAAGGGAACTTACGAACACTACACAGTGCACACGTACTGTCTGCCAGAACGCCGCACTTGTGACTGGTCACTCCAATCTGTCAGTCACTTAAACATTACTAAATTTTCTAATCAAGCTTTGAGATTCAATTCAGACTACTTGAAACTAGAATTAGAAAGCCTTCATTGGTGATAATCTATTGGGTATTGCCTACACAGATATAAAAATTTAAACAGTAAAAATAGATAATCAAAGATATTCGTTTTGTTGCCAAACCTATGAGGTGAAGGACTGCTCTCTATGAACGCCCCAGCACGACACGTCGTCATTATCACCCTCTCCAGCCGTTTGTTAATTGTGGGGTGCGGCATCTCTGCCGTTTTTGCCTTCTCGCTAACGTACACCAACATGTTTCTCTATATACTCAATGATAAAATGTGGCCTGAAATGTAGTGTAAACGCCACATATCCCCCAATGGAAATGTTTAAGGTTTTCTGATTTTATCAAAAAACTAAAAATTTAAATAGCACAGCGAACTCCATCCCTATTCGACCTTTATTCAAAGCCTTACAGTAAAGGTCCCCTACTGTTTTAATTTATCAAGGCTCAAAATAGCACTTTTATTTTAAACCCCAACGAGCTCATCGCTGCTGTAGGATAAATTCATAGCTAATCTATATGATTGTCACTGTTGAACTATCATACGATTTCTAAATACACAATGTAATAAATCTGACAAACTCACAAAGCAGCCACCTCATTTGTCCATATGAGAATGTTTCATTGTTGTAGTTACAGAATCAGTCATTTCTCCATAATCTGGTCATGGGATTCAGATGTACACAATGTGATCAAAAGTATCCGGACATCCCCCAAAACGTACGTTTTTCGTACAAGTGCATTATGCTGCCATCTGCTGCCAGGTAGTCCAAATCAGTAGTCATTAGACATCGTGAGAGAACAGAATGGGGTGCTCCGCGGAACTCACGGACATCGAACGTGGTCCGGTGATAGGGTGTCACTTGTGTCATACGTCTATACGCGAGATTTCCACACTCCTAAACATTCCTAGGTCCACTGTTTCCCATGCGATAGTGAATTGGAAAAGTGAAGGGACACATGGACACGTACAGCAGGAAAGCGTACTGGCCGACCTCGTCTGTTGACTGACAGAGACCGCCGACAGTTGAAGAGAAGAGGGTCGTAATGTGTAATAGGCAGACATCTATCGAGACCATCACACAGGAATTCCGAACTGCATCAGGATCCACTGCAAGTACTATGCCATTTATACGGGAGATGAGAAAACGTGGATTTCATGGTCGAGCGGCTGCTCATAAGCCACACATCACGCCGGTAAATGGCAAACGACGCTTCGCTTGGGGTAAAGGGAAGTAAACATTGGACGACTGAACAGTGGAAAAACGACGTGTTGAGTGACGAATCACGGTAAACAATGTGGCGATCCGATGGCAGGGAGTGGGTAAGACGAATGCCCGGTGAACGTCATGTGCCAGGTTGTATAGTGCCAACAGTAAAATTCGGAGGCGGTGGTGTTATGGTGTGGTCGTCTTTTTCATGGAGGGGGCTTGCACCGCTCGTGGGTTTGAGAGGCACTATCATAGCACGAGGCCTACACTGATATTTTAAGCACCTTCTTGCTTCCCGCTGTTGAAGAGTAATTCGGGGATAGCGATAGCATCTTTCAACACGATCGAGCACCTGTTCATAATGCACGGCCTGTGGTGGAGTGGTTACACGACAGCAACATCTCTATAATGGACTGGCCTGCACAGAGGCTTGACCTGATTCCTACAAAACACCTTTGGGATGTTTTGGAACGCCGGCTTCGTGCCAGGCCTCACCGACCGACATCGAAAGCTCTCCTCAGTGCAGCACTCCGTGAACAATGGGCTGCCATTCCCCAAGAAACCTTACAGAACATGTCTGGAGGTATGCCTGCGAGAGTGGAAGCTGCCATCGAGGCTAAGGGAGGGCCAAAACCACATTGAATTCCAGCGTTACCGATGGAGGGCGTCGCGAACTTGTGAATCATTTTCAGCCAGGTGTCCGGATACTTTTGATCACATAGTGTATGTAGCATCCCCTCTGTACGTTTCTCGGACATCACAATACATGAAACATGCATTAAGAGGGACACATATTAGTCATACATGTGTAATAATGTATTCTTCTTGAAAACAGAGTGGCATTAATTTTATTCACAACGATTAGTAATCATGTAAACAAACTTGTTTTACTGTACTCTGTACATTATTGGTTTTCTTATTCAGCAAGTGAACAGTCGCCTCGTGTGTTCGTAAACAAAACGTTACCTCTCACGTAGCTCTGCCGCATGCCAGCTGACAATGCATCCTCTAGGTCACTGCTCTGTCTTGGCCACGCAGATGATAGATTGCTTACTGCGTAGGGGGATACAAGCAAGTCATTAACCTAGATAACACCTGTCCAGGTGACATTATGTCTTCAGCAGACTCAAAGTGGAAGTACTATCCCATCCATTCCACAATTCATGTACGGAAATATACAATATATGTGGAGAACGCCGTACAAATTAGCAGAACACTAAAATGACTCTACATCATACACAGTCCAGTCACACTAATGCGAGCACCACCCCTGGCGACGAAGACTGGCTTTTGCACGCCAGTACCGCAAATGGACGTCAACTATGTGGCGAGAGATAGCCTTTTCAAATAAATCACGTATTACGCTCCATGGGACAGAAGGCCATTTGCATGTACAGCGTGAAACGTCTGAAGGGTCCAGGCTGTATGATCTCGTCACAATACATCACCACATGTACTTATCTGTCCTTGGGCCTGTATATACCACTCCATGCAGTTTATTTTTCCTCAACATGATGGCTCTATAGGCAGGACAACGCAACTTGTCACACAGGTTGCAGTGTATGTGCGTGGTTCAAAGAGCACCAGGATGAGTTTATCGTACTGCCCTGGCTACAAGACTCCCAAGGTTAAAACCCAGTTGAGAATCTTTAGGACCACCTCGACTGGGCTCTTCGTGTCATGGATCCTCAACCGAGAAATCCAGCAACCTGAACATGGCATTGGAGTCGGCATGGCACATCCCTGTTGGTTCCTTGCAGAACCAAAGTGGTTCTCTCGCAGCACATCTCGCAGTGGACCACGTTGCAAAATGTGGTTATTCAGGCTTTTACAGGTGGTCACGTTAACGTGAGTGGACCGCGTATTAATACATATCTGACAGCTCTCAATTCCTATTGCTGGAAACGTATACTTTCTCAGTGTGATAGCAACACATGTGATTATTTTTGCACAATAGCGTCTAGTATCCAGAAAGTTGTTGACACCCTATTACTCATTTGGTACGAGTGTCAACAGTTCTGTCACATTAGCAAGAGCTATACATGTAATTTCGGACGTACTGTCATATATTTAAGTGATCTTTTTATTTAGCAACTTATGTTTAACGATTAGCCTCTGCTCTTACCAATACTAGGTCTCCTACATAAAATATCAGCACCATTCTCCCATGATTACATATCTACTGTTTTTCTCAGATTTTTCTTAACGTTGGTAGGTTGGCTGTTGGAGCTAAAGGGACCAAGCTGCGAGGTTATTAGTCCCTTCATCCTGTATGTATCAAACAAAGAATAATCCTCAGAAGAAGGAGACAATAGGTAAATCCTGGGAAGCCCAATTGTAAGCAAGATGCAATAAAACAGAGATAAGTGAAGGAGAAGCAGGAAGGGAGCGAAGAGAGGTCAGGTGGGCGAGCCAGACTACCCAGAATGCCGTTGGAGGCCACAGAGCATGGCGTGCAGTGGGAGACACACCCCCTCTGCATACTACCAGCACCATCTCACTGTCTGTTACCCCTAGAAAACGTGCATCATAGGAAATATTATAAAATTTGAGGAAAGACAAAACGTTAAAAACGGCAGATATAAAAGAAGAATAAAAAGATGGGAAGTGTTGGGGCCAGGCCAGACCACCGAGCAATGGCCAATATGGGACCACTGGTCCACAGCAGGTAAGGGGTGCCCCTCTAACCCCTCAGGTGGCCGGTGGCCATGAGGTCAAAGTCTCTACCTCGCAGGACGATCAGAATCCACTTTTGTAGGTTAGATGTGAAACCAGTTCAGCCACTTTGGCATCGTCCGCTATCACCAGAGGCAGCTAAGCAGCCAAATTTGGGCATTTCAGTAAGATGTGAGCCACTATCAGGAGCGCACCACATCGGCAGCAGTAAGATCTGCCCACACATTGGAGAATGTGACGGCAGGTCAGCAAAGTGTCACGAATGCAAAACCTAAAAAGGACAATGGATTACCTGTGAGAAGACTGCCGCCTGATCGTGGTCTTCTTTATTGCCCTCAGTTTGTCTGAGGGTCCAGGGCGACCCAGATATCTAACAATTAATGGCGTAGAGTCGACCGAAGACCCAGTTTTGGAAGCCCCATTTTCTAAATAGGCATCCTGCAGCCCACTTTCCCAAGTGGTCGGCATGTTCATTCCCTGGAATCCCAATATGTCGAGGGATCCAAACTAAGATGACTGGCCATGCAGCTTGATGGAGGTCCGAAAGAAGATCCTCGATAGTTGTGACTAATGGATGACAATGGTGGCAAGTATATAAAAAAGTGGTAAATAATATTTTCATTGTTCAAGAAGTTTCATGTAAAATTTCTTCAATTTAACTGCCGTCATTCTATTTTTATAAAAGTTACATTCTGAAAACGAACAAACGATGCAAACTAGTGTTACACTGACCCACATCGCAATCAGTGCAATAAGCAAGATAGATTTTAATGTGTTAAGAATATGAAATTGATTTTATCATCATCGGATATAATTGACTTTGAGGACGAAAATCATTTATTTTCGAAATAATAGTTTTAAAAATAAGGGGCAGCTAGATTTCTAATGTGCTTATGGGGCTATTTGACCCCATTAATAATAGCAGTGTTAAAATAGTGACATCATCCAATGTAAACAAATTCTGTGGACCTTCTTAATTCTTCTGCTAATGGCACTTGCAAAAACTAGCAGTCAAATCAATACTAGTCATACCTCATTCATTATTAAACTTTTGAATCAGTTCGTCTAACATTCGTCAACTATTCAGCTATGAAATAATTTTATTACTGCAGCTAGCGTTATCCTCACTGATCCATTCTTTTTCAAAAAAATGGTTCAAATGGCTCTGAGCACTATGGGACTTAACATCTATGGTCATCAGTCCCCTAGAACTTAGAACTACTTAAACCTAACTAACCTAAGGACAGCACACAACACCCAGCAACACTTTTTCAACACAGCAACACTTTGACTATAATAGCAGCTTTGTGATCTTTCAATAATATTCCGCCGTTACATACATTTAATTTTCAAGTTTATGGAATATTTTGCTGTCAGTGTTACATAGTGCTATAGCTTGAAAGGACCATGTCCTTTTACCTCAAAGTGGTAAATATAGTCCTCCTGCAGAGCAGGTCTTTCTTAAAGTATTTTTGTATGCTTCCTGAGAAACCTCATTAAATGGCTGGTTCAAATGGCTCTGAGCACTATGGGACTTAACAGCTGAGGTCATCAGTCCCCTAGAACTTAGAACTACTTAAACCTAACTAACCTAAGGACATCACGAACCTCCATGCCCGAAGCAGGATTCGAACCTGCGACCGTAGCGGTCGCGCATTTCCAGACTGAAGCGCCTAGAACCGCTGGGCCACTCCGGCCGGCGAAACCTCATTAGTGCTTCTTCTCTATCGTATCCTGTGCCTCTCATTTGACACACCTTTTCATTAATTGTTTCATCAACTCTTTCCTGGGGAGCTATAAAATTCAACTTAAACATGTATACTTGAAGTCCGCTATTCTTATCTAAATTATCACAAGGGAAGCTTATCTCATCATCCATTGCACAACTAGATCGATTGTTAAAAACTGCATTTCCACTATATGAATCTTTCATCATTCTGTCATCACTTGCGTCAGGGTAGTCCATAGGGAATGTGAACCTCACTATGATTATACTTTGGGATCATAAACCATATGAATATTAATTCAGTCTCCTCGTCACCTGTCTTTATTCTTACAATCCCACTGACGAAGCCCAGAGCAGCAACGATTTATATTAATCAGTTCATTCCCAATTTTAACTCCACATCTAATACAGAATTGTAATCACATTAATATTGAACTTTCGACCTTGAACTTCAATTTCGAACGTAATTCACTCTCTTATCAGCTTAATTTATGCAATAAAAGCTTCAACTATTCATACCGTTTGTGTTGCCAATTCCGAATATGTTGCCCTCTCTAACTTTTAAATAATATTCTTCACTGATCACACAAATGTCACTTCCAGAGTGAAAAAGTTCTCTACCGTGTATTCATTTGTTTAATGTAACTGATAGCTTTTAGCTATGTCCATTTCTTCGTTGCCTCAGATACCAGATTCTACTTTATAGCAACCTGTTCATCATTTTATAATAATTAAGTAACTAACGCTGACTGGACCTTGCCCAAATTCAGTTCTCAGTCAGGTCTCCTCAGAACCCCCAATTAGTTTTCTGGATTAGGTCCTTCCTTTTCTCTCCTTCCATTTATTTCTTTTCGCCTTGCTATATCTTCCTCATATATTGCCTACCTTTGATTATACCTTTAATATTATGACAACCACCACGATCCCATCCACCACTATCTCCAGAAGGTGGTCCCCTAGAAATTGTCCGTACAAACGTTCCTTCATCTTTCCTCCATGTTACCTTGTCACCGTCCATTACCTCTCCATCATTCACTATGCTAATGAAATCCAGATAGTTATTCCAACTATTCAAAAACATGAAAAATGATATCAACAAGGTCTTTTGGATTGCTAGCAACTTCGGTTGAACTATTACTGCCAATTTAATCAGAAAAACAGAAACCACTTCCCTCTCAGCAAAATATAAATTCCCTTCGCAGTAGATCTAAAAGAATTCATTATATGTGTGATATCCACTACCAATGCCATTTCTTCCCAGGAACATATCACTATGTACACTGTGCAGTGTTTGATCAATATTGACTACGAAGTGCCTAAAGGAATTCTTTGTATGTGCTACAAGAGGACCGCACCCTCATTCCCCATGGCAACGTATCCGTTTCTGATCAACTAACAAAGGAACAGATTTTCTTTCCTCCAACTCCTGAAATAGGTAAAGCATTATCAAATTGTTTCACTGAACCAAGACGATGGGTTGAACCCCCTGTCTCAAACTATTGGAAGCTGCATATCCACAAGAAAGTGTTCTGTTGCATCATGGCAACCTGTTCCCATTCGATTTCCTTCTTGTCTGTACCATGCCGCTAGCTTTTCCTTAATACTACTTTCAGCTTAGGAGCGACATTCATCTAATTCCTGCTTATTAAAGTTTGCAGTTGCCGTTTTTTCAATCTATTTTATTTTTGCTAAACTCTCTTATACTTTGTTATACATTTATACATATGAGACTGAATCTCAAAATCACCTATCTCACGAATATTTTCAATAAATTTTTTGTTCCCTCCAAATGTGTAATCGTATTATGACAAAGTCCAGAAGTTTGATATGATTTATTTACAACCCACTCTACGTGTTATGTCTGTTTTAACTCTCCATAGAGTCATTTTACTGTTTGGGCATCCTGCTGTTTTGGTATTTTAATGTTTTGGCATTCTATTGTTTTGGCAATCTACTGTTTTGGCATTTTACCGTTTTGATATTTTACTGCGTAGGCATTTTATTGTTTAGGCATTGAATTTCTCAAATGTGCTAATTTTATTTGCACTAGGCAATCGGAGTTTGTGAATTAAATTCCAAGCACGTTATAAGTAATTCTCACGATTCTCAGTTATCTCAGCGAGGCACCACAATTACGGTTAAGCAGATGTCGCCCAAGTTAGATACTCCAGTTCATACAATAAGACTCACCCACACTACTAGCAAAAAGCCTTCCAGCCACATACGAAGGATATCAGTGATCCAAAAAAACATAACATGAAAAATGGCAAGTCCCTTCGACCTACCTTTCTTCAGCTTTATTTTCTCTGTCGAGTTGATAATCTTGTTTTCTATGGTCGTTGTGATTATTTGAGAGAGTTGACAGTTCAGCGTAACGCTGAATTCAACCCTAGCTAGTTGCATGCAGTCATTTAAGTTTGAGGAGACGAGTGCCTGTTTGGTTGGGCAGCCACTGCTGTGGTAGGTGAGGCTGAATTGAACGCAACTGGTCAAAGGGCAGCTGGATGGCTCTTTAGCATGGCAGTGCCCATCACAAGGAACGCAGGCCGAGTCACGGAGTGGAGAGGCAGCAGCAGAGGCTCAGTTGTATTGTCTCTGTAGCCAAAGGAGGAATGCACAACTTGTATTGCAGAAGTTGCATGGGAGTGTGAGAGTGGTAGTTGTTCCTGGGCAAATTGAGGCGCGGTCCGTTTCAGCAGGAGGCCTCATATTGTCTCTTGTTTCCGCCAATACCGGCATCAGCTTGTTGGCGAAAATATTTCTCGGAAAAACTGACGGTGGTGGGACGCTGGGTGGCCAAGAATGCTGTGGTGTTTCTCCGTAAATCGATTTCTCCAAGTAGTTTTTGCCTTCTTATGGAGGGAACCTGTACAGTACGTGAAGCGTTTCCCTCGTTTTCGATTGGTGGTTTTTAATTTATTAATAAAAACTCCACATCGAGCTTTCCGAGTGCTTGAGAGATAGGGAAGGACAGTACTGATATTCGGTCAAGATCCGTGCAAGAGTGCGGACGGAATTGATATTGGATCATGATTCGTATTGGAGTGAATTGTCTGGATGTAAAGGGGGTTTCCTTTCTGGAGTTGAAATCTGGCCTAAGATGGAACCAAACGAGAGGAGGTGACAGAGGTTCACTGTGTAACCGAGCGCATTTAAAGTTTTCAAAATGTAAATCGTGAGCGTTTTGCAGCACCTGCTCTAGTCATCATTAGTGAAAATCGTCTTACGTTTCCACATGCCTTTGTCTGATTCACATACATTGTAACAGTTCATTTCTGAGTTCAGTTCACAATCATTGTCAGTTGTACTAATCATAGTCGATAGAGCTATTACCTTTAAAGTCGCAATTAAAATCGAGTAACAGATCTTGATTGAACTTTGTCATCAGTGAGTCAGATATTTCTACTTTTTGAATATTACATAGAGTATCCTTGTGTCAACTTTGTCAACTATCAATCAGCTCATTTTAATTTTTGAATATTAGATGGAGTATACTCAGAGTGTTATGTTGACCAACATTCCATTTTCCATGTGTTTTTATGAAAAAAATCTATCGTTATGTTTAACTTTCTCTTTCATTCAACTTTACAAGACGCCATAATCGTATTTAATAATTTTATTTACGTATGTAGGAGATAATAGAAGCAGTCTTTTAGTGAGAAATACAACCTCTTCTGTGTCATTACTCTGGGTCAAATTTAAGGCAATTTGCGTTCATATCCTTTGTACATGGCTTTCATAGTTGTGTCACTGAAGCGGTGACTGTGTCCCAGAGCTATTGAGAGGCAGAGGTTGATAAGAGTCACTCACATCGCTGCCCATCAGCAAGATATCTTGCATAAATTGCCGACCCTGTCAGCATCTAGGATTTTATAACTTCTGTAAAGTAGTCAGCCAATAACTGTTGCGTAAATCTTGCACAGCAGTCATTACCTACTATGGTAATGCTTTGATTAATAAATTCAAACTTGATCAACGATAATTTTCAATTAATTACTACTTAATTGCAAACGATAGGATTGTGACTCCTTTGTTCAAAATGGTTCAAATGGCTTAGAGCGCTATGGGACTTAACATCTGAGGTCATCAGTCCCCTAGAACTTAGAACTACTTAAACCTAACCTAACTAAATCTTGCACAGCAGTCATTACCTACTATGGTAATGCTTTGATTAATAAATTCAAACTTGATCAACGATAATTTTCAATTAATTACTACTTAATTGCAAACGATAGGATTGTGACTCCTTTGTTCAAAATGGTTCAAATGGCTTAGAGCGCTATGGGACTTAACATCTGAGGTCATCAGTCCCCTAGAACTTAGAACTACTTAAACCTAACTAACCTAAGGACAGCACACACATCCTTGTGCGAGGCAGGATTCGAACCTGTGACCGTAGCGGTCGCGCGGTTCCGGACTGAAGCGCCTAGAACCGCTCGGCCACCCAAGCCGGCCGAGTCCTTCGTTATGTGGTAACTGTACTAGTTAGTGCAAATTTACTAATACTTATATACGTTTAGGTGAATAATTTTTGTGTGTTATGGTCTGTGGTTGTAACATGTGATTGTATCGTTTGTAGTGCTGGTACTGGCATTGTTCTTTTGAAAATGTTATTTATAATGTTGTATTTGTTAATATAGGGGAGATTTTTACTTTCGGTTACTAAGCAATTTTGACATAGGTTTGTGATAGCTAACAGCAAATCATCACATGAATGATAACGATGAGCAAAACGTGGCTAGACCGTAACAAGAGTAAAAATAGAGATTTATGTCTGGAACAAATACAAAACTGGGAGATGGACGAATTCGGAGATGAACTGATCGACTTTTGGGCAGATCAGTCAGGCAAAAGTTGAGACAATATGAAGGAAGTAGCAACAGATTGTCAGGAATTGTCCGATGTGGGCGATGCCAGCGATGATGACATGGGAGCACGTTCACACCACGTAGGAGGAGGAGTTAGCATCCAAAACACGACGGTAAGAAGTAAGGAGAGATTGGGTTCGGCAACAGAGCGACATAATTTTATAAGTTCACTTTCGTCTACGGCAAAATTAGTAAAAATAAAGAGTACACAAATCGATACAATTTTTGAATTTTTAATTCAGGCAGAAGAGGAAAGGCGGAATGAAAGGAAAGAAAATAAAGAATTTTTAAAACAAACGGGAAGCTGAATAGTAATGACGGAAGTTCGAGAAAGACTTAAGGAGAGATATAGGCGATATCAAGAACGAGTTAACAAAAGTTCGGCAGACAGCAACACAATCATAACATATGGCAATCGAAGGAAAGAAAGACAGAAAGATAGCTCGTACTGAAGGACGAGGCCCAGGGAAAAATGCACTAGTCACGAAAAAGTACAGCAAGCGGTTTGCTGCACGAAGACTGTGATAGCTATATGATAAAAAACGGATGTAAAGAACAACAAATATTTCAAACATCGGAGAGAATAACAGCATACAGAACTCACGAAGTACTAGAGAATCAGGAATCAGACGCAACGGAGCGAAGAAGACGATTAGGATCGCATGAAAAGCAATGGAAGTCGTTCCACGGAGAGAATGATGGAGAGCAGCGATAGCAGAAAACGAATGGGGCAAAGTGAGGATACGGAAAGAACAAAAAATGGTTCAAATGGCTCTGAGCACTATGGGACTTAACTTCTGAGGTCATCAGCCCCCTACAACTTAGAACTACTTAAACCTAACTAACCTAAGGACATCACACATCCATGCTCGAGGCAGGATTCGAACCTGCGACCGTAGCGGTCTCCTGGTTCCTGACCGTAGCGCCTAGAACCGCTCGGCCACCCAAGCCGGCCACGGAAAGAAGACATTCATATATAATGGCACGTCTGCATTCGATATAATCGCAAGTGTGTCACCTGGCTGTTGCATGCCAACGGAATATAAACACACTTAGAGTCAAGGGCCACGACTCAAGAGTCCGAAACCGCCACTAAATTGTGTACCCTTGCGGAGAATCGGATTCAAACTTACCGAGGAAGACAGGGCAGGAATCTATAGCAACCATTTGTGTAATAATTCCATACACTCCAGAGAAGAAATCCGCAATTGAGAAGCAAGAGAACGAACGATCGTAAACAAAAGGATTCCTCACCAGTTGCTGGTCACGAGGAAGGCTGGTAGGATAGAAGAGGAGAACTTGGAAACATCGGGATTCAAGAACCCTGTGAGAATGATCGCATTGCTTGTCAAGAAGAATCAGTTTTCAAACGAACCATGCAATAACAGTGATATTACCCATCTGTATTACATGAAAGCGAAGGGAAGCTGAGGCGAAGTGGCAGCACGAAAGATGTGAAGAAATCGAGAAAGAAATGATTTTCGGAACCCTTGACTCAGCATATCGAAAAGTCAAAACAATCTTCGGTGAAATCAAAAGTAAGGGCGCTAACATTAAGAGTGTAGTAGGAATTCCACTGTTACACGCATAGGAGAGAGCGGACGGATGGAAAGAGTACACTGAAGGCCTCTATGAAGGGAAGACTTGTCTGATATCGTGATGGAAGAAGAAAAAGAAGTCGACAGGAAGAGACAAACGATCCAGTATTAGAATCAGAATTTATACGAGCTTTTTTTTGCGAGTGTAGGTGACCATCAGTTCGGCTTTCAGAAAGATAATGGCACCGGAGAGACAGGTATGACATTGCAGTTGCTATTGGCAGCAAGACTGAATAAAAGAACAGTCACTTTAATTGTATTTAAAACAGCACTCGACAACGTAAAACGGTGCAAGATGTTCGAAATTCTGAGAAAATTAGGGGGAAGCTATAGATAAAGACACGTAAAATAAAAATGTATAATAAATAACAAGGGGGAATAATAAGTCTCGAAGACCAAGAACTAAGTGCTCGGATTAGAAAGGATGTAAGACTGCACCACTACTGGTCAACATATATATCGGAGACGCAATAATGGAAATAAAAGAAGGGTTCAAGAATGGGATTAAAATTAAGGGTGAAAGGATATAAATGAAAAATTGAATCTCGACACTGCTATACTGAGTGAAATTGAGGCAAAATTACAGGATGTGTTGAATGGAATGAATATTGTAATGAGTACAGAATACGGACTGAGAGTAAATCGAAGAAAGACGAAAGTAGTGGGATTTAGCAGAAATGAGAACAATGAGAAATTTAACATCGCAATTGAGGATCACAAAGTAGACGAGATTAAGGAATTCTGCTACCCAGGCAGCAAAATAAGCTCTGATTGAGGTAGCAAGAAGGACATAAGAAGACTAGCACTGGCCAAGACAAGTCTGTTAGTATCTGACATAGGCCTTCAGACTCTGTGGTACGTTATTTGGTTTTGTTGTCGTGGAAATGATAACCGTTGCACAGAATCGGCCTGTAGAACGATGATTGATTTAGGACCCAAATATGCGTTCACGTCAACCGTAAGCGAAGCTATAGTTCATCCGAGTGACGGTGACTGGATACGGATTTAAGTCAGGAGTTTTAACCAGCTTGCCACCACGTTCGATGAACGTGTTCAATGGAAAGGCTATTGTAGTGTATCATACAAAAGATTATTCGAGTTGTTTTTACTGTTACTTACTGTGAAAATACTATTCAGGTCGTAACGTATGTCTCTAGAAAAGAATGGACGAGAAAATAAAACGCAGGGATGGTAATTGTTAACTCAGGAACTATAGCGAGCCAACAGCCACTACGTCACCATCATATAAATAATATGGACACTTGTTTGAAGACAACCGCAGCCTTTACTGTTAAGTTATTCAAAGGCGCTACTGACGGAAAAGAACACTAGTGATGTGATGCATGATAAAACACAGAGTCCATTCTACCGTGACGGAAAGTTGAAACGGACAGCAAGAGAAAAAGAATTATTGAGTAACTACACTTCAGTAGCAGCACAGAATTTCCATTCAGTCCGTCTTGAACTTCTCACCAAGGAAAAAAGATCCGTTCCTGCGGTACATATTCAAACAGAAATATCTGCTCCTCTCGACGGACGTGGGGGAAGAAAACACTGTGAAATATAATGACAGAGCGAGGAGTGATAGCACAGGGTTAATTTTCTCAATTATGAAATAAAATGGTTCTGCAGTGGTCTTGTGTCCTAAGTTAAAATTAATATTTCAAAATTTTTGTCACTGCTGCTTCATATCGTTATGTTTGCCGCCTTTTTTTTTTAAAGCAATGGTTTTTTGTTCTATTGATTACAGTTTACGTGCCGAAGAATAAGTACATGTCTCTCAACATAATTTTTTAATCTGTGGAAGTGAATATCTGCGAATAAAGCATATTGTTCACTTGAAACTCTTCTTATGGCAATAAATGGTCATGTCCTTCCATCAGCTATTAAATTTTTTTATCATTAATTGCCGGCCGGGGTGGCCCAGCGGTTCTAGGCGCTACAGTCTGGAACCGCGCGACCGCTACGGTCGCAGGTTCGAATCCTGCCTCGGGCATGGATGTGTGTGATGTCCTTAGGTTAGTTAGCTTTAAGTAGTTCTAAGTTCTAGGGGACTGATGACCTCAGATGTTAAGTCCCATAGTGCTCAGAGTCATTTGAACCATTTTTATTATTAATTGTGATGGGTTCGTGCATGGATGAATGCTTGAGAGTGAGCCACACTTGTTAAAATAATTAAGTAATTTCGTAATTAAATAACGTTTGTTAATACATTATTCTTGTTTGTCGCTCTTGACAGTAGCTTTGTGTATTTAGTCCGTTCTGATTCTTTGAGTCGACCACGGATATCTCTTGAAATGAAAACTTTTATCGTACTTTGACAAATTTACACACCAAAGAAATGGTTCGTACTGGACTATTTGTGTGCATTTAATGAACACGGAACCTTTCGCCTTCTAGAGACGCAGTATAACTGAGGATGACTTTTAACATAAAGTGAAAGCAAATATTAGGTAATATCAATTCATTCAGTTAACACACATAAACAATAAATTCAGAATGAGACCTACATTCAATGAGTTGCTGTAGGCAACGATATGCAAGTGCGCCTAGTATGATTGCGACTCTACAAAATATAAATGATAATGACGATGTGCTGTATAAATCTGCGCTAATCGCAATAAAGCTTTCGTCTTGGCTCGCCTCTAAAACGAAAAGGTACCGTCCGCTTCATAAAAACAAATGAGGGACGTGTATTTACGTTTGTTTCTACAGTTGTATCCTACAGTCATAGCACTTCATTTTCATTTCATACTTTACTTATTTATTTATTTACTGCGTTCCAAATATTTTGTACCTAAAATCCCCTCTTCCCGCAAATATGCCTTTAAAATCTAAAGAAACTTGTATCCTATTTTTAAAAGATGCTTCACTATGGACCATTATTAGTGACATTAACCGCTGTGTAGGGCTGCCAGGTCCATACATAGAAAAACTGGATACGGTATTATATTTTGCAGAAAATATTGCCATCAAAGGCGGACTAATTACTTTAAATATACATAGGAAAACTTGGATGCCGTAAGGAGAGTTATAATGGAAAATATTTTTTCACAGTTTCGGGTTTTTATCTGGTTATAAAATTTGCAATATTCCATATATACCACTTATAAACTCACATGGGAAGTATTTTATTTTGTTTTTTTAAATGTAATCTACACCGGTTGAAAATGTTAATTTTTTTACTTGCAGTACCTCAAGATTTAATAAAGTCGGTAATTTTTTTGTATAGAAGGATGTTGATTGCTGTGTTATAAAGGTTGACACTATTGGTCATGTACAGAAGGGGCCATTAGAAAGAATAATGAGGATCTATTGAAAGTGAAGCAGGCAGTATGTGCTACCTTCTTCCACAGACTGTCGACTGACGAAAAACCATTACACCACCTTTGCCCTCCTGCACCTGATTCATGGTGCAATTACCACAATGCCACAATGCCCAGTACTCAAACAGTTTATACGGCCATAAAAATTCCATCCGAGCAGCAGGAATGGATATCATAAAACCTATTTACAGAGATCTGGCAAATCCTGCATTACTGAAGAAGTGTCTGCATGCTCAGACTCAAAATTCCAATGAGTCATTCAGTAATCTTATATGGACTCGGTTACCAAAAAATGTTTTTGTTGGAATGAAGACACTAAAGTTGGGTGTCAGTGATGCTGTTATTGCTTTTCATGACGGCAACATTGGTAGGGTGAAATTTCTACAGCGTATGGGAATTAATCCTGGAGCGAACTCCATCAGAGAACCTAAACGGATAGAAAAGGTTCACGTTGATAAAGCAGAATATGCAGCACAGTTTGCCACTAAGGTGTCCAGAAAGGAGAAAAGAAGAAAAAACTTGTAAAACGATCTAGAGGATGATACACAGTATGTTGAAGGGTGTCTCTGAGTGACTAAAAATAAAAAAATTAAGCTTATATTAAGTGAATTACAGTCTTTTGAAACTTTAGAAGCCGTTTCTGAAAATTTACGTTTTCTGTTGCATTTTCCTCTAAATCTCAGAAACCACTTTGAGTAGAGTATTCAAATTTTCAGGGAGTGATACCATACATATCTTGAGTTTACTGAACTAAAAGAAGAACATAATGTTATGTAGAACTAGAATTATTTACGATAAAGTACAAAAAAAGTACACAAAATTTTAACCGTGTATTAAGAAAATGATTTCCGAAAGTGGTAACTGAAATGCAATTATTGTAGTTCAGTAGGCTCAGAACATACAGTTTAATGTTCGGTAAAAGTTTCATGTCAATGGCTACAGTGTTCCTCAAAATACAGGGAATCCAAGTCACTAAATTTAACATTGTCGGTACATGGCGTTCCAACTCCCGTTTAATCGTTAACAGTAGGCTACAATCAGATTTTGCGAAATCAGACCGAAACGCGCCTACACTAAAAAAACAGTCATTAAACTGACTTATGACGTAGTAATTATGTCAGCAACAAAGCACTCAAACTTCGTAATTGCTCAGTCTTCTTCCTAAGACAACCTTACGTCAAAGTAAACTAAACGTTCTTTATGAAACAAGATAAACAATTATTTACTCTTCTGGGGTGTAAAACGAAATTATATTCAATAACTTTGGTCATTACAGGTAGAGTTACAAAGAAACAACAATCATCTGTAGCTAAGTACTAATTTTTCTCGTTCGGAACCACTTTATCACAAACGCTATTTTTCGTGGGAATCATTTCATAGAACACTTGACAGGATAATTTTAAACTACACAACAACGACATCTTCATTGTGATTGCCTCGGCTTGTAATTTTATGCGTTCCTTTGTCCACTGGGCGTTTGTGAAAGAGAATACGTTTTCGACGCTGGCGTTATGACCTGGAATTGCAAAATTATAGTCTGTGAATTTCCATAATTTCGAATAAAGTTCTTTAGAATGCAGTTTCATGTCTCAATACGGATAGAAGCAACGTGTGAGTGTGGCAGTATGGAGGGGTTGGCATCGACCTGAACGGCCCCATCGACGGGACAAGGTTCTCCTCACTCGGCTTCGAATAGGCCACAGCCCTATGACGCATGGCTTCCTTCTCCGGCGAGAGGACCCTCCAATGTGTGGTGCTTGCGGCGTCCAGGTCACTGTGCGCCACGTTTTATTGGATTGCGTTTTATTTTCTGACCAGCGGGCCGCGGCTGACTTGCCAGCGGACCTGCCAACTCTTTTAGGCAACACTCGGACGAATGTGGTTAAAGTTTTAAAGTTCTGTGCCCTGTCAAACGTTTTTACAAAGATTTTAGGGAGAGGATTTTAATTTGCTCACTGTGTGACAAGCTCGCCATATTTGATGTAAGTGGCCAGCCAATAACAATTTCCTGTGACATTCTTGTTGCTATGTTTCCCCTTTCCTTAGGTTTTACTTTCTTATGTAGCATTTTCCTTCTTTTCCTGCTTTCTTTGAGTGTGTGCTTTAGTTTTCTTGCCGGGCGAAGTGGCCGTGCGGTTAAAGGCGCTGCAGTCTGGAACCGCAAGACCGCTACGGTCGCAGGTTCGAATCCTGCCTCGGGCATGGATGTTTGTGATGTCCTTAGGTTAGTTAGGTTTAATTAGTTCTAAGTTCTACGGGACTACTGACCTCAGCAGTTGAGTCCCATAGTGCTCAGAGCCATTTGAACCTTTAGTTTTCTTATGTCTGTCCACATTCGTTCCTTTTAATGTGTGTCATGGCGCTGATGACCTCGATGTTGAGCGCCCATAAGCCCCAACACACCACCACCACCACTGAACGGCACATTAAACTTTTTCTCGCTAGCTCTACGCATAGCGTTGTTTTGACACTGTGTGTTAGGCTCATTAGGCCTATAAGATAAATGTGAGACTGAGGGGGCTTTTCTTGTGCGTTTTCTACTTTAAAGCTAAAAGGCATAACAAGCTGTAGAGGCCGAACTTGCACGAATTTCGCCGAATCCGACCGTAAAAAGCCGGATATGCGTGGCTAAAGCCGAACATGTGGCAACCGTGTCCGTGTGACACTCGCCTAAATATAAATGATAGATGCTTGTTATGTGCGCGTTCACGTGTTTTTCTTTATGAAGGTATTTGTGACACTGAGTAGTATTTTTTTTTCCTTTTAACTTTACGGTATCGCATTACAGTGACATGATACGGAGGTATATTTATCTTTGCAGTACTGCACCAGAGTGACAAGACTCATACATCTTTGTCAACTAATTTGTTGTTTAGTTTACTGCGAAACTGTAAACAAAGCTGTGTTAACAGTAAACGTGGTGAAAAT
The DNA here is from genome assembly GCF_023898315.1 of Schistocerca nitens. Lineage (NCBI taxonomy): Eukaryota > Metazoa > Arthropoda > Insecta > Orthoptera > Acrididae > Schistocerca > Schistocerca nitens. The sequence goes on from NC_064620.1 coordinate 531,423,441, forward strand.
ACGTTTACTCTTTGTTTGTCCTACTATTCACGTTTTATTCTCGTTCTAATCACGTTATTTTATTTCCAAATGTATACTGAAAATTGTTTCTCATTTTGTATTTACGGTGAGTTTAAACTTTCGCTGTGATGTGGGTTCACAAATGTCAGCCATCTTTGTATTATTAGGAGCTAACCACAGTTCATCATTTCTGATATTTCTTACTGTGATTTATCATTATATGACTTTTGGTGTATAAGCTCTTGCATCTCATGTGCTTCATAATTTTATTAGTGAAGTTTACGTATGTTTATGTAACGGTTTATGAAATAGGCGAGCGCTGTAGAGCCAGATTCGACTTTGGTCAATTAGGACCCAAGTTATTTCTCATCAGTGAAAATTCGGACAAAGTCAGTTCGGAAGTGATAGCTATTTGGTAATGGAAACTTATGTTTAAAGTCCAAACTGGTGTAACGTAGCTTGCTAAAATTGTGGATGAACGTACTTTATTTTGCAGTAACTTCTGGAAGATATTAATCTTCATTTGAATTCATGTCACTTTGAACTCGTTTCTTAATGAGAAACGTAAGATCATACGATAACTATGACAAACACCCGGGGTTTCCTTCCTCTCCAGTAATTTCTATCATGTAATTACAAATCTCGGGTGAATGTTTTTTCTCGTTTTCTGTAAATACTCTCGACATTTAGTAAATTCCCTTTAAACAATTTTAAAGTGACTGAATTCTATAAGACATATCGATCACCGCAAAATTAGGATGTACTCATGTCGTTAAATCTGGTACCTGCGTACTCCATCATGAAGGTAAACCTAAGTGAACAGTGATGATGTGTAAAATTTGCAGTTCGTCACACTGGAAATTCGGTAAGCCTAGGATTTCAGACCTGTCATAAGAAAGAAATGCATGTAGATTGAAGCCGACCGACGTCGTAGTGAACAAACTCTGAAAGTTGGCAAGCATCTGGAGTCGCAATTTCTCAGCCACAGAACTCAATGACCGTAGTCGAAGAGTACTTGGTTGTTGAAGATCACTGTTTGTTTCTATAACAATTAATTTCGTTCGACAGTGATCAGAATTTAACAATGCTACTTCAGCTTGCAGAACCTTTATTTCCAATGTACTAATTAAGGAAGTGGATGCAATACGAGACACTGCAATTTACTGCAAAGTAACCGACGTAATGAATTTTATCGTAGAAGTTAATATCGTCTGGGAAAAGATAGATGTAGTCCTAATGGGAAATATTCTAGGACAGTTCCTCAGTTTCATTCTGCGTATGGTCAGCACATAAGCTACGTCATTGAAGGCTGCGATTGAGAATGCAAATGCTACCTATGACTTATATGCTGTTGGTGACGATTAAAATCCGTTTACTTCAGTCACAGTTATACGTAATTTAATAATTACAATATACACTGCTGGCCACCGTAAATGCAACACCCTGAAGCAAGCATCCGAATCAAGTGAAATTTACACCATGGGTTTGCAGCGATGAGATATGCAACTGATTAGAATTTCAGCGCAGACGCACATCACGCGCGCCTGTGGCGCCACCTCATAGCGCCATTTAAGGCTTGGCGATTTCGACGAGTGTACGTTCGGCACGTGTGTTTACCTTGTGGTTGTTTCACAAGACGATCAGTCATGCCTCGTAGACAACAGCGAACATCTTTTGATCAAGTATCCGAGTTCGACAGAGGAAGGATATTGGCTTACCGAGATTGTGGATTATCATACAGGGAAATCGCTAGTCGTGTTGGACGAAACCAAACAACTGTAATGCGGATATGTGACCGTTGGATGCAGGAGATTACGACGGACCGACGTGGTCGATCGCATTCACCTCGGTGCACCACTGCACGTGCTGATAGGCAAATTGTGCGCATGGCAGTGACGGATCGCTCAGTGACATCCCGAACCGTAGCACAGCACATTGCGTCTGTAACGCATCATCCAGTGTCTGGGCGTACCATTCGACGCCGTTTACAGCAGAGTGGTCTGTCCGCAAGACGTCCATTGCTTCGTCTACCATTGACGCAGAACCACAGACGTCTCCGTCGCCAATGGTGTGATGACAGACGGCTGTGGACGGCAGAATGGAATGACGTTGTCTTTACTGACGAGGCACGCTTCTGTCTGCAGCACCACGATGGTCGGATTCGAGTGTGGGGACACCGTGGAGCGAGGATGCTGGACAGCTGCATTATGCACCGCCACACTGGTCTTGCACCGGGTATTATGGTGTGGGGCGGTATTGGATATTACTCTCGCACGCCTCTAGTACGCATTGCCGGTACTTTAAATAGCCGGCGCTACATATCCGAGGTGCTGGAGCCAGTTGTCCTTCCTTACCTTCAGGGCTCGGCCACAGCCATATTTCAACAGGATAATGCGCGACCACACGTGGCACGCATTGTCCAAAGGTTCTTTGTCAGTAACCAGATTGAATTGCTTCCCTGGCCGGCTCGCTCTCCGGATCTTTCGCCGATAGAAAACATGTGGTCCATGGTTGTTCAACGAGTGACCCAGATTACATCCCCAGCTGCCACACTAGATGATCTTTGGCAACGTGTGGAAGCTGCTTGGGCTGCTGTACCCCAGGAACACATACAACGTCCCTTTGACTCAATGCCGAAACGTGTGGCAGCGGTGATCTCCAACAATGGCGGCTACTCTGGCTACTGATTCTGGCAGGAACCACATGTCACAGACGTCTGCAAACGTAATCATTTGATACTTAGTCAACATGTTATCTACAAAATAAATCTTGTTGTGCTACCTCTTGTCTTTCTTGGTGTTGCATTTACGGTGGCCAGCAGTGTATTTCGAAGTCTGTGGTTGCATCATCAGGTGTAGACTGATGAGCTCATATAGTTGCTTCTGAGAACACAGGTTATTTATCTCACAGTATTGCGGAAAATTAGAAAGAAAATGAAATTATGTTACATAGAACTGTCTGCGACGTTGAGTGGCAGTCATTCCAAACTACGTAAAGTATTCTCTACCGTGACCACAATACATATATATACTGAACATAGTGTACGGAAAGTAAGCATATTATACATACAATACTCAGGATTTGGAGCAAAAGTTGAGTGTTTCCTCAAATGTCAGAGACACTGACTACCAGAAATAGAGGTTGTGTGGTCCTTTTTAACATGATACTGAAAGTAAGTTGGGCTAATGTGCTACATACATTCATAGCGTCTTAATACTGTTTACTAGAGAGGAAAATGATATCCTATTCAGAGAAATTAACGTGCCTTTTATTAACAGAAACTTCTGCAGTATTGAACCACTCCATGAAATAGACACAACCTACCACAACCGTGTATTGTGTAAGGGATTTCTTAACTGTCCTAAAAACTGAACAATACAGTGTAACACAAAACATTATTTTCCTTTCTCTAGTGTACTGAAAAATTTTTGGTGATATGACCATGTAGATATCTCTAAATTGTTAAATATTTCAGCGGATAACGACATTTTGTCTTGAGAATGACGCTACATGTGCTCATCGAAATATTGAATGGTTTGTAAGATTCTCCCCGACCACACTATTATAACCTATAGAAATAACATAATCTTCATAAAATGCAATAACATGACATTTTCATTTACAGTACACCAACAACTGCAAACAACGCATTATATTTGTCGTGGTATCGCCCAGAAACACAAGGCACTTTTCACATTCCTGGTACACAGGGGATACATGTTTCCACTAATGCAACATGTAATCTCACAAGAGCCAAACATTGCGAAACCTGTGTTATTAAGTTCATTTTTTTTATTTATTTCTTTTGTTAAGCCTCAATCCGCAATTTATTTAAACTTACTTAAAATAAAGGCACCCTACCTCATCACCAGTCAAGATATTCGGTAGATAGGCTTGGTGAGGCATGTGATGACGTTGAAGCAAAAATGCATATGTGGTCACCACAAGAATAATGGCATAAACTAAAAAAAAAAAAGACAGTTGATAAATTCACTTGTCACAATCTGCGTGAAAACGCGCCAGACAAGAACGCCATGAACTTACGCATCAGTTTACTTACTTCAGGAAAAATTTGTTGAAAATGCTAGGCTACATACTTCGGTATACCTCTCGTCGTATACTTAATGAGCTATCGTCACACCTCTTTTGATACTGCCTTATGTTCACTCGTATTGTAGAAGACATTTGTCGCAGAAAACTAAATGACAGTTATATGCTGTTATTGGCGTTCACGTAGGCTGATGCTGGTTGTCGTCTGCTGTATTTAAAGGAATTCGCACCAGGAGAGACACAAATAAATGTTTCTGGCAGGTTTTTCCATTACGGGAGAGCAAGAAAGTAAAGTAATTTATCTTTGCTTCTCCATCAGACTGCTGCTTTTGGAAGACAAAGTACATTTAAAAAATAGAGGAAGTCTATGTTTCTCCATGAAGTATCTATCAGTACATGGACGCTGATGGATTGGTGTGTGCACAATATTTCGAAAGTCCTGTGCTCGTTCTCATCTCAGTCACAAGTTTTAAAATGCACCAGAAGACGTCCTTCACTTCTGAGAAATCCACGTGAAGAACTTCGAAAATGGTTAAAATGGCTCTGTGTACTATGGGATTTAACACCTGAGGTCATCAGTCCCCTAGACTTAGAACTACTTAAACCTAACTAACCTAAGGACAGCACACACATCCATGCTCGAGGCAGGATTCAAACTTATGACCGTAGCGGTCGCTCGTTTCCAGACTGAAGCGCCTAGAACCGCTCGGCCACATCGGCCGTCTGAAGAACTCCGGAACCTTTCATAGTGCGGAATCCCATTTTAACATGAGCGTACCAGCTGGGGTGAAGTCGATTTCGTTTTCACCATAACAGAGACGGACTTCACAGCAAGCGACAGTTCCAAATGCTGCTTATGAAGAATATTTAATTTTCTTTCATTGTTGAAAATAAGGAAAACAAACGGTATTACCCGCTCGCAAACACACAGTTTAGATGTTGTACACAGTTCTCTGAAACTTTTCTAATTACCTAGACTTTTCCAAGGCCATCAAAGACCACACTCATGTGTATGTAGTGTTAGCGAACTTTCAACCCTGTTAAAACAACATATTCGTTTCCGTTTTAGGAGGCAGAATCATAGTCAGCAGTACATACACACTGAAGCGCAAAAGAAACTGGTATAGACATGCATGTTCAAATACAGAGATATGTAAATAATCAGAATACGGCGCTGCGATCAGTAGCGCCTCTATAAGATACCAAGCGACTGGCACCGTTGTTAGATCTGTTACTGCTGGTACAATGGCAGGTTATCAAGATTTAAATGAGTTTGAACGTGGTGTTACATTTGGCGCCCGAGAGATGGGACACGGCATCTCCCAGGTAGCGATGATGTGGGGATCTTCCCCTACGACCATTTCACGAGTGTACCGTGATTGTCAGAAGTTCAGTAAAACATCAAATCTCTGACATCGCTGTGGTCAGAATAACATCCTGTAAGAATGGGATCAACGACAACTGAAGACAATCGTTGACTGAAGTGCAACCCTTCAGCAAATTGCTGCAGATTCAAAGGGTGGGCCATCAGCAAGTGTCAGCATGTGAAACATTCAACGAAATGTAATCGATATGGGCTTTCGGAGCCAAAGGTCCACTCGTGTATCCTTGATGACTGTATGGCACAGAGCTTTACGCCTCGCCTGGGCCTGTCAACACCGACAGTGGACTGTTGATCAATGGAAACATGCTGCCTGGTCCGACGAGTTCCGTTCCAAATTGTATTGAGTGGATGGACGTGTGTGTAAGGTGTCAGATTCAATGAATGTCAATTTCTCATCTTAAATGTAAGATTGTGTATGAAGGGCTTATTTCAATAGTGGTACAAGTCCATTTTTGTTCATTCTGAGATACAGAGTCCTAAAGTTGAATGAGCGCTGAAAAATCTGCGGTTGAGATACCAGAAGTATCAAAGCAGATGGCTTCTTGCTAGAGATGAACCTTTCTTTCTGTTTGTTTGGACCATTAACTTCAGAATCATTATAGACAGAAACGTGGAGGTAATGGACTTCTAGTAATATTGAAATAAGTCCTTCATGTATTGTAACAAGTAGGTGAATATGTCACCTGACATACTTCCCTAATAATGAGCAGATTTGCCTATCGAAATGTACAGTATGTAATGCAAAGGGATGACAGTCAGTTCGATGGTATTAAAACACCGAACCCAGATTCTGCATGTCAATGAGCAAAAGGTGGAAAAGCCTGCTGGAAGAAACATTTCAGTTTGGGGGCAGACGCAAGTGCGCCGTCGCAGCCCGAGTGCAATGGAATGCTTCTAGAAAGGGGTTAGTGACCTGCGGTGAGAGGGAAAGCACCGGACGGTACATTGAGGAGAACAGGTAGCACACCAGCGCTGCTTGTGATGGAGAAATTCTTTAGAAAACTGCGTTGGGGAATTTCCAGATGGATACAAACAGACCAGCAACGCAGTTTATCACGTGAAATGCTCATGCTATGCTTTGATATATGCGTGTAACTTTTAGACGTCAGGTGTGTGCACATAATGTCCGATTGACTTAAATACCCCGGAAGCAGTAGAAGGGGGCGATATTTCGACACAGTTTAAAGGGAGGCCCTTTGCGATTGGCAGAGGTACTTTCCACAAGATGAAAGGAACGCTCCCATTGGTCTGAAAAGGCCGTGACGTGAAACACGAAAGGACACATGTGGGGGACAGTTTCCTACGAAAGACACAAGACCGAAAACTTCGAGGACTCTCCTCTGATCCAGCGCCAAGTGTAGAACAGGGCGCATCACGCTCTGTACGACGCCAAAAAAGGAATTTTGTGTTAACACTGCGTTCACTTGGGCTGACATTCAGCTATGAAGAATCGGAAGAGTCGTTGAGCTCCAATAGTGGAGAAACGAAACAGCCATGCAGTTAATTGTCCTTGCGAGAAATGAGATGGCATTGAAATATACACGCTGCAGCATCTGTACACGTGTATATCGCCATATTTTCCAGACTAGGGATGAGTGCATGTTTTCTCGCCTAACGAGAAACATACCATGGTTTCAGCTGATAAAATCACTAAAGATTTTGATTAGCTTTTTCTAGGATATTCAGAGGACGAGAGCAGCCGTGCAGCCGACGGCACATCACAGCTAAAAGGTAAATGCTGCTGGCAGAGGAGTAAAGTTGTTGGTTCACTCGAACAACCTTGAGTAATCTTTTGCTCATCTTGTCACAAAAACTAACCACTCTCCGGAGACTTGATTGTCATCCTAACCAGTACCGAAGTTAGAACCGGAATCGGATAATTTGTCGTAATATTGGCCAACTTCACGGTGTAGTAATGAGACTAGTCTTGTAGAGAACGTTCTATTTAAATTTGATATTGTTGTGTTCATGGTTATTCCTACTAAACAGGACGTGATACGTTATATTGGCAACTGTCTTGTCATGTCACAATCTATGTAAATTCGTGTACTTCATTGATAATAATTCTGAAATTAAGCAAATTGTGTGCAACTAAAGACCGATGTGTTCTATCATAGGATAAGGGTCCACTCCTAACCCCAGTCATTTATTCTATAGACGCTAACGTTCTCACAAGGTGTTTTTGATGATGTCTGAAAAGAAGTGTGAAAAGAAGTGGAGTGTCACACATGGACTCTGCATGTCAACAGCGGACTGTTGAAGCTGGTGGATTCTCTGTAATGATATGGAGCGTGTGTAGTTGGAGTGATATGAGACCTCTGATACGTCTTGACACGACTCTGACAGGTGACACATACATATTCGTTTTGATCACTTGCGTCCATTCATGTCCATTGTGCATTCTGACGGACTAGGCAATTCCAGCAGTACAGTGCGACACCCCACACGTCCATAAATGCTACAGAGTGGCTCCAGGAACGCTCTTCTGAGTTAAAACTCTTCAGCTGGCCACCAAACTTCCCAGTCATGAACGTTACTGAGCATATCTGGAATGCCTTGCAACATGCTGTTCAGAACAGACCTCCACCGCGTGGTACTCTTCCGGATTTATGGACAGTCCTGTTGGATTTTTTGTGTCAGTTCCCTCCAGCACTACTTCAGATCATTTCGGAAATTATCAAATTTGTCGCTCTATTATCTACGATATCTGGGCGCACTACTAATAAAACTACAGCCAGTGTAGCATTAAGCTCAAAGGTTTCCTTTTCCTTAGATACCATTAGAAAAACTCTTTCCGCAGTGATACACGACAGCCAGTAGGTTGTTGAATGAATGGTTCATGTACGGGCTGAGTCCGTGGTGATGATACAATCTTTCAGGAATGACGGAGAATGATAAATGTAGCAATCTGAGGTAAGGGACTCTGGTCCGGATATGACCGAGTCGAAAGTTACGTCTCTTACAGTCGAATACAATTACCGATACTGTTGTTGCCAAGACTGTAGGGTACACAACTTTCAGAGGTGGTAGTATGGAATAAAATAAGAAAAAGTTTCCAGTTCATGTGCGCCGTAATGTGAGCGCTATGAGCACTTTTTGATCTTCGCTACTGTGAAATAAATCTTTTCTACTGAGCTGGTGCCCATAGTAACCGTTTTAAAGCCTAAGCTTACGAGATATTTTTCCTTGTTCTGATCCAAGTTACCATCTTTCAAAGTTGCCTACACTGCAGTCTTAGCAACCACATTACTGGTGCCTACATTCCACTGTAGAGGTATCAGAACGATTTTCGGTTATAGCGAAAGAAGCGAGTACAAGAACGCTGAGGGAATTTCAGGAATATGGAAATATAAGGCACTTAAGAATTAAATTAGAAGGAAGTGCAGGGAAGCTGAGAAGAAATAGCTGCAGGAAAAATGTGAAGAAACGAAAAGGAAAGGTCACTGTAAGGACTGAACAGGAAATAGAAAACTCGAAACAACCTTCGATGAAGGTTGGCCGGCCGTTGTAGCCGCGTAGTTCTAGGCGCTTCAGTCTGGAACCGAGCGGCCGCTACGGTCGCAGGTTCGAGTCATGCCTCGGGCATAGATGTGTGTGAAGTCCTTAGCTTAGTTAGGATTAAGTAGTTCTACGTTCTAGGGGACTGATGACCTCAGATGTTAAGTCCCATAGTGCTCAGAGCCATTTGAACCATTTGATGAAGGTTGAAGCAAGGGCGACAACTGTAAGAGATTAAATGGGATTTCTTCTCTTAAACGCAGAGAAGAGATCGTATAGGTGAAAGAGTGTACTGAAGGCCTCCATGAGGGGAGAGACGTGTCTGATGATGTGACAGAGGAAGAAGCTGGAGTCACAATGGGATCCAGTATTAGAATTTATTACAGCTTTGGGTGACTTACGATCATAAGGTAGATGAGATAGGTAACACCTCTTCAGAAATTCTGAAACCATTGGGAGAAATGGCATCTAAGCGTCTATTGAAGCTGGGATGCAGAATCTATGAGTCTGGAGACATAACATGCGACTTTCGGAAAAATGTCGACCACATAATTCTGAAGACTGCAATGGCAGATATGAGCAATAACTTTTGCAGATCAGCTCAACGGCTCCTGCACTAGAGCTGCTAATAAGAACGGCTTTCAGAAAGCCAAGAGCACTAGATTAGCAATTCTGACATTGCGACTAATAATGAAAGCTAGATTTAAGAAAAAACAAGACACGTCCATAGGATCTGTCGACTTTGGAGTGGCCTTCGACAATGTAAAATGGGGCAACATACGAGGTCTGTTCAAATATTCCCAAACTTTTTCTACAAAATTTTTCTACGCTTACATTTTATTTGTTATGTATGCATGCTCCCCTTTGAAATGCTCTCTTCCACAATTGGTACGTCGCTCCGCACGCCGTTTCCACTTCCGTAAGCAGCCTTGATACACCTCTTGCTGGATCGCGCGAAGCGACGTCCGCGAAATTTAGTTTATGTCGTATATCGTTGTAAATCTTCATAGTTTCGACGGGGTTTTCCGCTTACAAGGGGAGGCCGCCAATTGTGAAATTCAGATTCGATTCATACTGCGCATAATAAAAGCTCATGGCCAGAGGCGTAATGTGGCAAAGCACCAAGATGCACTTCTCAGCCGTTGTCGAGAAAATCGACAGTTAAAAGAAACCGTTGCCGTGAAATACTCTCTACGATAGATAAATTTTCTACAGCGTCGTGGCGCAGCGGTAAGCGCTCGGGTTCGTAATCCGAGGGTCGCCGGATCGAATCCCGCCCCATGCAACTTTTTTTTATTATTAGTTTTTTGAAATTCAAATATATATATATATATGCATGTTGGTGAAGGCGGATCGCTCTCCAATTGTACCGCCTCCATTTTTCCGTTTGTTTAACAGGGTGTACCAAAGCTCTCCCGTCCGCACTGATTTTCTACGATGTCATAAGTTGCGCTAGGGACCGCATCTACCTTCTTTCGAAGTTAGCAGGCAACTACGCTGTTATGCGGCGGCTCGTTTCGGCCCATTCAACATCTGTCCTTCAAGTGTAACGAGCGAGTAACGGAGTTTATATTTCATACCTGCAACAGCAAATTTGTGTTCGTGGGGTCTCTATTCTAATTCGAACGTTTGACTTACGCTATACGTATTCGTTTCGGAATATCGTTTCTACGTCTTCCGTTAACTATACGTGGTTAACATTATGAAGACAATTAATAACATTTGTGAAATACAACTTTGTTTGCGGAAAACATAATGATGTTCGAAGTCGCCAGTTTTTCCACGACAAACGACTTTCAACAACTTATTATATGCATAATTGTTGCAACTGATTGCCGGGAATTATATATATATATTACAAAAAACAAACACTAAAAAAAAGTTGCATGGCCCGAGATTCGATCCGGCGACCTTCGGATTACGAACCCTAGCGCTTACCGCTACAGCACGACGCTGTAGAAAATTGTTAATCGTTGAGAGTATTTCACGGCAACGGTTTCTTTTAACTGTCGATTTTCTCGACAACGGTTGAGAAGTGCATCTTGGTGCTTTGCCACATTACACCTCTGGCCATGAGCTTTTATTGTGCGCAGTATGATTCGAATCTGAATTTCACAATTAGCGGCCTCCCCTTGTTAGGAAGTAAAAAATGTCCACAGAGGCCAGGTCTGGAGAGTAACGAGGATGAGGCAGCACAGTGCTTTCCTTTTTCGTGTGGTAGTCACACACCAGCAGCGATGAATATGCGGTTGCGTTATCGTAATGCAAGAATGACGAATTGTGTCGCCACATTCCAGGCCGTTTCCTTCTCACATTTTCTCGCATTCGTCGCAACACGTCCCGATAGTAGCATCGATTCACAGTTTGTCCCTGGGGCACGAATTCCTGATGAACTGATCCTTCAAATGGTTCAAATGGCTCTGAGCACTATGGGACTTAACATCTGCGGTCATCAGTCCCCTGGACTTAGAACTACTTAAACCTAACTAACCTAAGGACATCACACACATCCATGCCCGAGTCAGGATTCGAACCTGCGACCGTAGCAGCAGCGTCGTTCAGGACTGAAGTGCCTAGAACCGCTCGGCCACAGTGGCCGGCAATAAATCCTTCAAAGTCAAAGAAAACTATTAGTATGGCTTTGACATTTGACCTGACGTGACGAGCTTTTTCTGGTCTTGGTGAATCTTTCCCGAACCACTGTGAAAATTGCACCTTTGTCTCGACATTGTAACCGTAGATTCGCGTCTCATCACCGGTTCTCATTTTCGCGATCCTTAAGCTCTTCACAGATTGTGAGGCGAAGGTCTTTCTGACCTTGACTCATAAGCCGTGGGATGAACTTGGCGGCAACACGATGCATTCGAAGATGTTGTGTCAGGATTTCATGACAGAATCCTACTGAAATGTTACATTCTTCTGCGATCTTTCGAACAGTCTTTGGCGCCAAATTACGAATGTTCCGGAATTTTTTAAACAGACCTCGTATTCGAAATTGTGAGAAAGATAGGAGCAAGCTATAGCAAAAGACGGATTTTCGACAGTATGTGCAGGAACCAAGAGGGAATAATAATAATTGCTTCCGAAAAAGAAGCTATAGTACCTGAGAGAACCTGTAACGCATAAATTGTAATTCCTTCCATTTCTATGAGAATGATTACCTATTAGAGTACAACTCAATTCTAGACGTAATAGTTTTAGAATATTCAACTATTCGAATCATTCTGACAAAAATAGAGAAATTATTGTGAGTTTTAATGCCTACCACAGGCTCTCTTTCCTTGCTGGTAAATCCTTGTAGCTTTGAGACAAACGTGGAAAATTCATAGGCTGGCATTTCTTCAACTGTGCTAGTATATTTCAATACTAGGTGGCATGAGGCGACTGTGGTGTCGTGGTTGACGCTTATTTCCTAGGAGTAGTCATGGTCAGTGGGGAGCTGGTGTGTGTCTGTTACTGTCCTGCAGAGCACGAGCTGTTTCCTCATATTAAATCTGTCACCCTCGTCATCGCCGCCAAACGTCTTTACTGTAGGAGGCCACCAATTTGAGCCCAACGGGCAACGGCACACATTGATCGCTATGGTAGATTTAGAAGTTTCCAATAAAGGGGCGAATTCAACTGCATTTACTGCTAAAGCAAAGCACTAACTTTAAACTGAACGCCTCCAGTTCTTAGCAGGGAAAGCGACAGGAAAAAGTTTCGTAAAATAACTTTTACTACTAGTCTAAACGCAAGTTTAAACCGCAACAGTTCATAGTTTCCAATACGGCAGCGACCTCATATATCTAGTGTTCTCGTAAAATGCCTTACACTGATCATCTCGAATCTTCACCAACAGCAGCAGTAATTCGTAACCAAAATTAGCCCAGACAACATTGCTATTACATTCAAATTAAAGCTGTACGACAAACACCAAAATTCTGGGTCAGTTTTCGTTACGGAAATACTAAACTAAACAAGCCATTTTCTAGTAAAATAAGAACGCATCTGAGATAATGGGCACACAATTAACAATATTTTCCTTACAAGTCCATCACCCAAGCATGAAACATTTACAATATCCTTGTTTGATGGCTCATAGCCAAAGGTTCATTGAACTAAGGTTTTGAACAGTTTGCAAAAGTAAAGCTGTAAAGCACCGACGAGAAAAAGAATATTAACTTTACTGATTCGATAATATTTGCATGCATGTTATGCTTTTCTTATCTTTTTCTTTTAATCTTTGTTTTGTTAGGTGCCACGATACACAAGTAAGCGAATCTGATGAGTATGGAACAGTCTTCAGGTATTTAATATTAGCTCGGAAATGAAATTAAACTACAGTCAACTGTTTTGACATTTTTAACTACCATCTGCAATTGAGTGTTTCAGCTATCTCCAGACAAACAAAAATCATCAATACGCCAATAATTTAACCTCACATCCTTACTCAGATTTTTGTTACATAATATACTCCTCAACGAATGTTAAATCGTTAAGGTATTCATTTAACGCATAAGCTTTTATTGCTGCTTCTTTGCCTTCAGGAGAAATCCTGCAAAATTCCGCTTCCTTCTGCTCTTGAAAAATACAGCCAAAAGACAATATTGAAGTGAAAACTTCCTAACATATATTGTGGGCCATAATTCACAGCTAACAGGAAGGCTGCATTCGACTGGAGTTCGCATGTGATACGACTTTGTCATACAGTGGCATATAGAAGGCACAAAGTTTTAATGAGTTCAACGAGAACTCTAATAAACAAGCGTTTCTCTGTCTTTTCTGGTCACTTCTTGTACATGCAGTGTTCTCTGTTCGAATCAATTTTTTTTCAGCCCATCAGTCTAATTAACTATAGAAAAAAGTTTTTACATTCTTCATAATGTCCAATGAAACTGTTTCTGTAACTGGATCAATATCGCTGTTCTGTTTGGTCATCATCTTTCCCTCAACATGGACACACTACGTTGTCGGCGGATGTCAGAGGTTAATAAAGTTCACTACCTCGTTCTTTAGACTGTTAGGTGGATCTTATATGGTTGTGTTTGTTTGTGTAATGTCTGATCTGTGACTAGTGTCCAAGAATGACCGTCAGTTTAGTGGGGACTACTGTCTTTCACAGGCTGACCGATTGTGTAGTGGACACAAAATATGTACGTCTGTTCTGAGCCTCCTCTCACCACACAGACATCACAATTTCAAGCTTGCGTTGAATGATAAGTGTGAAGGAAATCATTCGACTTGTTTAAGGAACCATATAGAGATTCACCTAAAGCGGTTTAAGGAAATGACGCAGGGGTTTAAATCAAAATCAGTACTGATGTACATCATAACAACTGGAGCATATGACGCTACAGAAAGTATGGACATAAATACTCTTCGTGGCAATATATATTTCATTCCATCGACAGCTAATAAAGTACTGCTGTTCTGAATAGGTAGTAAGGAACCTTTAAAGCCAATAAAAAAACATGGATATACAAATTGAACACCCTCAAGGACTGTTCTCACTGGCACCACCGTATAACATGTGTTTACTGAAGTGTTATAATGTTAGTTACTCATTCCTCACGGTCATCGGCGATCAGATGGCGCTTAAGAGGCTTGTCAGTTTTCCCTCTGTTTTTTCTACTCATACGGTGACTGTGCTGAGTTTAGAGGTGAAACGTGATTGCAATATTGATTCTAGGGTGCCACAATGCTCCACCAACGATTACGTACTCCTGTTGAACAATTGCAGCCAGTTGTTCGACGTTTCATTATGGGGCTGTAGGAAGGTGGATGGAAGGTAGATGGACACATCGATGGATTGTTGCACGTGCTGGACACAGTGTGTGCGTGGTATGTCGCGGCTTCCAGCAGCGTGGTCTGGAACATACCCACACATGAAGGCCAGGTTATGGAGTACAAGTAGTACATGCGCACGTGAATATCTATGCACTGTTCGAGCAGTTGGGGACAACGGAAAACCGTCTAGGGAAGAAATTCTGACACATCTCTCACTTGCTGCATCATGGAGCTCCATTATGAAACTCTGCTTGCAGCAGTACGTAAACCAAGTGTGGCTCTGGCCAGGTAGCCATCGACAGCACGACAACGCCAAGTACGACGACTCTGTTGTGAAACAGTCGACTGTTCTTTCTTTATGCGAGTAGTGATGGACGGTGTAAACCTGGTGAGTGGCGTATTCTGAAGTGCATTCTCCCCCGAAGCATAGGCCCCATTGCCGGCTTCATAGTATATCGGGCCATCATTTACAACTCGCAGTCACTTTTGAAGTTCCTGCACGGTAAAGTAACCATCTTCAGTTGTGTTCCATAGGTTGTTATCTCTGTGATAGGACCATTTCTTGGACACAAATTTGATAATTCACGTTCAGATCACTCACCAATTGGGCATGAATGGGATATGGTGCAGCTGGAACTTACTCGTCTTCAGATGAGATCATTGAAGAACTGTAGTAGAAGGAGCAATATGGTTGAGACTGTCTATCGAACGTTTGTGATCGTTGACGTGCGAAAACACTAGTACACTGGGTACTGATGCGACTCTTTGGACATTCTTTACTGGATACGCGTGCTTCATTTGGTTTGAATTTGTTCTCATATACTCCCTAAATGATGGAAGTATTGTAGTTAGTGAGGAGCTGGGAGCGGTAAGGGGCTCAAAAAATTGAATTAGAAAAGTCACTTTATTTACTTAAAAATGGTACTGAAAAATCTGTATATTTCTTTAGTACGTCTGTAGTAATTCTACGACATTTCAATAACACGAATGATCGTTGTACTCTTACAAATAGAAATATTAAGATCCACAAAATGGAAAAAAATTAACAATGCTATTCTAGAATGAGGAACTGAACACTTTAACTGAATTGTAATTAGAAAATACGGTCCTCCCTTGAGCAAACACAGTTTTTCTTGTTTCACTACTCAACGTGTATCGTAGAAGTTTCTCCATCTTCGTTGGGTTGTATTTATTATCATCGCGCTTGCAGTGAAACAGTGCGTGTTAGGAAGCTGTAGTCAGATGCCCCGTAGGAGCACGAAACGCGGGATTACGGAAAAACAAATTACAAACTGGAACGGAATAACTGTAGGTGTAATGCAAATACCAAGCAGAGTTGTGAAAACCAACATCTAATAATAAGATAATAAATAAAACACACTGAAGGAGCAGAAAATACACCGAAACGTGATTGGGCAGGAAAAAAAAAAAAAGAAAAATTGTTTGCTCAACAGAGGACCGCATTTCCTACTACCTATTACGAAGCAAATGCGGATAAGGAAAGAGCTTGGATTCCAAATTTAAAATGATGCTAGTACACTATTAAGCTTAACCCCGCTCCACTCGTTTGTGCCAACATAGGTTAACAATAACAGTGTTAACTAAAACAGAGAGAAAAAAATTTACATTGGCAGATTTAGCAAACCAGTAACTGATACGAACGAGTATTTAGTTATCGGCTTAGAATAGGGAATGAGCTGCTACAAAAGTACGCTATAAATCAAATGGAAACTACAGAAGTACTACAAATATCTTTGAGGACCAACAGCTAATAGCAATATATTTAACCTTGAGTATCCAAGCGAGACAAAATAATATTCCTAAATGACAAACCGGGTTTGAACCCAATAAACCGGAATATTGGTAACATATACATACAGAAACCTTTAGCCATGTACATAGCTTGCCGCTCTGAAATTAATATGAAACAGTATAAATATAATTTGAGCCATAACGCAATCACGGCTTCAGTTAAGATAGGAAACTTCAACTTGCCTTTGTTCTAAGAACACAATACAAATACATCTCATAATATTCGTGAATTATTCACACAGCACAAAGGAATAACAAAAATAAGCGTGAAGTAAAATAATATTTGCGAGCGCAACAATCGTTAAACACCTAATAGCAACGCTGGAGTTAGCTTAAGTACAGAGTACACAATATAAAAACCCTCGCAGCACCGTGGGTAACTCGAATTAGCTTCTCGTACATTCTACACGTTGCGATGCTCACCAAGCAAGTCCATTTTGCAATTTTCGTATAAACCTAAGTGCAGACGTAACACAGAGGCCGTCTTCACCCAGATTCGAGTGTTGTGTTTCTCAGGCAGGTAAACTGACAGTTCACCAATGCAGACAGTAGCTCAAACTGCAAGTCAGCTCCGGCAGCTTCTTCCAGCGTTCGTGACCCACATAGTCGCCAGGCGCTGACTCAGGGTGGCCACCTTCCTCTTCCGTTCAGCAACAACTGAGACCGAGCTGATCTCGGTCAGCGTTGGTCCGAGGCGGCAGACTGCACACGTGACCCCTGTCGGGACGCTATGTAGGATGTTGCTTAGCTACGGGTAAAAGAGGTTCGAATCGTGCTGTCGGTTACACACAGGAAGCCAGGACCGCTCAATAATGAACCACCTGTCACATCACTTAACAATGAAATGACTTTGTCCGTGTAGATGTTACATTTTTTCCCGCCTGTGTAAGTACGAAGAGCTACGCCGAATCATTAATTTGATCGAGAACGATATAGTAAATTGTCGTGAGTGTTTGTGGGACATATAGAAATTTATTACCATTCTCCTCGTACAAGATTTGATTCATAGGACATCGGCAACTGCGAAGCATGATAATTTTGAGAGATCCGCTTCAGCTGTGCAAATATTTATTGAAAGTGGTCGTGGTTAAAATAATTATTAGCATAACTGAAGCGGATCTCTCTAAATTAATTATCATATTCTCCTCGTCATACAGAAAAAAACAAAACTGTTCTCAGAAAAATTACTGGATTCGACCGCTGTCTGCTGTTCTAGCCATGTTAGTATTGGTGAAGTCTCATCCTTGCTTCCCACTGATCTTGGAACAGATATATCCACCCAATTACAGAAGGCATGCAGCATAATGCGCACTACAAAACTCAAAGCTGCTTGGCAGTTTTATCTTAAACAAGGAATTATTAGATTTTAAAGACACGATAAGTGTGGTAAAAATTGAATGATCGACTTAGAACTGAACTATAGGCAATGAGATTTGTAATTACACTTTTAATCACTCAGTCACTGAGATAAATTATTACCGTTTGTTAAGGACGTTCAGGAACTGCGTTGTTAAGATGAATTGAGTGGTGCAGGTGCTTCTATAATGAAATGGCGTGTGTGTGTGTGTGTGTGTGTGTGTTTGTGTTTCTGTGTGTGTGTGTAAGAGAGAGAGAGAGAGAGACAGACACACACACACACACACACACACACACACACACAGAGAGAGAGAGAGAGAGAGAGAGAGAGGGAGAATTCTGTTGAGACATGGTCCCAGTAAATAGCCTAACCTTCAGCAACAGCAAGGGGTCCATCGAGCTTCAGGTCTCATACAATGAATGGATCACTACCCACACTGTTGTATACCACATCTCCCTGAACCAAACCGAGAACTTCGGTAGCTGATTTGGCCAATAACGTTACATCTTCACCCACCCAACCCTTCCCAACCAATCAAGTGTTATAAAATGTTCCTCCTGTAACATTTTCGTAACAGGGCACTTTTGGCTCGAGGTCAAACGTATTATTTTGTATTACCAACAGAAACACGCTAGACAGGGTACATTTAAGTCAAACATCTATGACTGATAAATTAATGAAAGTAAATGGAAAATTAATCTGAAACCTTTCTCGTGCTGGCCTAAAGGTCAGTCGTCACATGCACTCTGAGAGAAGCAGAGAGAGAGAGAGAGAGAGAGAGAGAGAATAGCGCAGGGTGAATGAATCACTCAAATGACACCGAAATAAGTGGATGTGATATGCATGGGTATATATGTGCACACAGACAAATGATTACAGTTTCAGGAAATTTGAATGATTTATTCAAGAGAAGCAACTTTAGAAACTGAGCAATTCAGTATTTGATCGATCTCTGGCCCTTATGCAAGCATTTCTTTGGCTTGGCATTGATTGACTGGTTTTTGGGTGTGCTCCTAAGTGATATTTTGCCAGATTCTATCGTTTTGGCGCGTTGGATTGTCGAAATCTCGAACTGGTTGGATGGCCATGTCTATCATGCTCTACACGTTTGAAACTTCAATATAAGATTTTACTTAAACTGCTGAATTCTTACTCAATATTCTTAAACTGATGAGTGATATTGAACCTACTGTCTCTTTAATGTTTTTATCATTTCATTTCTGACCTACAGAATTATTCCTGACAAATACAGCTCAAAGTTATTCTATTCATTTATTACCCGCAATATACAAGCGAAACGCAATCTGACTGTTACTTCACACAAAAGAATGGAACTGAATTAAAATGGTTCAAATGGCTCTGAGCACTATGGGACTTAACATCTGTGGTCATCAGTCCCCTAGAACTTAGAACTACTTAAACCAAACTAACCTAAGGACATCACACACGTCCATGCCCGAGGCAGGATTCGAACCTGCGACCGTAGCAGTCACGCGGTTCCGGACTGACCGCGCCTAGAACCGCACGGCCACCGCGGCCGGCGAACTGAATTAAAAGAAATCGTAACAATAACCCATGCGTTTCGTAAGTCACCTACCTCACAGAAAATCTTCATTACACGTACTACAGCGATATAGCAAGCACCAGTACAGCCAGCTAAATAAAAGATTTTAACTACTGTAGGCTCCAACTACTAATAGGCAAGAAGTTAGCAAAGGAAAGACTTTGTTACACAGCAAACAATGTATTTAGCAGATTTTACTGTAATCATGTGCCATTCAGTTAAAAATTATATAATCGTCCGTGACAACCAGTTCCAAAACTTATATAATCGTCAACAAAATTAAATCTCCATGATGGACACATCCAGACCGTCCGCTCGAGCCAACACTTCAGACATCTAACTTTCATCGCTGCTAACTATTAACTGCCAGCTTCCATCACTGGTGGCTATTCACCTCTAGCTTCCATCACTTACAACTTCGACCTCAGTTGGTTATTCACTTCCAACTGCGAGTCTAACCAGCCACAGAGTCTCTTACGAAGGGCGCACAGTGCTGTCAGTTATTTAATTTCACAAAGTGTTTTGGGCCGTGGCCAAGACTAATTAGTTAAAAAAGTTTTTTATATTAACAGTATCAAATAGATCAGATGTACACAATTAGTAATATACTGTTGGTCAATAAAGCAAAAATTGCCCTCACTGTCCCTAAAGACAGTCCTAAGCATTCATTATAAGAGTAGTCTATGACACGTTTATGCACAAAGTCTCAACAGTAAAAGAAAATGCACACATAAGTAGTGGACTTCCATACAGTCTTGAAGAAGTAGTGTTGTCCTCCTAACAGAAACACAGTGATGGCTCTTGACATGAAGATTGGTAATGGGCCACAACAGAGCAGACTCCCAGTAGAGTCAGTCGAAGTCTTGAAGAATATTGTTAGAATTGGTAGGTCACCAGAGAGCTGATCCACATAATTCCTTTGAGAGTTTATGGTAGCAGTGGGCCACCAAAGGTGCTGACCCACAGTAGTTCTTGTAGAGATAAACAGCAGACATCCGTTGTGACATTTCAGGTTCACAATCACAGTGGAAGGGTCTTGACGACAATGTAACAGGTCCGTGAATCACGACTTGTGCACTCACTCAATCTTTTTTGCAATATCCTTAGAACCAGCAATGCTGTTAACCAGTCCTTTGCTGAATTATCAAGACACGTGCAAGCACTGACAGAGTGATATAACCTCTGACATTTTGTACATATAGCATGACAAACAGACAAATGTGTTCAGTAAAATGAATCCCTACTATTTATTTATCTTGAAGAACGGGTGTGTATAAAATTACAAGACTATTAACTTACAACTTCCGCCCCTGTTGGTTATTCACTTCGACTGCGAGTCAGCCCAGCCACAGAGTCTCTTACAGAGGGCGCACGGCGCTGTCAGTGATATTAATGCTGCCTATAGTGCTGCCTACATACATACACATAAACAGGCTACTTACACGTTCTCTCAGTTGGTGAGAGATCAGCCGACCTTGCTGGCCACGACAAGGTTTGTCAAGCGCGAGGTCAGGCAGCAGTAACTCTCGCAGCGGGTGGGCGTTAACTTACTGAAACGTAATATAGCTTCATAAGAAGGGCAACAAAATGGGGCGTAGAATATCGTCGACGTACCGTTGTGCTGAAATGGTGCTGCGGATGATAACCAAGGGGTTGGGTTATGATATCAAAAGAAATGTCACCCCAGAACAGCACTACTATTGGTCAGGCCGTATGACAGGCAACAGTTAGGTTTGAAACTCACCACTGTCCGGCGCGTCTCCACGCTAGTTTCCGCTAGTCATGGGGTCTCAGTTCGAAGCGGTACTCATCACTGAATATAATTCCAATTCAGTCAATGATTTCCGAGGCCGAAGACGAGTCTGCTTGCATAAGGGCCAGAGGTGCAACATGCTATTGACTTAAATTATGAAGCTCTTTCTGTTGAATGAGTCATCCCATTTTTCTGAGATTATAATCTGTGGTGTCACCGCCAGACACCACACTTGCTAGGTGGTAGCTTAAATCGGCCGCGGTCCATTAGTACATGTCGGACCCGCGTGTCGCCACTGTCAGGATCGCAGACCGAGCGCCACCACAAGGCAGGTCTCGAGAGACGTACTAGCACTCGCCCCAGTTGTACGACGACGTTGCTAGCGACTACACTGACGAAGCCTTTCTCTCATTTGCCGAGAGACAGTTAGAATAGCCTTCAGCTAAGTTCATGTCTACGACCTAGCAAGGCGCCATTTGTAACATTGCATGTATCTAAAGAGTCTCACTTGTATCGCCACAATCTCCAGATGTCTCATCAAGAACGATGTATACAAGGATGTATTAAAAGTTAAGTATTCAAGGAGCTACGTACTTTTCTTTATAACATTCATTACGTATCCTGTTTCAGACCCCACTCCATCCTTCGTGAGTTAGCGCGTGCATCTTGGCCGCCTCTTTCAATTAGTGTGCGTAGTGTTGGCAAGTCTGCCGACACTACATAATCATTTATTTGTTTCGACATGTACATCGGAATTACCGTTTTCCGTCGCATTCGGATGGTTCCTTCATGGTGTGTCTTTCTTTTTCTTAGGGTTTATGTGACACACGTTCCTTCGAAGATCTGACATTCCGTAACTTCAGGTGCTATCGAGAACGCTTTTAAAGAATTAACATAGTTCTTGTTGCTAGTAAAAAGACTTTTACATGAACTTGCAGTAACTGTCTGACACGATTTTAATACTATAACTGTTAGTATATAGTCACTGACTATGGGGCAGAAACACTCATTTTAAAGACAAAAAGACACATCGAAGTAATCGAGAAGGTAGAACAAGAAGTTATATAGGACTGCATAGTTTCATGACGATATGTATTAGTAAAATTTTCTCGGGAATCCAGCCGCGTCAAGTGGTTTAAAATCCACGAACTTTCGGTCGCGAACTCCTCGGCCATTGTCCAGTGGTGACTGTCTTCTGGTTTCTGCTGCCATGCTTACATAAGTAAGTTAAATGAGCGCTGAAAAATCTACTGTTGAGCTACCAGAAATATTCAAGGCTTCTTTCTAGAGATGAACCTATCTTTCTGTTTGAAACTTCCTGGCAGATTAAAACTGTGTGCCGGACCGAGACCAAACTCGGGACCTTTGCCGCTGCGGAGTGAAAATCTCATTCTGGAAACATCCCTTAGGCTGACGCTAAACCATGTCTCCCCAATATCCTTTCTTTCAGGAGTGCTAGTTCTGCAAGCTTCGCAGGAGAGCTTCTGTAAAGTTTGGAAGGTAGGAGACGAGGTACTCGCAGAAGTAAAGTTGTGAGGACGGGGCGTGAGTCGTGCTTGGGTAGCTCAGTTGGTAGAGCACATGCACCGCGAAAGGCCAAGGTCCCGAGTTCGAGTCTCGGCCCGGCACACAGTTTTAATCTGCCAGGAAGTTTCATATCAGCGCACACTCAGCTGCTGAGTGAAAATCTCTTTCTTTCTGTTTGTTTGGATCATTAATTTCAGAAGCATTATAGGCAGAAAAGTGGAGGTAATGGACTTGTACCACTATTGAAATAAGCCCTTCATATAGCCGCGCTGCCTTCCGTGACGTCACTGGTACGCGCTCTGGCACCATATGTGTGGTAATGTTTGCGTTGTGCGGCCGCCGCGTCTGCTTCAACCTTCTAATGGCCGGGTCCAATGCTGTGCATTGCTTCAGGACGCCATCTTTATTGAGAGTGTTGTGACAATTTTTTTTTCGATAGCTTCCTTTAATATGCTATCCCAAAAACTATTAGTTCGTGTGGTAATAGATGTCTCGTCGAATACAACGCGATGACCGTTTTCTAATGCATGCTCTGCTACCACTGATTTCTCTGGGTATCGTTGACGAAAACATCTCTAGTGTTCTACACAGCGTTGCTCAGTGGTACGCACCGTCTGTTCAATATAGAACTGTCCACACCCACATGGTATTTTATATACTCCTGGCGTTCTGAGGCCTACGTCGATTTTCACAGGCCTCAAGAGTTGTTGAATTTTTGCCGGAACCCCCTTAGACCGAATCGATTTTATGCCTCTTTAGGATCCGGCTTATCTTCGCTGTTATTGAGCCACAGAACGAAAAGACCGCAAACTTCTTTGAGTCCTCCTCGGAGTCTTTCTGCTTACGTATTTTCGGAATGTTAGCTTTCGAAATCTGGCGGTTGTTGTAGCGTTTTCCTTGAATACTTTCCGTAAGTGACTCAGTTTCTTCAACAAGTTTTCAGAATCTGAGACGGTTTCGCCTCGATGCACTAAGGTCTTCAGAACAGAACGTTTCTGCGATGGATGGTGATAGCTGTTAGCGTGCAGATTCCGGTCTGCGTGGGTGGGTTTCCGGTAAACGCTGAGGCTGAGACACCCATTTGCTTTGTGGCGGACCAGGACATCAAGGAACGGCAAGGCACCATCTGTCTCCATCTACATCGTGAACTTGTTGTTGTCATGGATGTTGTTGATGTGGCATAAAATAGATTCGGTCTTCAGGGCTCCAGCAAAAATTCGACAACTCTTGTGTCTTTGAAAGAAGACGTAGGCCACAGAAAGCCAGGAGTATAGAAAATACCATGTGGGTGTGGACAGTTCTATATCGCGACCGATCGGAATTTCCTTTCAGAATATCCCTCGTATACACAGGCTAACATTTTACTTCCAGAAACTGTACCAAATTGTACCAAGCAGGTTAATGGGAGACCAGTTCTATAGTTGTGCAAAAGTCACAGTGAAGATAAAAAAAATGAAATAATGAAGTGGATAGGTGGAGCAAAAGAAGCTCTGTGGCGAGAAGTAATTCTGGGAGAGCAGATGTAATATTGGTTGTACATCTTGTGGTAGAGTAGGGCTCAAAGGTAATCAACAATATGTGTGGTCGCTATTGGTAGAGGTACCGTAAATCAACAAAAGGTTGAAATAATCACCTACAAGAAACTGTTTTTGCTAGCACTCATATTCTTCCCTCTTTGTCCCTGTTATCGATTAAAAATATGTTCCGACATTGTGAACCGTTTCACGTTTTTACTTCCTAATTTCCCTTTGGTTTCTTCTACTATACTTGTAATAATGGCTCAATAACCACAGATGAATCATGTCCCATCAGCTGCTTTTATGGTCCATTTCTGAAATATTTGTTCCATGTACACGGTCGGTGGGCACCACATTTCATACGCTCCTGCCTTAAGTTCGACGGCTGTGAGGTCGACACTAGGAATCAGAAACGGAGCGAGATCGGCAGTAAAATTGAGCGTACCTTGCATTTGAAGTCAAGAAGCTGCCGTTACGTCAGCATTACACAGGCTTCCTCCCCCTCCCTGTGTTTCCGTACGACTGTTCGCCTACTTAGCTTGGTGGTAACGTGCTGGCTCCCATGCAGCGGGTTCGGGTTCGATTCACGGCCGGGTTAGATATTTTCTCTGCTCGTAGACTGGTTGTTGTGTGGTCCTCATCATCATTTCATCCTCATCACTGGCGCGCAAGTCGCCCATTGTAGCGTCGACTGAAATAGGACTTGCACTTTGCGGCCGAACTTGTTCGCATGGGGCCTCCCGGCCAACGATGCCATACGCTCATTTCCATTTCCGTACTACCAGTATGAGAATGGTGGCACTGCGGTCGTTTCATATTCGCCGTCTCACTCCTTTTCTACGTACCTTCCACAGACACGAGTGGAGCCACTATTAGCGGTTGCCAATGGCAAAGAAACAGGCCACCGAGACGGCAAGCAGCGCTAACGTCTAGAGGCTGCGACTGTGTGTGAAGCCGCTCATATATCTGCAGTATTCGCCACTAAGTGGCCATGTCGGAAGGGCCCTTACTGAAGCATGAAGAAGTGTAAAGCCCTGACGCATCACGGGAGACGAGAGCATGATCTTGCTGCTCTAATGTATCACTGACAGGTTTATAACAATGGATTCTTGGCATCAGATTACCTCTAAAGAAGCAGTTTTTGTGAGACTGTGGGGGGTGTAAAAGGAAAAGTTAAGTGATGCAATGCATGTAATTAGAAATGTGCTCCATAAGATGAAGAGTGATGTGTAGAAAATGTTGGATGTTATAGGCTGTACTTAAATAGGAAGACATACAGATTTCGTCCAACGGATACGAAATGATTGTTTTATCGTATAATAAATTTGTAGGTCTACCAAAATTTTTATATAGACATGTACACATATACATACACAAAGTGACATAACCATACTAACACAACAAACACACACAAATAGATAAAGAGAGAGAGAGAAAAAGAGAGAGAGACGTTTCCCTTGAGTAACTTGAAAACGGCGGCCACAAGTGAGAACGTATCCATATAACAAGTTAAAATACATTAAATTTCCTACAAAAAGGTCCTATTTTGGTTTCCTATAGAAGTAACAATTTGTGTGTATAGGACGAGAGGATACTTAAAATATTGCGCGACCCACATGCGCCATAGCTAAACTGGTATTTCTAGGCCAGTTTCTGGTAGTTTCCTGTCTCGGTAGAGCAGAAGTGTTTGGTATGAAATTGTTTGTCAAGACCTGTTCCACACCACTGTGGTACGTTGTAAACAAAAATAGTTAACACGCTCTATATATACGCCTGTACAAACAAATCAATGTTACCTGCTAAGTGACTGTTCTATAGAGTGGAAATTAAAAATCGTCAAGCCCAACAGCTTGCAAGTACTGGCAGTAACGCAAGTGCACAGTTGTACTTACGAACTCGTGTGCTCGATGTCCTTTCTTCGCTAGTACAGTCCGTTTGTACCTGACAATAGACGCAGAGTTTTCATTTAAACATACAGCGGTGGAGGGTGACGAGAGAAGTCTCGAATTGTAGGAAGTCTCGGATTGTACTGAGACGGCGAGTTCGGACCCACTATCGAGATTAAAGTGAATGTACGGAGCTTATTTATGATCTCTAGCCGACAAGCACGCATCTCAAACACAGGTTGAAGCCCAGGCTGCCCTTTCCGTTCTGACAGTCAACCATATTAATACTTTAAGAATCGTTTGCCCAGCTGGCTTTGCTCACAGAAGACTGGACTTTGCACTCACGCTATTCACGCTATTGTAACGTTCATTTTACGCCCCACACCGCGAGCGTTATTTACATTTGTGGTTCAAGTTTCCTTTACGTCACTGCGAAGCTATTCGCGCTTTTGTGACGTTCATTTTACACACCACCCCGCGAGCTTTCTTTACATGTGTGGTCCACGTTTCATCTAGCTATGTCACTGCCAAGTAATATAGCTCGATAAAACTTGGAGCATATATAGAAAGAACTACTACACTATAGTACGGAAGCTGACGAAAAGCCGGTCGCTGTGGCCGAGCGGTTCTAGGCGTTTCAGTCTGGAACTGCGCGACCGCTACTGTCACAGCTTCGAATCCTGCATTGGGCATGGATGAATGTGATGTCCTTAGGTTAGTTAGGTTTAAGTAGTTCCAAGTTCTAGGGGACTGATGACCTCAGATGTTGAGTCCCATAGTGCTCAGAGCCATTTGAACCATTTTGAAGCTAACGAAAAAAACACACAATGAGACGAAGAAAAATGACAACACCATTAAAAGGCAATAACCATGCTGAAGTCACAGCGATTCGTGATGGCGGCCTGGCCATTGCACACATAATTCTTACTTATATAGTTCTTAATACCGGGTGCTCTTACAGTAGGGACTTACGTTTATCCATCAGTACGATTCACACCTGCAGGATGGTAATTGGTACATGTGGAAGTGCTGCAAAATGTCTCCACAACGCATTCTAAACGTGCTTGGTTGGTTAATTTGGGTTAACCGATAAGCCAGTCAATTCGCCAAATATCCTTTCGTTTCAAAAGTTCTTCCATCTGTGCTGTCCAGTGAAGCAGCGCATTGTGATCAATCGGTTAGTGTACTGTGTTCAAAGTACTGAAGCTAAGTACGTCCATACTAAGTTACGCCTCCAACACCATAAGACCTGGACCACCAAAACGACAATACTCGAAGTGTTCCTGCATGTGTTACGTATTCCCACCTCTCCTCGTATTAGGACGGGTCCAGAATTGTTCAGTAAGCATTTCCATCCTTTGTATTGAGCCGGCTTCTATCGGTATTGTGTGTAGTTAGGATCTTCGACAGCTACGAAGCCACAGCTTCACGTGTGGCGCCACAGAGGGTCTATACGTCGAGTTACAGGCCTTTTTGAGACGTGCCATGCTCGAAAACAGGAGTTTTCTTGTGACAATCAAGAGGCAATATATCGACTGTCAACTAGAGCGTCCTCCCCATTCACGGCGGACAAGCCGAGTGGTCACCATCAGAGGAGGGCAAGGCTGGGTCCAGAAGCCGGCGCCAGCAGCTGCTTGAGTGTGCGTGTTGGAGGAGGAGGGGGAGGAGGAGGTTAGTACTTCATGTCTCGTCGACAGCAAGGTCATTAGAGACGGAGCACAAGCTCCGATTACGGAAGGACGGAGAAAGAAAGCGACCGTGCCCTTTCGAAGGAACCATCCTGGCATTTGCCTTAATCGATTTAGGGAAATCACGGAAAGCCGAAATCCGGATGGCCGGAGGCGGGTTTTAACCATCGTCCTCACAAATACGAGTCGACGGTGGTAACCACTGCGCTACCCTGCTTGCTATGCGTGCCGTAGGCCAGTTGGGGAGCTACGGATCGGCCCAAAAAATGGCCGCGTCGCGGTAGGCGGCTTCGTTTACCAGTGGCAACTTGGAATAACACTTGTTCAGCCGAAAGTACTATACTCGGTGAGCAAGTTTCAGAGTTTTGCTTGTCGCTGTGAGCTTGTGCCATGTAGTGGACTTAAAAAATACGTTACAGCCCGTTCAGCATTATTTGCCAACACTTGTTTTTAATACGTGCAGCTCTCTCTTACATGTTCGTTAACACCCGCCGACATGCTTGAAAGCAGTGGACTATTTTAGATGTTAAATGACTTTTGGTCAGTGCTTCATGCTTGAAAGCAGTGGACTATTTTAGATGTTAAACTGCTTTCGGTCAGTATTTGTTATTGTCGTAACAAGTGGGAATTAATTGTCTTGTCTAATTCTTTAAATTTGTGTCCCGGGGTTGGATCAAAAGAATAGTTTGTGTGGTGCAGCTGGTCTGACTTTGCTTAATGAGTGTGTTCGGGATTTAAGTTTTTTTGCAGAATGATTTCTTGTAAGTTGTCTTGTCTGACGCTCTGCCTTTCCCTAATTCAGTTTATCTAAAAGAGGATTACCTGAGTGTTAGGTTGTTGCTACAATGCACCTAATATGACGATTATGGACGGAAGGTAATAGACTTTAAAGCGGTGGGATGTCCAATGCGTCCTCAAAGTGATTTCAATAAGTTTTCCTGCTATCTTTGTCTGTGGGATAGCAAAGGCACTGATGTGCACTATAAGAGATGAGTCTGACCAAGGGGAAATTAATTCTGTGTGGGAAAGAATAATGTCAAGTGGGAACCACTGGTAGACCCAACATAGAGTGGGGCCTAATGAAGCAGTCTGTTACAGGTCTGAACTAGGATTGGCCAAACTTCAGGTACCTGCTAGCATTCTTTCTCAAGCTTTCTGGAGCAAAGTTCGAAGGTGGAGTTTATGTTAGACTACAAAGGGAGGCGACCATGGAATGGAAGCAGTTTCGAAATATGCTCACTCAGAAAAAGAAAGTTGCTGGGAACTGCTTTATAGCAGTAGTCAGGTATTTGTGCAAAAAATATGTGTTGTTGTTGTTCAAGACTATAGTGAGTAATTTGAGCGTAAAGGGATGCAGAATGTCCTACAAATTTAATATTGTTTCATTTGGATAAGGAGGCGTGCCCGTGAAAGAATGAAAAACGTTTCCAACAAGATATACTGGAATTTGAACATTTCTATAAAGAACATATAATGAATGGATGATAGGAGTCTTCTCTTCGTATTGATGCCTGAAATTGATTTACAGTGCAGTCGTAAATCTAGAAAAGTTACTCACTTCTAATTTACATGCGTGTACATTTCTTTGCATATGTACGTAAAATTTAATAATGTTTGCTAATTTCTAATTCAGATCGTGCAAAAGATGTAGCTTCCCATCTTTTGACGACTGAATTAGGTACCTTCAGAAATATCACTTGCATATGCGTACTAGTGGCATTCAGTAAGTAAAGTATTTCATTATTTTTCTAAAAGCAGGTTACTTTTATTCAAGGTTCCAATACATCATATTATCCCCCATTCTTTTGGCTACAAAACACTGCTTTTGAACATAACCTCCGTCCATCACGACGGCCTTACGCCACCTCTCTGGAAGGACCTGTGTTTCCGCATGGTACCACTCTACTGGTCGACGTCTTGCTACGTAAGTAACCTCATCATCATCCAAAACAGATGGGAATCGGAAGATGCGAGATCGGGCTTTAGGGTTGTGATATTCGCTATTTTTGGCTTCATTAAAACAGAAAATAGTTAATACTGCTTTCTTAAGTAAGACGGACGCAGATTTGTCGCAGTCTGATCTAATTTTTACTACATGTATAAAAACGTGTTATGTCTAAGTTTGAGTGAAGTGTAAAAAGAAGAAATGTTTTAACTTATCGTGACGACGCTCGAGCTACTCAAAGACGACAATGGCTGTGTAAAAGAGCGCTCAATGGACATGAAACGGACACAAAAATCTACCGTCATTGTAGTACTAAGCTTAAGGTACGATATATGTTTTACTTATAATAAATATTTGTCCTGGAAATACTGAATCATTTAGCAGTGCTCATTCCTATCATCTCCTCAGTACTATTTTCATTTTAATTATGCATTTTGCTAAGATTACAGACACCAAGATCAGCAGTCCAATGTGCGTGTTACATTGACAAAAAGAATGTTTTATCGTCTTCTTGCATCAGCTTTAATATTGAATTTCCCTTTTGTGTGATGTTACAGTTGTTTCTCCGTCCTTAAGAACTTTCTGGTCCCTTAGGAAATTGTTTTGTCATAAGAATAACTTCACTACCGGGTATGATCGTATCTACGATCATGAAGTAATTAGAAAGATGATAATCTAATTTCTTAATCAATAGCACGCTAGCTGTGATTGCTTCAAGCCACGCGAAACTGCAATTAAAGACTATTCACATTTCATAATGCAATATTTCATGACAATGGCCAATCCATGATTCTTACGCCAATTGTGATTGATAAAACAGTAAGCGAAATCTCAAATTCCAACGTTTCCATTGAATAATAACATCACTTTTATTTTGTTACATCACAGGGTGGATGAAGAAGAAAAGTCCATTCAAGTTTTGTAAGCTTCTCTCGGGTACCCAGACTTGTGTGAGTCGCCCAGCTGTGCAGCGAGCTATTTAACTGTCATCCGTCAATCAACTCGAGAGCGCGTCCACATGATCCAACATTGCGATAGTTACAGCTGCGTGCGACTGGCCATAATGAGTGAGATCAGAGAGGTTCGCGCGACCTTGTTCCGATGAAGATTGACGCCTCTGCCAACGACTTATGGTCCTTTTGTTCACTGCCAGGCGTCCGTATAAACTCTGCTCTGCTCTTTCGACAAAAGGAACTCGATGACAGCTGTCTGCTTGGAGCTAACGTCCGTTACAGACGCCACTTTGAAGGCTTCTTTTGGCACCGCCACTCGTCGGAACGTCAAGAAACTGCAGGGACTGAAGTATGGGTGTTCCACCATGTCCCACAAAAAATCCCGCATTTATTTAGAATCGAAAACGGCTGAAGAAAAATGTGTTCTGTTACTCACTTAACGCCTCGCGTATAAGGAACGTTTCAGTGAAGTAATTTCTATTTTTCACAATTCTGCTAGACGCAAGGAGTTAGACAACAACATTGATAACCTTAGGATAATTAACCTATCCTCATTCCATTGTTTTACGATGGAACGGCTCCACCAAGTGATGTATGGTAGACAGTGCGATGTGAGAAATTTTGTAGAGAGTTGCCAGATCACTGAGGAAGCACCACATTCAAGTCACTAGCTCAGTTTCACTGAGAAAAAAATTAACTGACGTTAAAGACACTACCAAATTTTGAAAATTTTGTAACTTTAGACTGTGTAGTTCAATCGATCAAGTAATAACTTAGAGGACTATGGTGACTATCTTTCATAGATAATTTGATGATCGTGGAACAGCAATATGTCGCAGATGTAACTCATGTTGGGAGAGGTAACGTTGAAGAAAGAAAGTTTACACTTTTGAAGCTGGATTCTAATGATACGGTTTTAATTTTACTGTTGTTCTGAAGCGAAAAGACCAGCTGTGTCAGTGAATAGTAAACTTGTTTGAAAGCTTTATCCACAGTGCCTTTCATATTAAACATCGCTTTCATAGAAACCACACGCTACTATGCGAGAAAGTTTGCCCTTCTCCTTAGTAACATGCTGTGAATGGCATGAGGTCGGCATGTCCTTGGTACGTCTCCGGAGACATGTGGCACCAGAGGAACTACGAGCCGATGTTTTGTGGGCAAGGATCTAGTGCCCGATAGTGACCCATGTGTGTTCCGTCGGATTCAAAAAATGGCTCTGAGCACTATGGAACTTAACATCTGATGCCACCAGTCCCCTAGAACTTCGAACTAATTAAACCTAACTAACCTAAGGACATCACACACATCCATGCCCGAGGCAGGATTCGAATCTGCGACCGTAGCGGTCGTGCGCTTCCAGACTGAACGTCTGATTCAGATCGGGCGAATTTGTTGTCCAAGACATCAACGTGAGTTTCCCACAACGCTCGTCAAACCACTGTAACACTACCCTTACATTGTGACACTAACAGGCATGTTTCTGGAAGATCCCACCGCCGTCGGGGAATATATCAAGCATGAATGTGTCCAGCGGATCCGCAATAATTTTCACGCAGTCCAGAGCTATCGTGGTACCTTTGATTATTACCGCAGATCTAATGGAAGCCCAGGTGATTATCCCTCTTACGTGGAGAACGTGGAAAGTGCCATCACCCGATTTCCCAGAAACATCCTTCGCTGAAAGAGGAGTCAAAATGAGCGATCCCGTGAGACACGGGATCGCTCTGTTTGTCCGTAGATACTCGACCATTTCTTAGAACACGACGTCCAACGTTTTCGAGGTAGTTCGTGTGCCTTTTAGTACACAATAAGTGTCTTGAAAGCGATGGCAAGATTGGTAACGTCGCGGCTTTATAACTTTGCGCTCTGTATTCGAAACCTGATTACTGTTTTAATTTTTGTTTTGTTTTCCATTAACCCACCCATGTCAGTAAGCGATTATTACACGAATATTTTCCAGTATACGTTGAAACAGCATTGTTCTTGTTCCTCTACTAATTGTCTGTCTGGTGAATGAATTAAAAAAGTAAAAGAATGAATGAGAAAGTAATTTGAAATTGTTTTCGGTGAAATTTCTGTAGTATATATTGATTCAAAACTAGCTGCAAGAGCCAGTTTTCGGAAAAATGATCCATTATGCCCCGTTTGCACTGAAGTTATGATCAACGCTTGGAATTTTCATCAACTTTAACGTTTCATTCCCGAGAAAGAGTCATACGAAGAATTGTCACTGTAGCAAACCTGACTTCGGGCGATGTTCAAGGTGTCCTTAATTTATATGTTTACACTGTTTCCATGATCGGTATCATCCAAGGGAATGCACCAAATCTTTGTGAAGAATAAAAGTAAGATTAAAATGTAAGAATTATTATAAGGCCTGACATAAGGTTGAAATATGAGAATTGAAAAACCCCTGAAAATAACATACGCACATATACGAGTACTGTCTAATAAGTCTATGACACTTATTGTGAAACCCAGTTCAAATTTTACTGTTAACGTATAACACCCCTGAATAACGTTTTATGATAACAAAAACTGGCGTAATAATCTTCTACAGACATGAATATTTAAAAAAAAAATGAAATAAGAACAATAATAGGGTTTCGAACACGGCGCGTCAAAATGTGATGCCGCGACATTACCCATTAAGTCAACGCTCTGGCTGAAATTATTGCGTACTGGCTCTTTGGCTCTCAGCAATATGAGTCTTAACATCTCAGGTCATCAGTCCTCTAGACTTAGAACTACTTAAACCTAACTAACCTAAGGAGAGCACACACATCCATGTCCGAGGCAGGATTCGAACCTGCGACCGTAGCAGCAGCGCGGTTCCGGACTGAAGCGCCTAGAACCGCTCGGCTATTACTGCGTACTAAAAGGCTTATAACCCACGGCACGAACTCTGACCGCCGTTTTATCAGAAACGGTTTAGCATCTACAGATAAGACGACAGACAACTCACGTGTTCCTTACTTTGACCTCTCTTCCGTTGAGCCAAGTTTCTGGGAAATCGAGTGATGGCACTTGCCGGGTTCTCGTCCTTAGCATAATTCTGCCCCCACTGGCTAGTGTTCCTGTACAGTACTTGTTTCGGGAAGCTAGTCGACTACACGGCGGCGTGCTCCGACATCCGACATGGTTATCGATCTGGTGCAACAACGAACGTAATACTGCCACTTGACTACATGTTTCTTGATCTCTTAAAGACAGGAGCCAACTAAAAAATTGGCGTGTGGGCGCTTAGTAAAATGAATGGGACGAGAGTGTTAAGGTCCGTCGAGTCTATTCGTTTTGCCCCAATGTCAGGGAGCGGTTACGGTTCCGCCAATGCAACCCCAGCCGAGGCATGGTTCATTTTGTGACTGGGCATGGCTCTTATCCCATGCACTTGCAGTGCATGTCGCTTTCAGAAAGCTATAAAGCTGCCATTGCACATGCAGGGAAATTGGTTCCCCCAGAACTCTTCCTTTTGAAATGCATTAGACACAGGTACTTACGAAATAACATAGAACACATAGCGGAAACAACACTATACGATGCACTGAAGCACCCAGATACATGGACACAGTTGAACGCAGTCGCCAACAAAATCTCAAAAGCAGAACATGACATATTCAAACAGACACATCGATGCAGAAGGCGCAGCAGACGAACACAGGCCGACATAGACAGCTCGAGTAGCTCCAGTACTGACGGTGATACGAGTGACAGTGACAACACTGACGTAACGAAGACACATAAAATACACATAGCGTAAAATACGTGAAAATGCAGCACTATTCACGTGAACATAAATCAAAGACTGCAGTTTATATCTTATTATGAATGAATTTAACTAAAAGTAGCAGCAATTAGAATGGTCCGTGGATAGATATTGTTCTAGAATCCACGTTGAACCTGGACCCAACATTTGAAGTAGTTACATAAATGAACACTTCGTTGTAAATGTAATAATATGAACGTACCATAAATTTTATGTAAGGTAAGCAACGAAAATCAAACAGTGTAAATACACAACAGAAAAGGATCATGAATATCACGCAGTTATACAAAATTAATGAGTTCGCTACTCTAAAAGTTCTAGTTTTATTCTACAGAAATATTTTTACAAGATTGATAATACGTTACTGTTGGCTTGGTGTTTCTCCTACAGTTTTGTAGGAACAGCATATAACATAATTAGATTACATTGAGGGAGGATATTGCTCCAAAGCCATGCAGAATTTGTTTACTAACTTGCCTAGTGGCAGTACTTCAAATGGTTCAATGAGCACTATGGGACTTAACATCTGAGG
Organism: Schistocerca nitens; assembly: GCF_023898315.1. Classification (NCBI taxonomy): domain Eukaryota; kingdom Metazoa; phylum Arthropoda; class Insecta; order Orthoptera; family Acrididae; genus Schistocerca; species Schistocerca nitens. Next base: position 531,458,445 of record NC_064620.1, read on the forward strand.
TCATCAATCCCCCAGATCTTAGAACTACTTAAACCTAACTAACCTAAGGACACCACATACATCCATGCCCAAGGCAGGATTCGAACCTGTGAACATAGCGGTCGCGCGGTCCCAAACTGAAGCGCCTAGAATCGCTCGGCCACACCGGCAGGCAGTGGTAGTAGTTGTTATGTAAAATAACAAACATCAGCTCACACAGCACCCTAACAAATAACATCGACATGGATTACATCCGCATGGAGAGGGACGTTCATGCGAACAATGATTAAAACGGGTAGCACCACATGTGGGCGCTGGCATGAAGTTCAATACCATGTCCCCTTCCCCAGATGGTGTTGGTGAAGGTATATTTATAGCTACTCTTTCCTGCCTTGTTTTATTCTCTTCTTAAATTATACCATATTATTTAATTTCCTACTTCCAAGGTCTTGTACTTTTCTTTAAGAAATAAGTGTAACTGCTCCAACTAAATAAAATATAATACCACTGCGCAGACAAAAGAACTCCACGCCGCCCTACCTCCACGTGGTGCTACACGGGCAACAGTGTTCGTGCCCTCAGCTACGTAGCACACTTTCGTTGCCCGCTGGTGGCTAAAAAATGGCTCTGAGCCCTATGGGACTCAACTTCTAAGGTCATCAGTCCCCTAGAACGTAGAACTACTTAAACCTAACTAACCTAAGGACATCACACACATCCATGCTCGAGGCAGGATTGGAACCTGCGACCGTAGCGGTCTCGCGGTTCCAAACCGTAGCGCCTAGAACCGCTCGGCCATCGGCGGCCGGCCCGCTGGTGGTCACTGGCAATGGCTAGGAGGTCTGTGTGGAACACTACGGCCTGGATGAAGCAATAAATGTCAGTTCCTAGTAGTCATAATGCAGCTTTAAAAAAAAAAGAAAGAAAGGGCCTCGGAGATTCCACGCACACTATGATCGTAATTTGGATCAACAAGGGCTCCTCTCCCGCGGAGCGGAATGTTCAAAAACATGGTGAACGGTGTACCCGGACCATATGGACCTCATTAACTCGGCCTGACCACAAACGCCGATTTTAGAGACGAGCCACGGATATTTCCAACCGAATTTAGAACATCTGCAGACCGCTACTGTGCGTTAGTGGAGACACGAATGCCGGAGAAATGGAAATGCTTACACGTAGGTATGCACACAGCAGGGCTTTCCGCAGATGTGCGGACATAACCCGAGGCGGGATCGCCGGTTTCAAAAGCTTCAGCTGACGGCCTGAAAGCAGCGGCACCAGTGGCGCACAGTGGGAGCCTGGAGGTGTTCCCAGAACCTGTCAGAAATGTCAGAGGCCAGTCACTAAATCCGCTCTTGTTTGGCCAGCTAGTAAGGTGAAAAGGACAGCAGCGGCAGTCCTGTCAATAAAATTGTTGCACAGACCGAAGGTCGTTTCCGTTTGCGAGTAAATATCGGAATCACAGGTATTTTTACTGAAGACCGCTGGCAGTGGCTTACAAAGAATAAGGCCATTTGCTGCTACTGAGATCGTCTGCGAAGTTTAAAAGTATTTCCTTACCGGAGAGCTGCGATCGTCAGGTACGCTAAAACAAAAACAACGGTGCAAGTGAACTGAGCTGTTTACTGAGGGCTAAAACCATGTTTGTTACAACTAAGCAATGCTTTTTGCATCGCATGTTGCACATGCTTTGGACTGTCAGAGTTGGAGTATAATTCAAATGTTTAAATGCGTGTGAAATCTTATGGGACTTAACTGCTAAGGTCATCAGTCCCTAAGCTTACACACTATTTAACCTAAATTTTCCTAAGGACCAACATACACCCATACCCGAGGTAGGACTCGAATCTCCGCCGGGGCCAGCCGCAAAGTCCATGACTGCAGCGCTTCAGACCGCTCGGCTAAACCCGCGCGGCTGTAGTACAATTAATTTCCATTGTGGCGAGTTTAAAATCGACATAAATAGGCGTCACCACATTTATGCCGAAGCTATAGTACACTTTCTTGATTTGTTGTTGTTGTGGTCTTCAGTCCTGAGACTGGTTTGATGCTGCACTCGATGCTACTCTATCCTGTGCAAGCTTCTTCATCTCCCAGTACCTACTGCAACCTACATCCTTCTGAATCTGCTTAGTGTATTCATCTCTTGGTCTCCCTCTACGATTTTTACCCTCCACGCTGCCCTCCAATACTAAATTGGTGATCCCTTGATGCCTCAGAACATGTCCTACCAACCGATCCCTTCTTCTGGTCAAGTTGTGCCACAAACTTCTCTTCTCCCCAATCCTATTCAATACTTCCTGATGAGTTATGTGATCTACCCATCTAATCTTCAGTATTCTTCTGTAGCACCACATTTCAAAAGCTTCTATTCTCTTCTTGTCCAAACTATTTATCGTCCATGTTTCACTTCCATACATGGCTACAATCCATACAAATACTTTCAGAAATGACTTCCTGACACTTAAATCTATACTCGATGTTAAAAAATATCTCTTCTTCAGAAACGCTTTCCTTGCCATTGCCAGTCTACATTTTATATCAAAAAAATGGTTCAAATGGCTCTGGCTCTGAGCACTATGGGACTCAACATCTTAGGTCATAAGTCCCCTAGAACTTAGAACTACTTAAACCTAACTAACCTAAGGACATCACACACAACCATGCCCGAGGCAGGATTCGAACCTGCGACCGTAGCAGTTCAAATGGCTCTGAGCACTATGGGACTCAACTGCTGTGGTCATAAGTCCCCTAGAACTTAGAACTACTTAAACCTAACTAACCTAAGGACATCACACTCATCCATGCCCGAGGCAGGATTCGAACCTGCGACCGTAGCGGTCGTGCGGTTCCAGACTGTAGCGCCTTTAACCGCTCGGCCACTCCGGCCGGCCTAAATTTTATATCCTCTCTACTTCGACCATCATCAGTTATTTTGCTCCCCAAATAGCAAAACTCCTTTACTACTTTAAGTGTCTCATTACCTAATCTAATTCCCTCAGCATCACCCGTTTTAATTTGACTACATTCCATTATCCTCGTTTTGCTTTTGTTGATGTTCATCTTATATCCTCCTTTCAAGACACTGTCCATTCCGTTTAACTGCTCTTCCAAGTCCTTTGCTGTCTCTGACACAATTACAATGTCATCGGAGAACCTCAAAGTTTTTACTTCTTCTCCATGAATTTTAATACCTACTCCGAATTTTTCTTTTGCTTCCTTTACTACTTGCTCAATATACAGATTGAATAACATCGGGGAGAGGCTACAACCCTGTCTTACTCCCTTCCCAACCACTGCTTCCCTTTCATGTCCCTCGACTCTTATAACTGCCATCTGGTTTCTGTACAAATTGTAAATAGCATTTCGCTCCCTGTATTTTACCCCAGCTACCTTTAGAATTTGAAAGAGAGTATTCCAGTCAACATCGTCAAAAGCTTTCTCTATGTCTACAAATGCTAGAAACGTAGGTTTGCCTTTCCTTAATCTTTCTTCTAAGATAAGTCGTAAGGTCAGTATTGCCTCACGTGTTCCAGTGTTTCTACGGAATTCAAACTGATCATCCCCGAGGTTGGCTTCTACTAGTTTTTCCATTCGTCTGTAAAGAATTCGTGTTAGTATTTTGCAGCTGTGACTTATTAAACTGATAGTTCGGTAATTTTCACATCTGTCAACACCAGCTTTCTTTGGGATTGGAATTATTATATTCTTCTTGAAGTCTGAGGGTATTTCACCTGTTTCATACATCTTGCTCACCAGATGGTAGAGTTTTGTCAGGACTGGCTCTCCCAAGGCCGTCAGTAGTTCCAATGGAATGTTGTCTACTCCAGGGGCCTTGTTTCGACTCAGGTCTTTCAGTGCTCTGTCAAACTCTTCACGCAGTATCGTATCTCCCATTTCATCTTCATCTACATCCTCTTCCATTTCCATAATATTGTCCTGAAGTACATCGCCCTTGTATAGACCATCTATATACACCTTTCACCCTTCTGCTCTCCCTTCTTTGCTTAGAAATGGGTTTCCGTCTGAGCTCTTGATATTCATACAAGTCGTTCTCTTATCTCCAAAGGTCTCTTTAATTTTCCTGTAGGCAGTATCTACCTTACCCCTAGTGAGATAAGCCTCTACATCCTTTCATTTGTCCTCTAGCCATCCCTGCTTAGCCATTTTGCACTTCCTGTCGATCTCAATTTTCAGACGTTTGTATTCCTTTTGCCTGCTTCATTTACTGCAGTTTTATATTTTCTCCTTTCATCAATTAAATTCAATATTTCATCTGTTACGCAATGGTTTTTACTAGCCCTCGTCTTTTTACCTACTTGATCCTCTGCTGCCTTCACTACTTCATTCCTCAAAGGTACCCATTCTTCTTCTACTGTATTTCTTTCCCCCATTCCTGTCAATTGTTCCCTTATGCTCTCCCTGAAACACTGTAGAACCTCTGATTCTTTCAGTTTATCCAGGTCCCATCTCCTTAAATTCCCACCTTTTTGCAGTTTCTTCAGTTTTAATCTACAGGTCATAACCAATAGATTGTGGTCAGAGTCCACATCTGCCCCTGGAAATGTCTTACAATTTAAAACCTGGTTCCTAAACCTCTGTCTTACCATTATATAATCTATCTGATACCTTTTAGTATCTCCAGGGATCTTACATGCACACAACCTTCTTTCATGATTCTTAAACCAAGTGTTAGCTAGATTATGTTGTGCTCTGTGCAAAATTCTACCAAGCGGCTTCCTCTTTCATTTCTTAGCCCTAATCCATATTCACCTACTACGTTTCCTTCTCTCCCTTTTACTACACTCGAATTACAGTCAACCATGACTATCAAATTTTCATCTCCCTTCACTATCTGAAAAATTTCTTTTATTTCATCATGCATTTCTTCAATTTCTTCGTCATCTGCAGAGCTAGTTGGCATATAAACTTGTACTACTGTAGTAGGTGTGGGCTTCGTATCTACACTCCTGGAAATTGAAATAAGAACACCGTGAATTCATTGTCCCAGGAAGGGAAAACTTTATTGACACATTCCTGGGGTCAGATACATCACATGATCACACTGACAGAACCACAGGCACATAGACACAGGCAACAGAGCATGCACAATGTCGGCACTAGTACAGTGTATATCCACCTTTCACAGCAATGCAGGCTGCTATTCTCCCATGGAGACGATCGTAGAGATGCTGGATGTACTCCTGTGGAACGGCTTGCCATGCCATTTCTACCTGGCGCCTCAGTTGGACCAGCGTTCGTGCTGGACGTGCAGCCCGCGTGAGACGACGCATCATCCAGTCCCAAACATGCTCAATGGGGGACAGATCCGGAGATCTTGCTGGCCAGGGTAGTTGACTTACACCTTCTAGAGCACGTTGGGTGGCACGGGATACATGCGGACGTGCATTGTCCTGTTGGAACAGCAAGTTCCCTTGCCGGTCTAGGAATGGTAGAACGATGGGTTCGATGACGGTTTGGATGTACCGTGCGCTATTCAGTGTCCCCTCGACGATCACCAGTGGTGTACGGCCAGTGTAGGAGATCGCTCCCCACACCATGATGCCGGGTGTTGGCCCTGTGTGCCTCGGTCGTATGCAGTCCGGATTGTGGCGCTCACCTGCACGGCGCCAAACACGCATACGACCATCATTGGCACCAAGGCAGAAGCGACTCTCATCGCTGAAGACGACACGTCTCCATTCGTCCCTCCATTCACGCCTGTCGCGACACCACTGGAGGCGGGCTGCACGATGTTGGGGCGTGAGCGGAAGACGGCCTAACGGTGTGCGGGACCGTAGCCCAGCTTCATGGAGACGGTTGCGAATGGTCCTCGCCGATACCCCAGGAGCAACAGTGTCCCTAATTTGCTGGGAAGTGGCGGTGCGGTCCCCTACGGCACTGCGTAGGATCCTACGGTCTTGGCGTGCATCCGTGCGTCGCTGCGGTCCGGTCCCAGGTCGACGGGCACGTGCACCTTCCGCCGACCACTGGCGACAACATCGATGTACTGTGGAGACCTCACGCCCCACGTGTTGAGCAATTCGGCGGTACGTCCACCCGGCCTCCCGCATGCCCACTATACGCCCTCGCTCAAAGTCCGTCAACTGCACATACGGTTCACGTCCACGCTGTCGCGGCATGCTGCCAGTGTTAAAGACTGCGATGGAGCTCCGTATGCCACGGCAAACTGGCTGACACTGACGGCGGCGGTGCACAAATGCTGCGCAGCTAGCGCCATTCGACGGCCAACACCGCGGTTCCTGGTGTGTCCGCTGTACCGTGCGTGTGATCATTGCTTGTACAGCCCTCTCGCAGTGTCCGGAGCAAGTATGGTGGGTCTGACACACCGGTGTCAATGTGTTCTTTTTTCCATTTCCAGGAGTGTATCGTGGCCACAATAATGCGTTCACTATGCTGTCTGTAGTAGCTTACCCGCATTCCTATTTTTTTATTCATTATTAAACCTACTCCTGCATTACCCCTATTTGATTTTGTGTTTATAACCCTGTAGTCACCTGACCAGAAGTCTTTCTCCTCCTGCCACCGAACTTCACTAATTCCCACTATATCTAACTTTAACCTTTCCATTTCCCTTTTTAAATTTTCTAACCTACCTGCCCGATTAAGGGATCTGACATTCCACGCTGCGATCCGTAGAACGCCAGGTTTCTTTCTCCTGATAACGACATCCTCTTGAGTAGTCCCCGCCCGGAGATCCGAATGGGGGACTATTTTACCTCCGGAATATTTTACCCAAGAGGACGACATCATCATTTAATCATACAGTAAAGCTGCATGCCCTCGGGAAAAATTATGGCTGTAGTTTCCCCTTGCTTTCAGCCGTTCGCAGTACCAGCACAGCAAGGCCGTTTTGGATATTGTTACAAGGCCAGATCAGTCAATCATCCAGACTGTTGCCCTTGCAACTACTGAAAAGGCTGCTGCCCCTCTTCAGGAACCACACGTTTGTCTGGCCTCTCAACAGATACCCCTCCGTTGTGGTTGCACCTACGGTACGGCTATCTGTATCGCTGAGGCACGCAAGCCTCCCCACCAACGGCAAGGTCCATGGTTCATGGGGGGGGGGCGGGGTTCCTTTATTTATATAACTTGAAATTAATGCTGACAACGTTTCTTCAGTGTAATTAATAATTTTTCCCATAATATGCGAGGTCTCGGTGGCTTTCAGCGTTTTAATCCTCTCTAAGACACAGAAACGACACCCTACGAAGCAAGTTTCCGCATGGGACGGAAACCAGAAGATGTGGTGTACACGTACTGACAAAAACATGATTACAATTTCAGAAAAAAACTGATGATTTATTCAAGAGAAAGCGCTTCACAAGTCCAACAAATCATAATGTGATGGTCCACCTCTGGCACTCATCCAAGCATCTATTCAGCGTGGCATTGATTGATAGAGTTGTTGGATGTCGTCTTGGGAGAAATGGTGCCGAATTCTGTCCTATCAATGCATGAGATCATCAGAATCCCGACTTAGATGGAAGACCCTGCCCATAATGCTCTGAACGTTCTCAAGTGGGGAGAGACCCAGCGACAGTGTTGGGAAACCTACGGTGTAACTGGCACGACGACAAGGACTAGAAACCCTAGGTCTGCGGGCGGGCATTATCTTGCTGAATTGTAAGCCTAGGACGTCTTGCCGTGAAGGGCAACAAAACGGGGCGTAGAATATCATACACTTACCGCTGAGCTGTAAGGATGTCGTTTATAGCTAAGAACCGGACTCATTAACTAAAGTAGAACTGTATTCAGTGATGAGTCCAGCCTGGAACTGAGCCCCGATGACCAGCAAAGACGTGTCTGGAGACGCCCTGGATAGTCGTGGGGTACCAACCTATCGCCCGCCAAACGGCCCGAAAACCAGTAGTAATGGTCTGGCGTGCAATTCATTTTCATTAGCAGAACCTCTTTGGTTGTCATCAGCAGCATCCCTACAGCATAGCGGTACATGTACGGTATTCTGCGAGCTGTTTTGGTGCCCTTCATTGGAAGGCCACCTGGGAATATATTTCAGCGAAGTATTGTCCGCCTGCACACCACGCAAGTTGGTACTGCTTGTCTTGGCGCTTGCCACATCCTTCCTTAATCAGCAAGGTCACAGTATTGCTCCCCACCTGAGAACGTTTCGAGCATTATGGGCAGAGTCCACCAACCAGCAAGGAATTTTGGTGATCTAACACTCCAGTTGGACATAATGTGGCATGATATCCCTCAGAATGACATGCAACATCTCTATCAACCAATGCCCAACCAAATAACAGTTTGTATAAGGGCCAGTGGTGAAGCAACGCATTATTGACTTGTTCAATTTGTGAAGCTCTTTCTTGCGAGCAAATCAACCATTTTATTGTGAAACTGTAATCACTTGTTTTTCTGTACATGTACATCTACCGATATTCTTTCCATTCGAAAAATTGCTTCGTGTTGCGTCGGTTTCCTTTTCTTCTTCCTTTAGAAAAAATAGTGTGTAATACTTGTGAGTAGATACCAGTCTGGTTTCTGAATGTGCACAATGGCTTCCTAGCAGGACCTAACGTTGCCATTCTTAATAGTTTACAGTTCCCTCTATCCTGTCATCAATCTTCACGTATTTCTTCTCCTTCTTCTCTTCATGATTCATCTAAAAATTCACATTCATGCAGTCTGTGAGCTCTGCCTCCCTCTTCAAGCAAGTAGCTGATCCTAGGGTGAGGGTTCCCACCAACATTATTTATTATGTTGCGTCACCCTTCCACAGCATTCGTTCGCTGTCATTTTTGCGTAACAGTTGTAAAGTGTGAATGTGCTGTCCACATTCTGCAACCAAGTATCCACAAAATATTCGAAAAATTGAGAGAGTCTTTCCTTATCAGCAGCTTTCACATGAGACTCAAACCATCCGTTACCTACGACCTCTAGGTTTAGAAATATCAGCACTGCAAACATGCTGACGTGAAGTCTTAAATCTTCGCCATGGTGATACTCCTGAGTTAGAACGAGATCTTGTCCTTGTATCCATAGATTCTTCTTTGTACGGACATAAAATCCACTTATTTCATTTGAGGCGAAAATTTGACGAAGCGTCGAAATTGTGGTTGTCTCAAAATCAACGTTCAGTTTTCTAGGGCACCACTGAGGAACAGATCGTTTAAGGAGACAAAATAGGCTAACGCGGTTCTCTTTCATCGTAAGAGGAAAAATGTACCCTTTGTGTCTAAGCTCTCCGACCTTAACATACACGGTGCAGATTTGTGCAAACTGATGATGATAACGAAGACATTTATATTATATGACTGACGCGTTACTGTAACAAAATCATAACTTTTATTACGAAGGTTTCCAATTTTTCCCATGTATATCTCGGATAACTGACTGTTCTCTATCCCTCTTGTTCCCCATATCCGTTTGCTTCTTCACTTCTACAGATCCGACGTCAGGTGGTCCACAGAGATATTCCACGTTCAAGCATAGGTGTAATGGCATGACGCACTCGAAATATTGTTTCTTCCTTGTAAGATATATGTAGTGTGTCAATGTACTAAAGTTAAGCAAGAGCATGAATGTCTATTTTGAATAAACAGCTTCATGTCTGCTGTGCTCTTTTAACAGACGGACTACACTAGAACAAATTTCATAACTTAAACTCTGACAGGTAAATCTCAATCAGCAAGTGTTTAAACATCACAAGTATACATTAAAGAAAAGGGGTAAATAATGCAAGGAGAGCAGGTAGGACAATTTAAGTTCAAGTTTCGAAGATAACTGATCCCCGGAGACCATAAGTGTTACAAACTGACATTTTATTATAAGTAAAGATTTACAATCAATAATTAAAATAATCGTTAATTCAAATCAGTATTCGCATTATTCACAAGTAGGTACCATAAGTACCGTAAACATGACGACAACAGCGGCCACCTCTCAGGCAGGTAACACAGGAACAACCTTGATATAGCATCTAGCCCAAAAGAGAAACAAGAAAAAATTTGTAAACTTGTGGTAAGATCTAATGGGACCAAACTGCTGAGGTCGTCGCTCCCTAAGTTTACACACTACTTAATCTAACTTTAACTTACGCTAAGAACAACACACCCGCATTCCCGAGGGAGGACTCGAACCTCCGACGCAGGGAGCCGCGCAGACCGTGACAAGGCGGCTCAGAACGCGCGGCTACTCCGCGCCACGAGGAAAAATATACCATTTTCAGTCTTGGGTTTCCAAAAATTTTAGCGAAGAACAGTTACTTAAATGAGGTTAATCCTCAAGTACTTTTAAGACCTTTTCATCCATTTTCACAACTGACCCAAATTTTAAAGAAAGGGATAAACAACGTCGGCCGGTGTTTATTAAAACAATAGAACCAAAACAAAGTCCAAAAGGGACAACTATTACAGATGAAACCGAAGTAAAATTTCGCTTAAAAACATAAGAAATGAACAACAGGTCTGAAATCATACCTGAATACTACAGTGATTTTACTTTAAGGCGCTTTCGATGAACAAAGACATCGCCTCCTTAAGAAATGCACTCAATTACAACACAGGAGTGAAATGAAATGATCGTACGGCGTTGCTGGCCGGGGACCCCATGCCGCCGAAATTGGAAGTCCTCTTTAGCTGACGCCACTTCGGCGACTTGCGAGTCAATGACGATGAAATGACGATGAAAGACACACAACACCCAGACATCTCGAGGCAGACAAACTCCCTGACCCCGCCAGGAATCGAACCCAGAACCCCGTGCGCGGGAAGCGAGAACGCTACCGCAAGACCACGAGCTGCGGACTACAGAACACCGTTCTCGCTGTTTAACTAACCGGCGATACAACGCCACTGAAAGCTACTGGTAAACAAGCATCACCTATTACTTCGTGTGAGATCACAAGAACGGATGCTCACCATAAAATCAAATTATGTAAGAATACCTTCCATACATCGCGAAGCGAGGTGGGAATTTCAAACCGAGGATAAGCATCTCCTCCCGTGCTTCGGCCATCTAGTGGTTCCGACAGCACAAAAAAACACTTTACCAAGTCGCAGTCACCTGGCTGTAATCTGATGTTTACTTACGCGCTCCGCCCATGCTCTGATGCACACTTCGAGCCAAGGCGCAACTCACCGCTCCTGCAAAGAGTACACTGCAATAAATCTGTATGATTTCACCAGCATGACTCTTTAATCGTGGGTTAAGTCGGGAGCTCTCCTTACAAAGTGAGCTCACAGCCAAAAACAGCCGACTGCCGACGCAATTTCTGCAACCTCACACATGCGAGCCGGAGCCAACTGCCACGAAACGGTTACTTCTACCGCTCTTTATGGCTTTGCACAGCCCCTCCCACCACCTGGTGGAGAGGCAGAGAACACGCGCGATAGATATGAACTCCCTGAAATCGATGGATACCTCCCCCACCAAACGATGAAGACCCGGAGAAGGTCTAACAACGTAACTTGGTGAATTAACGTTATTTTTACTGTCGTGCTTGATTTAACTAACAGGCACCCTCCTCGTTCTTGCTCTTATTATACTGCACCCAAAAGCTGACAGGGAAAATGCGCTGCACAACATTGCATGCTTCCACGAATCGCGGAAGCATTTTCTGGGTAGCACCCCGGCCAGGTAGGCGTTGAGACCACCTGTTACAAACATGAACCATATCCCCAACTCCTGACGCTCATGGTTTTACCCCCTGGCCTGCCTCTGATGCATAAGAACAATACTACGCCGAGGACATTCCATTTCGTCTTCATGTACGACGGATCAGATTTTTCCGGCAACGGGTCACCAATTGCCGAGACGTTCGAAAAAACGATTAATCTGGTAGGACAACGTCAACTGAGCAGGTATTAATTAATGCACTTCATGGAAAGCGACCCCCCCCCCCCCATGAACCATGGATCTTGCCGTTGGTGGGGGGGGGGGGGGGGGCTTGCGTGCCTCAGCGATACAGATGGCCGTTATTAATTAATGCACTTCATGGAAAGCGATCCCCCCCCCCCCCCATGAACCATGGATCTTGCCGTTGGTGGGGGGGGGGGGGGGGGAGGCCTTGCGTGCCTCAGCGATACAGATGGCCGTACCGTAGGTGCAACCACGACGGAGGGATATCTGTTGAGAGGCCAGACAAACGTGTGGTTCCTGAAGAGGGGCAGCAGCCATTTCAGTACTTGCAGGGGCAACAGTCTGGATGATGATCTGGCCTTGTAACATTAACCAAAATGGCCTTGCTGTGCTGCTACTGCGAACGGCTGATATCAAGGGGAAACTACAGCCGTAATTTTTCCCGAGGAAATGCAGCTTTACTGTGTGATTAAATGATGATGGCGTCCTCTTGGGTAAAATATTCCGGAGGTAAAATAGTCTCCCATTCGGATCTCCGGGCGGGGACTACTCAAGAGGACGTCGGTATCAGGAGAAAGAAAACTGGCGATCTACGGATCGGAGCGTGGAATGTCAGATCCCTTAATCGGGCAGGTAGGTTAGAAAATTTAAAAAGGGAAATGGATAGGTTAAAGTTAGATATAGAGGGAATTAGTGAAGTTCGGTGGCAGGAGGAACAAGACTTTTGGTCAGGTGAATACAGGGTTATAAATACAAAATCAAATAGGGGTAATGCATGAGTAGGTTTAATAATGAATAAAAAAATAGGAGTGCGGGTTAGCTACTACAAACAGCATAGTGAACGCATTATTGTGGCCAAGATAGACACAAAGCCCCTGCCTACTACAGTAGTACAAGTTTATATGCCAACTAGCTCTGCAGATGACGAAGAAATAGATGAAATGTATGACGAGATAAAAGAAATTATTCAGGTAGTGAAGGGAGACGAAAATTTAATAGTCATGGGTGACTGGAATTTGTCAGTAGGAAAAGGGAGAGAAGGAAACATAGTAGGAGAATATGGATTGGGGGGAAGAAATGAAAGAGGAAGCCGAATTGTAGAATTTTGCACAGAGAATGACTTAATCATAGCTAACACTTGGTTCAAGAATCATAAAAGAAGGTTGTATACCTGGAAGAATCCTGGAGATACTAAAAGGTATCAGATAGATTATATAACGGTAAGACAGAGATTTAGGAACCAGGTTTTAAATTGTAAGACATTTCCAGGGGCAGATGTGGATTCTGACCACAATCTATTGGTTATGAACTGCAGATTGAAACTGAAGAAACTGCAAAAAGGTGGGAATTTAAGCAGTTGGGACCTGGATAAACTGAAAGAACCAGAGGTTGTAGAGAGATTCAGGGAGAGCATGAGGGAACAATTGACAGGAATGGGGGTAAGAAATACAGTAGAAGAAGAATGGGTACCTTTGAGGGTTGAAGTAGTGAAGGCAGCAGAGGATCAAGTAGGTAAAAAGACGAGGGCTAGTAGAAATCCTTGGGTAACAGAAGAAATATTGAATTTAATTGATGAAAGGAGAAAATATAAAAATGCAGTAAATGAAGCAGGCAAAAAGGAATACAAACGTCTCAAAAATGAGATCGACAGGAAGTGCAAAATGGCTAAGCAGGGATGGCTAGAGGACAAATGTAAGGATGTAGAGGCTTGTCTCACTAGGGGTAAGATAGATACTGCCTACAGGAAAATTAAAGAGACCTTTGGAGGGAAGAGAACCAGTTGTATGAATATCAAGAACTCAGATGGAAACCCAGTTCTAAGCAAAGAAGGGAAGGCAGAAAGGTGGAAGGAGTATATAGAGGGTTTATACAAGGGCGATGTGCTTGAGGACAATATTATGGAAATGGAAGAGGATGTAGAAGAAGACGAAATGGGAGATAAGATACTGCGTGAAGAGTTTGACAGAGCACTGCAAGACCTGAGTCGAAACAAGGCCCCGGGAGTAGACAACATTCCATTAGAACTACTGATGGCCTTGGGAGAGCCAGTCATGACAAAACTCTACCATCTGGTGAGCAAGATGTATGAAACAGGTGAAATACTCTCAGACTTCAAGAAGAATATAATAATTCCAATCCCAAAGAAAGCAGGTGTTGACAGATGTGAAAATTACCGAACTATCAGTTTAATAAGTCACAGCTGCAAAATACTAACGCGAATTCTTTACAGACGAATGGAAAAACTGGTAGAAGCGGACCTCGGGGAAGGTCAGTTTGGATTCCGCAGAAATGTTGGAACATGTGAGGCAATACTGACCTTACGACTTATCTTAGAAGAAAGGTTAAGGAAAGGCAAACCTAGGTTTCTAGCATTTGTAGACTTAGAGAAAGCTTTTGACAATGTTAACTGGAATACTCTCTTTCAAATTCTGAAGGTGGTAGGGGTAAAATACAGGGAGCGAAAGGATATTTACAATTTGTACAGAAACCAGATGGCAGTTATAAGAGTCGAGGGGCATGAAAGGGAAGCAGTGGTTGGGAAAGGAGTGAGACAGGGTTGTAGCCTCTCCCCGATGTTATTCAATCTGTATATTGAGCAAGCAGTAAAGGAAGCAAAAGAAAAATTGGAGTAGGTATTAAAATCCATGGAGAAGAAGTAAAAATTTTGAGGTTCGCCGATGACATTGTAATTCTGTCAGAGACAGCAAAGGACTTGGAAGAGCAGTTAAACGGAATGGACAGTGTCTTGAAAGGAGGATATAAGATGAACATCAACAAAAGCAAAACGAGGATAATGGAATGTAGTCAAATTAAAACGGGTGATGCTGAGGGAATTAGGTTTTGCTATTTAGGGAGAAAAATAACTGATGATGGTCGAAGTAGAGAGGATATAAAATGTAGACTGGCAATGGCAAGGAAATCGTTTCTGAAAAAGAGAAATTTGTTAACGTCAAGTATAGACTTAAGTGTCAGGAAGTCGTTTGTGAAAGTATTTGTATGGAGTGTAGCCATGTATGGAAGTGAAACATGGACGATAACTAGTTTGGACAAGAAGAGAATAGAAGCTTTCGAAATGTGGTGCTACAGAAGAATGCTGAAGATTAGATGGGTTGATCGCATAACTAATGAGGAGGTGTTGAATAGGATTGGAGAGAAGAGAAGTTTGTGGCACAACTTGACTAGAAGAAGGGATCGGTTGGTAGGACATGTTTTGAGGCATCAAGGGATCCCAAATTTAGCATTGGAGGGCAGCGTGGAGGGTAAAAATCGTAGAGGGAGACCAAGAGATGAATACACTAAGCAGATTCAGAAGGATGTAGGTTGCAGTAGGTACTGGGAGATGAAGAAGCTTGCACAGGATAGAGTAGCATGGAGTGCAGCATCAAACCAGTCTCAGGACTGAAGACCACAACAACAACAACATGGAAAGCGGTATTAAAGACAATCTCAACCACGTTACTGACTTATTCCAGCAAGGCTGACTTTTTGCACAGTATATAATTAGCGCCGACTTTAATTTCCGATTAACGTTCTCTACGAAAGACGGCTGGGGACAGTAGGGAATAGTTGTAACACTTTTAATGCCATAATTAAAACAGAACTTCTGTAAGGGAGCTGAGACGAAGGCAGCAGTATTGTCCTAGACAAGAGTATTAAGTGGCTCGAAAACCTAATACTAATAAAATGTTTACAGTACCAAAAAGATATTTAAAATATTAGTAAAGTGTTTAATAGTACTGAGGACCGTGACCGTTCTACTAAGGAAAAACCACACAAAACGACAAAACGTATCGACGATTACAAAGATGTAACGATGGCCGTCCTTGGTGTGAGGTAACGGACCAATGCATTCAATGAGGAGTTTATCCATTGGATTCTCTTAGTGTGAGGAGCATAACAATCCCTGGCGGGTTCTGAGTTTGTGTTTGGCCACTTTGCACAACTCACTCAACGCCATCATTCTTTTAAACATCTTTGACTAAACCTCCCTATGTCAGATGTAAGATTTTGGCTAATCCGAATGAAATACTTAAACACCGCAGGAAGTAGACTTCAAGAATGCAAATTTTCCATTTTTAATCATTACATGTGCAGACTCGAAGTACAGGCACGAGATATCACATATTATTCTACTATCTCACCCGATTCCATCCTTTCCTTCAGTAGTGCCAATTCAGGTTCCTGTTCCTGTTGTTCATTCAAATTCCCAAACAGGGACGGAACCTCAGTTAAAACGGCAGTGACCCTTTCCTCGACCAACCCATACACTTCTGTTCCCTGTTCTTCCTGCTGAAATATTCGGCTCAAAGCGTCAGCCACTTGATTATCTGTCCCACGTATGTGCTTAACCACTAAATTAACTGCCGGAATTCGTACAACTCAACGAGCAATTCGAATGGTTGTCCTTGGCCTACCCAACATCCAGCCAAATGCTTGGTTATTTGTTTCGAAGGAAAAAGGCTTATGTTCAAGATAAAACAGAAATTTCTCTCGAGCGAAGAGAACGGCCAGCGCCTCTAACTTGTAGACGAAACATTTAATCCCCGACTCAAATAAACAACGAGAAGCATAAGCGATGGGCCGCCTCCTCGTGGAGGAGAACAGCAGCTATACCAGAATGGGAAGCATGGGTCTGAAGAATAAAATCTTTATTAAAGTCGGGAATATCTAACGCCAGTGCAACAACAAGGGCTTTGTTCAGAGAATCAGGAGCCTCTTTCTGCGCTGAGAACCAGCAGAAATATTCGCTCTTTTTACGGAATTGATTCAGTGGGGCTGCAATTTGAACAAAATTAGTTAAATATTTGAAGAAAAAATTAACCACCCGAATGAAACGCCCCACTCCTTTCTTATCTCTCAGTGGGCTAAAATCGTAGATGGCCTGCGTTCGTGACTGACTGATCGCCAACCGCACACTGGAGACAATGCGTGCCAAAAAGGAAATTTGACTCAGAAAATGTTTAACGATTAAAGGCTTTACTGCCAGAGCAGAATCCTTACGTCTTCTCAAAACCGGCGTCAAATAATCCAAATACTGCTCATAACAGTGATTATGCGTAACTACATCCTCAGGAGAACTGTATACGTAGTGGAACTTAAAGGTCACACAGCACAGACCTATACAATGGCGGCAGAACCGCTGCCCCAGAGGTGGCAAGACCCAACGGGACACGATTAAACTCAAATAAATCATAATGACATACCTGGATTCCTTGGATAAAGGTATTTGGTAATATGCCTGGTAAAAATTAGAGACGCTAAACGCTTTTGCGCATGGAAACAGTTACGCAAATCGAGTACAAGGACCGATTCCAACACAACATTTTCATTAACCGGTCAGTATCCTGCCATGTGAGCCTTAGGCACTAAGAAAATGGGTGAGAAATACGGTGAGACCGCAACATCTGATCGACAATACGACGAAGTTCTTTCATCTTCATAGGTGATAATCTATAAGGTGTGTGCCACACGAAAATCGAGTCAATCGAATCTGATACTGAATACAGTTAGTAACTCCTGGCTGGTCACTCAGCACCTCAGGGAATTAACGCAACACCTGAAGCTCTTGCTGTCTCTGGGAAGAATTTGAGTGGCTTAAATCCACAGTTTCCTCTTCCCAAATATATGCATAAGTTGTACCTCGAATTGAATGATTACAAAGGTGAATTTTAATGCCATGTCTTGACAGAAAGAAACACTGCTCTTCTACATAATTAATAATCCACAGGGCTTTATTTAAAAAATCACATTCTAGAATTATTGAGGCAGTAAAGCCCCTAACCACGTAAAAATTGAATGGCCATGAGCATTGTCCAACTTTCAATTTGATACGGCGGTAACCAATAACTGACAAGGAACTGCCATTCGCAGCAGTACATTTGCAAGCCGTTGCTTGTTTTAATCACAAATATACGAGTGATGCTAAATGTCTTTATCTTTACACAAAGAAAAGTATTATCTTCTGAAGAACAGTCAAGTCGTGAGCTACACCCTTAATTTCTGTATATGAAATTAGTGTATTTTCTCTTGGCACTTTTGTTGGCTATGCCTAGGGTCACTTTCACAACTGAAATTAATAATCAAATTAATTTAATAAGACTGAAACTTAAATTGATGGTGTACCCATGTACCACAAGAATAAATTAAAGACAGCGAATATTTGAGGGAGTATGAATGAGAAAAGTGGCGTATTTAGGCTTACAAAATATTGACAAGTTTTATGAATCTTTTAATAATAACAATGAGCTGATAAATCTTCCACAAAATATGACAAACACAAATCAGAAAAAGTAATGATGTGTGACTGAGAAGTATACATTGGAGTGGAAGCTTTACACTTTCTTCCCTGAGATAATCAATTTAACAACGTAATCTGACTTTGTTTCCATGAATACACTACGAGTCAAAACTCTGTTCAAACCGAATAAAACATAACAAAGTCTACCACAAACTATGGTTCACTGCAGAACAGAGGGCTGTCTATGTCATTTAACAACCCTGCGCTGGTGCAGCAGTATTTTACCTTTTGACCTTGATTTCGGGCGGCAGCCGAAAACGGTGCGCTGTGAGTGAGGAGCGGTGTGCTGCGGCTACTGTAGTGTTCTGACGCGTCCATGAAAATTTGCAAACTAAGCGGCCTGTCATTTTAATTGACAGAATGCGAGAAACTTTCCTGTTACAGGCCCGAAATCCGGGCAGATTTCAGTGTGAGCCGCACCCATTCGCTGATCTGGCCAAACCAATTTGACTCACAGGCAGGACAGTGTGTGCTGAAACTGTCAAACGCTTGGCCAACTGAGGACGAGGAAGTCCTCCCTCGTGACACACAATACATCCGAGATGATATGCAGTTCCTCTGCTGGTACAGCTGGAAGGAAACTGCCACTGACTTTAAGTCGACCGCAAGGGAAAGACCTGAAATTCTCTACCAGGGAGGACCAGAAGACCTAGAAAGCAGAGAATCACAACCACTTTCCACGAGGCCTCGGTACGGGAGCTGAATCAGCAAAAGCGAAACTGCCCCCCACATTGCACAAAACAATCGAACTATTCTCTACGCATTGAATCTCCCTACTGACCGTTCTGTTGACCTGGTAGCCAATCCAGACACAGTACCGGCGTTACTATGCTGGAGGAGCAGGCCTCCACTTTGCATGTCCTGAAAAGAGCCAATTAGCAACTCCAAATCTCTCTTGTCTTAAAAAAAGGAGATTTCAGATTAGGGAGGCGTCGTTCTCACTGTAAGAAAGGCCACGGTTTTGGCAAATAACATATATCTAGACGGGACCGTAGTCCCTCATTTATGGAGAGATCTAACCTTTCTGGACCGACAATTCCCAATTCCTGACAGAACGCTGTTAAGTTTCCCAGACAGTCGGTCCCATTAAATACACTCCTGGAAATGGAAAAAAGAACACATTGACACCGGTGTGTCAGAACCACCAAACTTGCTCCGGACACTGCGAGAGGGCTGTACAAGCAATGATCACACGCACGGCACAGCGGACACACCAGGAACCGCGGTGTTGGCCGTCGAATGGCGCTAGCTGCGCAGCATTTGTGCACCGCCGCCGTCAGTGTCAGCCAGTTTGCCGTGGCATACGGAGCTCCATCGCAGTCTTTAACACTGGTAGCATGCCGCGACAGCGTGGACGTGAACCGTATGTGCAGTTGACGGACTTTGAGCGAGGGCGTATAGTGGGCATGCGGGAGGCCGGGTGGACGTACCGCCGAATTGCTCAACACGTGGGGCGTGAGGTCTCCACAGTACATCGATGTTGTCGCCAGTGGTCGGCGGAAGGTGCACGTGCCCGTCGACCTGGGACCGGACCGCAGCGACGCACGGATGCACGCCAAGACCGTAGGATCCTACGCAGTGCCGTAGGGGACCGCACCGCCACTTCCCAGCAAATTAGGGACACTGTTGCTCCTGGGGTATCGGCGAGGACCATTCGCAACCGTCTCCATGAAGCTGGGCTACGGTCCCGCACACCGTTAGGCCGTCTTCCGCTCACGCCCCAACATCGTGCAGCCCGCCTCCAGTGGTGTCGCGACAGGCGTGAATGGAGGGACGAATGGAGACGTGTCGTCTTCAGCGATGAGAGTCGCTTCTGCCTTGGTGCCAATGATGGTCGTATGCGTGTTTGGCGCCGTGCAGGTGAGCGCCACAATCAGGACTGCATACGACCGAGGCACACAGGGCCAACACCCGGCATCATGGTGTGGGGAGCGATCTCCTACACTGGCCGTACACCACTGGTGATTGTCGAGGGGACACTGAATAGTGCACGGAACATCCAAACCGTCATCGAACCCATCGTTCTACCATTCCTAGACCGGCAAGGGAACTTGCTGTTCCAACAGGACAATGCACGTCCGCATGTATCCCGTGCCACCCAACGTGCTCTAGAAGGTGTAAGTCAACTACCCTGGCCAGCAAGATCTCCGGATCTGTCCCCCATTGAGCATGTTTGGGACTGGATGAAGCGTCGTCTCACGCGGTCTGCACGTCCAGCACGAACGCTGGTCCAACTGAGGCGCCAGGTGGAAATGGCATGGCAAGCCGTTCCACAGGACTACATCCAGCATCTCTACGATCGTCTCCATGGGAGAATAGCAGCCTGCATTGCTGCGAAAGGTGGATATACACTGTACTAGTA
The DNA here is from genome assembly GCF_023898315.1 of Schistocerca nitens. Taxonomy (NCBI): domain Eukaryota; kingdom Metazoa; phylum Arthropoda; class Insecta; order Orthoptera; family Acrididae; genus Schistocerca; species Schistocerca nitens. The sequence continues at coordinate 531,478,931 of NC_064620.1, forward strand.
CCGACATTGTGCATGCTCTGTTGCCTGTGTCTATGTGCCTGTGGTTCTGTCAGTGTGATCATGTGATGTATCTGACCCCAGGAATGTGTCAATAAAGTTTCCCCTTCCTGGGACAATGAATTCACGGTGTTCTTATTTCAATTTCCAGGAGTGTATATGTTTCTGCTGCTCGCTAAAAGAACATGGCTACTTTCTGGCATCAGGGAAGTTGCAGTCTTGCCTCCACCAAACAAGTACACCAGCCGTTTTGCATGTATTGCTCCAGCTTCTAAAATGAGAATGTATGGAGTTTTATGATCTTCACACCATTTGCACAAAGGATCAGATTGCAGCAGTCTCTCTTAAATGACTTTCTCCTCTCATTTTCCGCCAAATGTCCGCCTTTGGAATGGATTACTGTCTGGCCCCGGTAAAATGCTTTTGCAAACTGGTGCCCTAATGTCTGACCCTAAGGGGAAGGAGGAGAGAGTGGCAGCCAGAAGTCCCTCTGCAGCTACGATCAACTGATTGCTGCTTTCCGGAATCAGAATTTATGACCCCCTAATCCATCTCTCTCCCCGTTCTCTATCGCCTCCACTACTGCCCCTTAGGTACAAGTTCTCTACAGGTTACATATCTTCTTGTAAGGACAATCTGCCCACAATTTTCTCATGTACATAAGTCATAAACCACACATACCGAATGTAATACCGGGTTACACGGAGATCATGACATAAGACATGAACGTTCATCTGACTGACAGTGTTGTTAAATTGAGAGAGTGGCATGCCACGTGGCAGTACTGGCATGAGTAATCGGACTAGAACCTCCCACACTATGATAGCAATGGTAGTATCGAGTATCTATTAAGCACATGGAACAGCTAGAATCTCGTAAGGCACGCTCTGGCTCAGAGTTGACACTTACACAGATAAAAGTTAACGGGTATGTTTGAGTGGCAAATGTAGTACAAAAGCTATGTGAAGTGTCCACTACCGCTTCCTATGCCTCGACGCCCCCAGATGTAATTGTTTTTCACATAGCTGTCTAAAATCCCTGACTAGCTGCCCGGTTTGATGATGGTAAAACATGTCCTCTCACGTTGGTACTTTGTATCATACTGGGAACGTTTGGTATTTTATTTGTGGTGAGCTGATGAGGACTCAAAAAGTTCTCACACATACTATCTGCAAGTCTAACGGTATGTATTGTCGAAATTACGAGACGTAATTCGGCGAAAGAATTTGGTTTTTGAGCAGACGCCAACGTACTGCGATCTTGTGGTCGCATTCCTTCTAAAATCAGATGGACCACATTACCCTTGGGTAGATCCAAATCTAAGGCAGCACAGTAAATGTGAATACTTTCAATGTACATGCACTAGTCTTCGTGTATTCCTTGCATTCTAAAACAGTATTCTTTAATCAGACTTCCTTTCATGTGGCCTCCGGGTACTTGTTTAAGAATTAAATTTACAGGCCTAGCCAGTGACATGTACAATTGACTTTTCACAAGTTGAATAATTACTTGTAACATAAGTGACAGTAATAACCGGATTAGTGTAGAATGTTACACGAACTGTAACGTCAATCGCGAAAACATTTTTATGGCAGTACTACTGTCTGGAACCAATGACTCATGCCTACATCAAATCATCAGCAAAGGATTCGGCAATTTATTAACACCTTTCCAGAACCCCACATGGCCAGAACTCGACTGCTCATTAAGCCCTTGATCATTGTCTAAACTTCCCGAACTGCCGTCACCCAACCAATTCAGAAGACTCAGATGTTGGTGCAACACGCACAAATCTGCTTGAATCTGTAAAATTTGTGAAGTATCGGCTTCCTTTTTAAATTCTAATAACGCATTGCTAATCCTATACAGAATAAATGTTGTCAACACGCTTGACCACGAAATATTTGTGGGCATGAAGCTGTTATTCATTATAAGATTTGAGTACTGTCTCGGGCATCAGATAACTGTTTGGTAGAAGAAGTACAAGCGGCATTCACCTCGCTCAGCATATGCGTTGACAGATGTGTGATCGATCGAACAGGATTCTCAAGCACTGTGCTAATTCGGTTATACTTCCTTCAATTGGAGCAATGTGAACTTGTAATTCATAGAACAGACAGGTCTCCTACAAATAGTCAGATCCAATTTTTGTACTTTCATCATTGCAGCCCAATCAGCAATAGTGATAATCTAATATATAAGAAAAGATTTGGTTTCATTACCGCAATTGAGGCTGATAGATTCTTATTTATTTGTCAATACCTATGACAGATCTGGCTGCAGCCTCCATACCTGTTACAAAAAATTTTTTCACATGGTTTGCAGTTTGGGGTCACGTTTTCTCATGTCCTCCTTCCAGTGAAATGTCCGTTTCTACCAGCACAGCCGGCCGGAGTGGCCGTGCGGTTAAAGGGTGCTACAGTCTGGAACCGCGTGACTGCTACCGTCGCAGGTTCGAATCGTGCCTCGGGCATGGATGTGTGTGATGTCCTTAGGTTAGTTAGGTTTCAGTAGTTCTAAGTTCTAGGGGACTGATGACCACAGCAGTTAAATCCCATAGTGCTCAGAGCCATTTGAACCATTTGAACCAGCACAAACTTAAGAATTTAAACTGTCATAAGTGAATGTTTGTTAGCAAGTATTTAAACATCACAAGCATACATTAAAGAAAAGTGAGAAATAATACAAGGAGAGTAGAAAGGACAATTTAAGTTAAAATTTAGAAACCAACTGATTTCCAGAAGCCATAAATTTGACAAATTGATATTTGATTATAATTAAAGATTTAATTTGACAAATTGATATTTGATTATAATTAAAGATTTACAACGACTGATCAAAATATTCAACAATTCAAATCAGTATTCACAATAATCAGAAGTGGGTACCATAAGCCCCATGAACACGATGCCGACAGGTGTCCCTCAGGCTTGTCTAAAACAGAAACAAGATACCATTTACCTTCTTGCACACAGAAAAGAGTCGTGAATTTTCAAAGTGACTTAAATCCCTAAAGATACATTTTCAGAAATAACAAAAAACTGTTATCTTACTGAAAAGAATATTGCACTAAGTTATAGCATGATGTGTTACATAAATCGAAACTAAATAAAACTGTTACTGCCAAAACTTGATTTTGAACTCTCTTCGTGTTCTAATTTTGGTTTAAAAAGGACAAAAGTCGTTTTTCAAGTTAACTTCAGTTGTGCCTCTTATGTAATAAAATTCTGACTTATAAAAACACAAAAATGCATTTCCTTTACTGGAAAATACATTCAGAATACATATAAATATAAATCATTCAGGAATATAAACATGCAGGACAAACTTTCTAGAACGAAATTGCAATTCAACTCATTTGTCTTTGTTTCCCAAGCAGCAATTTTCTCACAAAATGCTTTGGAGTCATTACAATCCGGCAATTACTTGAGCATTTTGCGTATATCTAAAATTGTATTTTGTTTAATTGGACACACACCATTTGCATAAGCATGTCCATGTGGTAGTTCTGGGATATGTGGATATATTGGTTCAAGGATGAAATAGTGGTGAACTCCCCCCCCCCCCCATGAATGGTTTTGCCACAGCTTCAGCTTCACTTTCAGGGATAAGAACTGTAAAATTTCCTTTAGCACTAGAGCTGACTACGCGTTCACTCACAACCTTCATTGTGCAGTCTGTCCATATGTCACAGTCGTTGCTCCACTACTACGAGGTACCTCTCATCTGGCAGAAAGGAGTGCCCTCTGATAGGGAAAAGAGGTCTAATGTTCAAGAAACGCTGTGAGCACTTACAGCCATTAAAAAATTGATGAGAGTGTTGTTCTTATTTAACCTGGACAGCCGTCGCTAAATAACCAGAGTTTTTTTTTAATAATAGATGAAACACCGGCATTGAAATAACGGAGGAGTAAACTGCGTACCTGATAGTTTTAGCTTGTCCCTCATGGTATATGTAGAAAGATGCTGAGGAAGTTTTCGTCCTATACTCAGAGAAATCTGTAACTGTCAGTTGACGTTAATAATAAATGTCCTGAACTGGTATCTTAGGCAAGCATGTACTCAAATATTGAAGCAAGAATATCCACTCTCTCAGTGCATAACTTGCTTGCATCTTCCTGTGTTTTGTAGAACTTTTTTCTGTGACATTTGTGAACTAGGAGTTCTGCTGCAGCTGCACGATTAGCATAATCATTAAGTGCACTGCTTTTCACCAGTTCTTCACACGTAATGCATGTGTCTACACTGGGCCTACCAATTCTCAAACGGAAATGGTTATTGAAACATCTGTGAAAATAGTGGTAAGACACAATGCAGTCAGGATAGTTGACAAGAAGCATTTCATGCATTGTTTTTACAATTATTTCACCGTTTAAGTAGAACACGATTCCATAGTGCGTTTATTTAGTTGGAACTGACGCAGTATGAGCATTAATAGAAGCAAGTATATCAGCCTATTTGCCTTCCCTGGTTTGTGTTTTCTACGTTGATCTTAAGGAGACTTGCCACTGAGCAGCAACTTACGCAGTCTCTTCGTCATGGATTCGGTAGCACAATAAACACTGATGAAGGCTTTATTATATACCTGTATCCTCTTGTCTGAATCTTTAACATAATACTCGAACATAGTTGCCATAGTACCAGAATCGTCTTTCCTTCCCCTTCGACTTTTTATGGCAGTATTCTCAATCTGTCCCTCTAAGTACACATATTGATCGTTCTTAATTCCAAAATATGTCACGTAAATAACTTTTTCTAACAATGCATTTTCGGAAATCAAGTTGAAACATAGCTTCCTGCATCTGAAATATACACTCCTGGAAATTGAAATAAGAACACCGCGAATTCATTGTCCCAGGAAGGGGAAACTTTATTGACACATTCCTGGGGTCAGATACATCACATGATCACACTGACAGAACCACAGGCACATAGACACAGGCAACAGAGCATGTACAATGTCGGCACTAGTACAGTGTATATCCACCTTTCGCAGCAATGCAGGCTGCTATTCTCCCATGGAGACGATCGTAGAGATGCTGGATGTAGTCCTGTGGAACGGCTTGCCATGCCATTTCCACCTGGCGCCTCAGTTGGACCAGCGTTCGTGCTGGACGTGCAGACCGCGTGAGACGACGCTTCATCCAGTCCCAAACATGCTCAATGGGGGACAGATCCGGAGATCTTGCTGGCCAGGGTAGTTGACTTACACCTTCTAGAGCACGTTGGGTGGCACGGGATACATGCGGACGTGCATTGTCCTGTTGGAACAGCAAGATCCCTTGCCGGTCTAGGAATGGTAGAACGATGGGTTCGATGACGGTTTGGATGTACCGTGCACTATTCAGTGTCCCCTCGACGATCACCAGTGGTGTACGGCCAGTGTAGGAGATCGCTCCCCACACCATGATGCCAGGTGTTGGCCCTGTGTGCCTCGGTCGCATGCAGTCCTGATTGTGGCGCTCACCTGCACGGCGCCAAACACGCATACGACCATCATTGGCACCAAGGCAGAAGCGACTCTCATCGCTGAAGACGACACGTCTCCATTCGTCCCTCCATTCACGCCTGTCGCGACACCACTGGAGGCGGGCTGCACGATGTTGGGGCGTGAGCGGAAGACGGCCTAACGGTGTGCGGGACCGTAGCCCAGCTTCATGGAGACGGTTGCGAATGGTCCTCGCCGATACCCCAGGAGCAACAGTGTCCCTAATTTGCTGGGAAGTGGCGGTACGGTCCCCTACGACACTGCGTAGGATCCTACGGTCTTGGCGTGCATCCGTGCGTCGCTGCGGTCCGGTCCCAGGTCGACGGGCACGTGCACCTTCCGCCGACCACTGGCGACAACATCGATGTACTGTGGAGACCTCACGCCCCACGTGTTGAGCAATTCGGCGGTACGTCCACCCGGCCTCCCGCATGCCCACTATACGCCCTCGCTCAAAGTCCGTCAACTGCACATGCGGTTCACGTCCACGCTGTCGCGGCATGCTACCAGTGTTAAAGACTGCGATGGAGCTCCGTATGCCACGGCAAACTGGCTGACACTGACGGCGGCGGTGCACAAATGCTGCGGCGCTAGCGCCATTCGACGGCCAACACCGCGGTTCCTGGTGTGTCCGCTGTGCCGTGCGTGTGATCATTGCTTGTACAGCCCTCTCGCAGTGTCCGGAGCAAGTATGGTGGGTCTGACACACCGGTGTCAATGTGTTCTTTTTTCCATTTCCAGGAGTGTATGACAATGTTACTATACGTCTTAAGCTTACTGCAGTCAAATTAAAGAGAGTTACACCAGACAAGTTTCGCTTTTATTTACAAATCATCTCCCGTGGTTATTCTGAAAATTGGATACATACGTTTGTACTTTTCTGGTTAATTGCTGAATAATCGCGGAAGATGCTTTGTAAATAAAAGTGATACGCGTCTGGTGTAACTCTCTTTAATCAAACTGGATTAAACTCAACACGGATAACCGATAGTAACTGATATTAACAGCTGCTGAGGTACCCGGTTATGTAAACAAACGTGTTACATAACAATGTTTGATAAACAAGAGTCGCCGGCCGAAGTGGCCGTGCGGTTAAAGGCGCTGCAGTCTGGAACCGCAAGACCGCTACGGTCGCAGGTTCGAATCCTGCCTCGGGCATGGATGTTTGTGATGTCCTTAGGTTAGTTAGGTTTAACTAGTTCTAAGTTCTAGGGGACTAATGACCTCAGCAGTTGAGTCCCATAGTGCTCAGAGCCATTTGAACCAGCCATAAACAAGAGTCTGCGTTGTTAATCCCATTACCAGTCTCGGTAAGCTACGAAGATGTGTACAAGAATTTTGTGTAGTAAAATATTGTGGGACAAAATTATATCCAAACTGCGTACCCGCAGGCAGGTCCTGTATGTGACTGTTTGTGTTGGTGAAACTAACTTCCTCTCATTATTAAGTGCTCCAAACCTTTAAGCTTAGTATGTGTTACTGTAGCTCTCTTGTATTCTGCATCCCCCTTTAATACCTTTCATCCTTGTTTAGTCATTATTTTCTTTGTTTTCAACGACACCAATACATAAAGCACTGCTATTAGACGCCATTTTCGTTTTCAACTTACATATCGCAGGTCTACCCCACAAAGAAAAGCAATATAGACATTATACCAACTTAAAGTTATACATGAGTTGTTCATAATTATCGTTACCTGACAAGCAAACCAACCTAAGTCCTGGACTAAGACGGTTTTTCCGGTAAACGCGAATGTTCTGCTACTGGAAATAATGTACAGAAGTCACTGACTAAAGTGACTTTGGTATTAAGCAATGCGAGCTGGGTATTGGAACATTGTTTGCCCATAACTCAAAACCATGGATATACAGACTTAACTCGTTTTGTAAATTCACGAATCAAAAGTTTTACAGAACATCAGTTGCCTGAATGAGATTAGTGCTCGAGCGGACTTTATGACTTATTTTAACAGGTGTCCCAAAATTTAAAACAGGGGGAGAAACTACCTTGAAAAGTGTTTATTAAAATAATAAAACTAGTTAACTAGGATAAGGTCCAAACGAGGCACCTGACGGTTGAAGATGAACAAAGGAAAATGTCGCCTACAACCATAAGTGCTGAATAACAGATCTGAAATTTCATAGCTGAATATTACAGTTCTTTTACGTTAAGGCAATTTACTACAACAAAGACAATGCCTCCTTAAGAAATGCTCTCACATTACAAAACTCAATTCTCGCTATTTAACCAACTGGTGCTAGAGACACTCACGAAAGTAGTAAACAGGCATCACCCATTGCTTCCCGTGAGATTACAAGAACGAATGGTCACCATAAAATGCAGTATGTCAGAGCACATTGGTTTCACGCATAGCTTTCCATCCATCGCAAGGTCAGGTGGAAATTTCAATCAGACGACCAGCACATTCTTCCGTGCCACGGCGATATTGTGGTCCCGACAGCACAGAACAACAGTTTACCAAGCTATGGTCACCGACTGGAATCTGGCGTTTAATTCCATCCTCTGCCCAAGCTCTGATGTTCACTTCGAGCCAGCGCAAAACTCTCCCGCACGGCAAAGAGGACACAGCAACAAGTCCATATGATTTTACGGGCATGACTCTTATATCGTGGGTTATGTCGAGAGCTCTCCTTACAAAGTGAGCTGACAGTCAAAGAGCCGACTGCTGACGTAGTGCCCGCAACTCCACACATGCGAGCCGGAAGCCAACTGCCACAAGACGGTCTCTTCTATTGCTCTTGCAGGATTCGTACAGCCGCTCCCCCCAAGCAAGCGGAGGGGCAGAACATGAACAGCAGAGGTAATCTCTCTGAAATTGTTAGAGACCGTCTCATTCTTGATGCTCTCTACTCGCATTGGTCGCATGACACCGAATTATAGCAAAGCATTCGGCCAGGGCATGTACTGTGATGTTAATATTTTATGACTTAAAGTTTGGAACATGGCTGCGTAGTCAGCGACCGTTTACAAATTAAAGTTAAAACAATTACAGCCATCGGTCACAAAATTTAAGTATTTTGACAAGGTTTCGACACTTCTATGACTGCCTGCATCACAAATTAAATATTGAAATTGGCCTATAACATCAGTAAAAAATTATGGGAAAATGTTTTTTACATAGAAGTGTAAGTACTGACTAACAGTACAAGAAAGAAACAGTACTTATATGTCACGTATAAGGTAAATATCAGGCGATGAAGGCTTCCGCGACCATTGTCTTGCCGGAAGTCGGTACCTCTCTTCTCTGTGCTTGTTGACGGCTCGCTCGGCTATTTCTATTGCCACTGTGGTTTTCCTCCTGAAGGTAAGAGGCTCCCTCGCCAGTACCAGCGCTGCTCGAAATTCTACGTGTTTGCCGCATTCATTCTAGTGTTCTGCCACTGCTGACTTGCTGTGTTGTCTTAATTGTATACACCTTTCATGGTCAGATGAAGCCAACTCCAGTAGTATGTAGCTAGATGACGGTGGTTGGAAGCATTTAGGTACCTATCCGTCCTGGTGGGCTTGCTACACTGAGGCGGCAAAAGTCATGGGATACCTCCTAATACCCAGACGAACCTACATTTTCTCGGCGTCGTGCAGGAACTTGAGGTGACATGGACTCAACAAGTCGTTGGAAGTCTGTGGTGTCACCGCCAGACACCACACTTGCTAGGTGGTTGCCTTTAAATCGGCCGCGGTCCGCTAGTATACGTCGGACCCGCGTGTCGCCACTGTCAGTGATAGCAGACAGAGCGCCACCACACGGCAGGTCTAGAGAGACGTACTGGCACTCGCCCCAGTTGTACAGCCGACGTTCATAGCAATGGTTCACTGACAAATACGCTCTCATTTGCCGAGACGATAGTTAGCATAGCCTTCAGCTACGTCATTTGCTACGACCTAGCAAGGCGCCATTACCAGTTATATTGAGCCTGTACCGTCAAGAGCGATGTACACCAATTGTGGATTAAAGTTAAGTATTATATCAACTACGTACTTTATTTGCAACTATTAATTCCCTTAACTGTTCCAGACCTCGCGCCAGCCTGCGTGAGCTTAAGCGCGTGCCTTTCGGCTTCCTCTCATAGTGACTTGGCTGTCTTGCCAAGTCACAACAGAAGTCTCCTACAGAAATATTGAGGTATACTGTCCCTAAAGCCAACCATAATTGCGAAAGTGTTCCCGGTTCAGGATTTTGTGCACGAGCTGGCGTCTCGATTATGTCCCACAAATGTTCGATTAGATTCACGTTGAGTGATCTGGATGGTCAAATCATTCACTCGAACTGTCCAGCATGTTATCAAAAAAATGGTTCAAGTGGCTCTGAGCACTATGGGACTTAACATCTATGGTCATCAGTCCCCTAGAACTCAGAACTACTTAAATCTAAATAACCTAAGGACATCACACAATACCCAGTCATCACGAGGCAGAGAAAATCCCTGACCCCGCCGGGAATCGAACCCGGGAACCCGGGCGCGGGAAGCGAGAACGCTACCGCACGACCACGAGCTGCGGACAGAACGTTATCCAAACCACTTTTAAGCAGTTGTGGTCTGGTGACATGGCGCATCAATGTTTGGGAACATGAAGTCCAGGAATGGCTGCAGATACTCTCCAAGTAACCGAACATAATTATTTTCAGTAAATGATCCGTTCAGTTGGCCCAGACTACCCATATAAACTCAGCTCACACCCCTATGCCGCCTCCACCAACTTGCACACCGCCTTGTTGACTACTTTGGTCCATTGCTTCGTGGGGCACGCGCCACACTGGGAACCTACCATCAGGTCGTACAACTGAAACCGGGACTCATCTGACCACGCCACAGCTTTACAGTCGTCTAGGATCTAACCGATGTGATCATGAGCCCAGGAGAGACGCTGCAGGTGATGTCAAGCTGTTAGCAAGGGCAATCGCGTCGGTCGACTGCTGCCGCAGCTTGTTAACGTCGAATTTCGCCGCACTGTACTAGCGGATACGTTCGTCGTACGTCCCACACTGAATTTCACGGTCTGAGAACTGGATACCTGAGGATAAGTGCATTTGCTTTGCCTACATACAATTCACTATTTTGGAATGTTCTGTTAGTAGCGAAGATATCTTCATGCGCCCACAGTTCAACGAACTGTGGAACAATGAGGTTTTGTATGAGGAGAGATATAAAGCATGGACAACATACAGGTAACAGAAACCTAAGTAAGGACTGTGATGTTTGTGAGTGTAAATTGACGTCAGTGTTTGAAGAAGATCATGTTAATGTAAGATGATGAAACTTCAATAATTTAAACAGGGCCGGCAGAAGTGGCCGTGCGGTTAAAGGCGCTGCAGTCTGGAACCGCAAGACCGCTACGGTCGCAGATTCGAATCCTGCCTCGGGCGTGGATGTTTGTGATGTCCTTAGGTTAGTTAGGTTTAACTAGTTCTAAGTTCTAGGGGTCTAATGACCTCAGCAGTTGAGTCCCATAGTGCTCAGAGCCATTTGAACCAATTTAAACAGGATCCTAGTTGGTCAGTACGAAGATATAAAAGATAAATTGTATCTCATAAATGAAAAAGTGTGTGGTCCCATTAACTAGACATCTTCTTGAAGGTGACGTATGTTAACAGATATTTCGAAAGTAATCTTATGTAAACGGCAAAGAAAACGCAGTAATACTCTGCTGCTTAACGCTATGGCAATGTATTCCTCTGTGGTGTATCGAGAGGTTGTAACAATGGAAAATTGTACTGAAATGCAGGAGGATCTGCAGCGAATTGACGCATGGTGCGAATACATAGAAAGATAGTTCCCTTATCATTTAGCTACAAAATAGCAGGTCAGCAACTGGAAGCAGTTAATTCCATAAGTTATCTGGGAGTACGCTTTAGGAATGATTTAAAATGGAATGATCATATAAAGTTGATCGTTGGTAAAGCAGATGCCAGACTGAGATTCATTGGAAGAATCCTAAGGAAATGCAATCCGAAAACAAAGAAAGTAGATTACAGTACGCTTGTTCGTCCACTGCTTGAATACTGCTCAGCAGTGTGGGATCCGTACCAGAAAGGGTTGATAGAATAGATAGAGAAGATCCAACGGAAAGCAGCGCGCTTCGTTACAGGATCATTTAGTAATCGCGAAAGCGTTACGGAGATGATAGATAAACTCCAGTGGAAGACTCTGCAGGAGAGACGATCAGTAGCTCGGTACGGGCTTTTGTTAAAGTTTCGAGAACATACCTTCACCGAAGAGTCAAGCAGTATGTTGCTCCCTCCTACGTATATCTCGCGAAGAGACCATGAGGATAGAATCAGAGAGATTAGAGCCCACACAGAAGCATACCGACAATCCTTCTTTCCACGAACAATACGAGACTGGAATAGAAGTGAGAACCGATAGAGGTACTCAGGGTACCCTCCGCCACACACCGTCAGGTGGCTTGCGGAGTATGGATGTAGATGTAGATGTAGATATTATAGTTGTGATTTGGTTTTCATGTGAGAGGACTATCAAATGATTGTACACATAGTTAAAGTATTCTTGCGGACGGGATTCGAACCAGCTACCTATGAACATCATCTTACAGCATTCTATGCTACATCGCTGCACCAAGTGAGCTACTAAATTACAACTTTCACGAAGAATTTAATTTCGTTGAATGAAGCTATCCTTCCCTGTAACCGTGGGAAAGCATATGTCGAACGTAAATTAATGTTAACTTCGAAGTGCAAAATATTTTTAATTTAGATATGAAACATGTGTGTCGACGTGGTGGCGCTTTGGCGGTACAGTGCAGCCACATTTTACGCATCTTCTCATTCCTTGGAACACTCAAAAACAATTTTTCTGAAGGTGTTATAGACGTTGTTATTCTGTAACGCACTTTCCAAAACGTAAATTCCGAAAGAAGTCATCGGTGTGAATTAGATTTAAGACAGTAGGGGCAGCGAGCTACGCAGTGACGTTAGACGCATCAGAAGACTCGTGTGGAGCGTTTTATTAGGCTTTAAATTACATGAATTTCATTTTTGTTTTATACAAGAACACAGACATTCAAGGGGGAAAAAGGCATGAACATGAAATGACTATTGAAGACGATTTCCAGAAAACAACCCAACATCCGAATCTCTGCCAAGCACGTACCAGGCGATTTTCCGGAGCAACAACGGAATAAAAGATATTCTTGGCTTAATCAAAGTCACATTTGACATTACATGCTGTTGGAGATCACGATATCGGGTGCGATTGTGGGCTAGTGTATGGAGGTGTCCCATCAACACATGGGTATCTGAACATGGAAGCTGTAAACGGATAATGGTACACGCTAAGTCAGCTGAGGAAGAACGCCGAGTTGAAGAGCGGCAAACACGTAGAATCTTGAAAATCTGGCGTACTGGAGAAACAGCCTCTTTCCTTCTCAGAGGAAGATTATAGAGGATATAGAGATAGCCAAGCGCCCATCCAACGTGACTAGAGAGGACGGGTACAGACTTCCTGCGTCTTGCTTGGCAGCAGCAACAGCACTAGGGAACAGAAGCTCACGCAAAGCAACACACGGACTCGCGCGGGAAACCAGAGCGGCCGCGGGTACACAGAGCACTGGCACACCTCTACGGGGACTGGGCAGCAAGTAAACTGCGCTACTTTACAACTGCCGCCAGTTTCCCATTCCCCTGTTTGTGCAGGTTGGCAAACGATGAAACAAGCACCAATCTTGAACGTCTCTTTCCACCAATGAAAAGAAATAATGAAAACACTATTAAAGGACGTCTGACACGCTCTTCCTCATCCTCAACAGCCTGTCTCAGTCCGACAATAACCTCTTCCACCAGTATATGAGAACCAAACATTTCTCCTTCAGCAATTTCCAAAAGAAATAGGGTGTAGAAGACCACTTGAAAAATGGACCGAAACGTAGGAAGTTTTAAACATTGACAATGTGATCACAGGTCCAGAAGAAATTTACTGACCATTTCACCGTATTGTTCATGATACAGCACCTGCTCTTTGTCTTACTCATCTACGCAAGATGCGATTATGGTTTTTGGTAACCGGACGCTGAAGAACTTGGACATAAATCGCCTTATGAAAGGGATATTGCGACCTGTTAAGCTGCTGGCGTCAATGTATAGCAGATAATTATTGTACTACGCGGTGCTACTACTTCGTAAGTCACAGGGACGTCAAAATTGTTTCATTTGCATCACCCCGTGGAAAGGATATAAGCACTGAGATCCATGTTTTTGAATAAAGTTCCGTCATTTTAACGAATTGACTGTTAGTGGGAAGTGAAAATCACTGTAAATTTTGTAACTGGTATTGCCTTAACGTATAGTAATTAATACGACGTTCCTTTACTCCTATTATGAATGTAATATATTTTTCTTAATATAAAGACTATTGTTAATTTCGACAATGAAGCAAAACATTGCCATTTTTATTTGTCATGTCACGTTTGTGAAGCGCTATACAAAGATGTGCATCTATAATTTGGAATGAGATGTGACGTGCCCGTGTATATAGGCGCGCTTAAAGATTGTGAACGAGAGACTAGCCACATGAGCGGTTTTCCTATGGAACAGCATTTAACGCTAATCCTTAGTTTGGTTCACTGCACTTTATGATTCCATCTACACTGTGAAATTAGTCTACCTTCCCCTGTGAGTATCTGTTATGTGTGTGTTACCTATGTGTGAATTATTGTCCCTAAACAAGCCAGCCGGCCGGGGTGGCCGAGCTGTTCTAGGCGCTACAGTCTGGAGCCGCGCGACCGCAACGGTCGCAGGTTCGAATCCTGCCTCGGGCTTGGATGTGTATGGTGTCCTTAGGTTAGTTAGGTTTAAGTAGTTCTAAGTTCTAGGGGACTTATGACCTCAGCAGTTGAGTCCCATAGTGCTCAGAGCCATTTGAACCATTTTTTTGTTTTCAACTTTTTATTTGTGTTGTTATTAAAGTTTTGTATTTTAGCTTTAATCGGACTGGCTCAAAAATGAATCTGGTATTTGGAAACCAGTCGCCAGCACAATAAAACGCGACTGTGAGGAAATTCACAATAAAGAGAAAGTCCTTACTGCATCACACGACTAGTTTCGGCGACTCACTACCGCCGTCCTCAGGCCCCATCACTGCCAGAAGAGTATTAGATTTCCGTGGCGCATGTATTGTGGAATTCTTGTTCCTAGCACACTTGGGCTAGCTTTCATCAGGAGTCTGTACTCGAGACCGTGTTGTCTCCAATTCAATCGCATGTACCTGACCAATGTGACTGCATTGGAGAAACACTGTGTCGAGTAGACTCCTAATGAAAGTTAGCCCAAGTGTGCTAGTAACATGGATTCCACAATACATGCGCCACGGAAATGTAATACTCTTTTGGCAATGATGGGGCCGGAAGATGGCGCTAATGTTCCACCGAAACCAGTTGCGTGATACACTAAAGACATTCTCAAGGTAAAGATGTGGTAGTAATTTTCTCATATATATCATCAGATGTTGATATATATGAGCCTCACCCATGCAGTAGGATGGACATCCATAAATTTTACAATAACGAGCTTACGGTACCCAGGTTGCTGGTCCTGTCCTGACATCATGTTGGAAGTACGTAAAAGTGAATCAGTTTTATAAATTATTTCCACTATCTTCGATAAATCAGTAACCCTCACGAAGACCGTGTCTTCACTCTGTGGGAATGATATAAACCCTTCGAAGTTGTGCCGGATGATCAACACGCAGGTGCGAGAGAGACATCAGGTTCCCATTTGAATCGTCATTAAATCTTCTAATGTATAAATATCTTTGTATAGCGATCAGAATGAGTTGCAGTGGCATTTAGGATGAAAAGAGCCGCAAGACCTGAAAAAATACTGTACATGAGGAACTGAACTATTAGCATCCATGTAGCAAAATGTTTCCGTACACAAATGTACTGTAGAGTGAAAGCATTTTTAATTACGGAACGGACATGATAAAGTTGAGTTGTGGAAGCCATTTTAGTAGCTATAAATATTTGTTCTAAAACATTTACTGATAGAAATCAAAATAAATTTGCTGTATGTACAGGAATATTGTTTCGTTGCCAATCAGTTTTTGTATAATTAGCCACAGTCAGGTTACAGAGTACTGGCGTCCACAGAGACACAAAGATAACAACCAAACCTTATATTGAAGGTATCACAAAATCATATTGATTGGTCTTTACTATTTGAACACAAGTTCTGTGGGAGACTATATTTCACTTATGACAGGTAATTAGTGCATGATGATTAACGTATTGTGTCGTGGCGGAGATATAAAGGCAATGTAGAATTGAAAGTGCGAAAGAAGGCGATTCTGCGGGACGGATGTCCTCTGACGGCTGGTATTTAAATTCGTTTAAAACTTTGTTTTTACTTTTCATTTCACTTCCAGTTTCGGAGAAATGTACATTATCAAATGACAGGCAGCTATTGCCTTAAAATATTTGCATACATTATTTGTGAAGGGACAGTTCGTCACGTCATGTGCAAAAGTGTCAAGCACCACGACACTGAAATATTAGAACCCCAATATTTATCGAACTGTATCACTGTCAACCATGCAAATCATAGCCAACTCTTTATTTTTTAAATCGAGCTGTCGGAGATCATCTATCCGATGGCATCAGATATTTATTTTACTTCTACTGCAGCTGTGGTGAAGGAGTTTATAATACCACGGTCGGTACGCATGCTACGTCTATACTGCAATCTTACGTCTCTCGATATGTCGTGCTGAACGTTATTTTTCAAGCATTTCCACCACAATCAATTTGAAGTAATTCACAGTTCACACTGTAACATCAGTTATAATTTTTTGTATTTCAGTTTGGTGTCAATACGTTTCTAAGATTTTTACAATCCGATCCTACCCCTCCTTCCTTCCTCTATCTCGAGCGTTCCTCCTACTTGTACCACACCACAGAAATTAAGTAATTAGCCATTAATTAGTAAACTCAAATTAAAGATCCGAAGTGTTCTCCGTATTTCAACTCCTGGCCGAGTACATGACGGATGACATATCCTTCTTTTCTATTTCCACGAGTTTTTGATAATTGGTGTTTGGTACACTTATATAGTACAATTTTTGAAAAAAGTGCTATCACCTAACGTTCACTGACTGAAACCAAATGAACATCTTACTAAATAACAATACACCGCTGGAGAGTTACGGGCATTTCACAGTCACAAGCGGAAGAAAAAATCCAATGTGTTTTGTGAAAGCCGGTTGCCTTCTAGTATTTTATTATGAGCCAAAGAAAAGCCGAAAATACCAAACCTCAAAATCTTCGACACAGAGGTACAGATTTCTGTTCATCTTCCAAAGCACTTAGTGACTGTGGTCATAATTACATCAGAAAAATCGTTGCTTTCACTTGTATCTATAGATTAAATTATACCTCAGTCTTTGATCTCAATAAAAAATGTACACATTGTTTACAATATTTAGTCCTTCTCTCGTTGTTTTATATATTCGTCTACAAATGCGTACGTAAGTAATATTGAATGCAAATAATGTTAAGTGTTATTTTCTAGTCTATACTTTGAAATTTGGAGCGTAAGACGGAATGAATTTGCCGGTTTCATGTTTCTGTATCCGGCAACACTACACGGAGCATCGTGTACTAGGAAGCGTATTTTGCTAGACACCGATATATTTACAAAATATAGATTACTGTTACGGCGGCAGTTAAAAATCCAGTACGACATATTCTGCTTGCTGCGATCAATTTACACAGTACGCCCGAACCGCATCATTATAGTACGCGACATGACACAGTTTTTTTGTACTAAACTGTTTCTTGTTTGGGAGCTGTAGTGAACTTACTGCACGATCGAGTTTTCTAAGTATTTGGCGCGTCTGTCAATAGCCTTAGAACAGTCATACTTTGTTACAAATTAGTTCCAATACAATATATAGTTTATGAAATGAAATGAGCAGAGAGTTAGGTCACAGCATGTAAAACACTTTCGTAAATTATATTTGCTTCCCAGAGATATAACGGTTAATCCTGAAGGTTCAATCTTAACAAATGAACGTCAAGCAATTTAGAATCAGAATTCAGTATGAGCTTAAAGAATAGTAAAATCAATTGTTAAGATCAAAGAACTTCCATGGCAGTAATTTCATATACCTTGTAATTTAAGAATTAACAAAGGTGGAAAATTTCGATCATTAAAGAACAATATCTTTTTCTGAAATAAGCACTAAGCACCACATTCCAAATTTGCTCCTCATACGCGATCATACAATTCATTAATTCAGCTACAAAAGCAACCCACGCTAACAGTGAAAATTACTACAATGTAAGAGAGCGAAGTTAGAAACATGCAATATACACTCCTGGAAATTGAAATAAGAACACCGTGAATCCATTGTCCCAGGAAGGGGAAACTTTATTGACACATTCCTGGGGTCCGATACATCACATGATCACACTGACAGAACCACAGGCACATAGACACAGGCAACAGAGCATGCACAATGTCGGCACTAGTACAGTGTATATCCACCTTTCGCAGCAATGCAGGCTGCTATTCTCCCATGGAGACGATCGTAGAGATGCTGGATGTAGTCCTGTGGAACGGCTTCACATGCCATTTCCACCTGGCGCCTGAGTTGGACCAGCGTTCGTGCTGGACGTGCAGACCGCGTGAGACGACGCTTCATCCAGTCCCAAACATGCTCAATGGGGGACAGATCCGGAGACCTTGCTGGCCAGGGTAGTTGACTTACACCTTCTAGAGCACGTTGGGTGGCACGGGATACATGCGGACGTGCATTGTCCTGTTGGAACAGCAAGTTCCCTTGCCGGTCTAGGAATGGTAGAACGATGGGTTCGATGACGGTTTGGATGTACCGTGCACTATTCAGTGTCCCCTCGACGATCACCAGTGGTGTACGGCCAGTGTAGGAGATCGCTCCCCACACCATGATGCCGGGTGTTGGCCCTGTGTGCCTCGGTCGTATGCAGTCCTGATTGTGGCGCCCACCTGCACGGCGCCAAACACGCATACGACCATCATTGGCACCAAGGCAGAAGCGACTCTCATCGCTGAAGACGACACGTCTCCATTCGTCCCTCCATTCACGCCTGTCGCGACACCACTGGAGGCGGGCTGCACGATGTTGGGGCGTGAGCGGAAGACGGCCTAACGGTGTGCGGGACCGTAGCCCAGCTTCATGGAGACGGTTGCGAATGGTCCTCGCCGATACCCCAGGAGCAACAGTGTCCCTAATTTGCTGGGAAGTGGCGGTGCGGTCCCCTACGGCACTGCGTAGGATCCTACGGTCTTGGCGTGCATCCGTGCGTCGCTGCGGTCCGGTCCCAGGTCGACGGGCACGTGCACCTTCCGCCGACCACTGGCGACAACATCGATGTACTGTGGAGACCTCACGTCCCACGTGTTGAGCAATTCGGCGGTACGTCCACCCGGCCTCCCGCATTCCCACTATACGCCCTCGCTCAAAGTCCGTCAACTGCACATACGGTTCACGTCCACGCTGTCGCGGCATGCTACCAGTGTTAAAGACTGCGATGGAGCTCCGTATGCCACGGCAAACTGGCTGACACTGACGGCGGCGGTGCACAAATGCTGCGCAGCTAGCGCCATTCGACGGCCAACACCGCGGTTCCTGGTGTGTCCGCTGTGCCGTGCGTGTGATCATTGCTTGTACAGCCCTCTCGCAGTGTCCGGAGCAAGTATGGTGGGTCTGACACACCGGTGTCAATGTGTTCTTTTTTCCATTTCCAGGAGTGTAAACCAATACAAAAAATGGAATACATACACCTCATGCAAACACTTTTAGCGATGAAAATTAATTCTTGCCGAAAACGATTAACGCCTCCAAGATACACCAACACTCGATATACATGTACGATGCACACTTACATAAATGGGCAATACTCGGCACACAATAGGATATGTAAACGACTCTGTTTATTACAAGTGACAAAAATGACTCACGTCATACAAAACTAGCTTGGTACATGCCGAGTAACCACTTGCGTGCCTCCATAACTCGAGGCGAAGGGTTTGGGACTCGCTCCATGGTAAACTTTCTTCGGGTGGCCCAGATCTCCCGCAGGGATCGATTACGTCTGAATGCGACAGTAGATCACTGTAGACATCGCCTCCACCCAGCCAGACTGCTCCAAACATTCTTTTATCTGCTTTCGTTCAGCAGTAATAATTTTACTACTCCGTTCAGTATTCTAATAAGAAAATTAAAACTATGCTTCAAAACAAGAAAAATACAGCGTGTTTCAATTTACATTAATTTGTTTCATGTTGTACACAAGTAGTGTTTCCACTTTCAGCACATCCACTGTAAATCGGTTTGTTACTGATTTGATATTAACATAAACAGTACTCCTGCCCTTGGGGAAACTTAAGAGATAATAGTTTCTCTCTTGGGAAACAGTCACACTAACAAGGCAGCTATATGAAGTTAGGGAAATTAGACCATAACGTCCCATCCACAACACCTACCCGAGAAGGATTATCAGTTCGGTTCGCTAAATGCTGCTCTCCGCTGTCACCATGCACTTATTCCATTCAGAAGCACGTAGCGTCTAAAGGTAATCCTACGCACAGTCTCTGAATTCAAGTGTGACCTCTTGTGATCTTAAATACTACTTCAGTGCGTTGTAGATGTACTTTGGTATAACACGCTGCTGCAAGAAACAGAAGTTAGTACACCTGGAAAGACGACACTGATTTTGATTAGATGACGGCATATGCCACCAAGGGGATGTTAGATGTAGTGATAATGGTTTGAACGTCGTCCTCCAACGGATAGGGAAGCAGCACAGCTATCAGAGTGCCATCTGTGTCTACCCTGCAACAGGCAATGCTCACAGCCAGGAGGCTCAGTATGCTGTGGTGGTGTGAAGCGAGCACCAACCATGCCACGAATGTGCACGCGTGCTTTCTACAGTCAACTGAGTGCGTTTGAAAGGGGTCAAACTGGGGCCTTCTGGATGGCGAATACCCCAACAAGGTTTCGAAGGTCGGATACGGTTTGTAATTTGTACTAATGACGTACTGGGTAACGTTGGAGTTTCCGTGGGGCTATTTTGCGGAAGATGCTGTTGAGTACAGGAAGGCTGGAACTTTAGAACGCTGTAGCGAAATGCAGGACAGCAAATACATTGGTGCGGGAATTGGCAGTTGACACTGAAAGGAAATAAATGTAAATCGTTACTCGTAAATAGGCAGAGAGATCCAAATGTTCGATTGGCTAAATAGCGCTGGTGGTGCACAATGATATTACACCAGTCCTTTTGCCGTTCTTGCAACAGTAAGATGATGTGTTGTTCCAACAGTATAATGTTCGTCCACAAATTGCCCGTGAATCTCATCGTGCTCTGGAAGACATACAGCTACTTCCCTGGCCCACATGAGCTCCGAAATTATGTCTAATGGAGCACGTAGGGGACTTCATTGGACAAGTAGTGACTCATGCGACTTGTCAGCCGACAACTCTCAGACATCTATGCGAACATATCGAGCAGACGTGGCATAACGTATCCCAGGACAGTATTCGCCATCTGTACAAGCGACTGTAAATCACATTTCGCGCCTACATTGCCGCCCGTGGAAGCTATAATATGGGTGTTCGTGCATGGTTTGATACTCGCTAAGCTTGTACGAGGTGTGGCTAGAAAAAAACCGGACTAGTACTGGTGAAACAATAAAACGAATGCAATAAGGCTGAAAGTCGCATGGCCTGTCACGTGACTCCCGCTCCGCCCACTGCTCGAGTTTCATCTGCCTCCTGCACTCAGTCTGCTCGTGGCATCTGTTTCAAGTAGTTGACGTTTTGTCTGTGCGTCGGAAAATGTTGAGTGTACAGAAAGAACAGCGTGTTAACATCAAATTTGGTTTCAAACTAGGAAAATCTGCAAGTGAAACGTCTGTAATGTTACAACAAGTGTACGGCGATGATTGTTTATCGCGAACACAAGTGTTTGAGTGGTTTAAACGATTTAAAGATGGCCGCGAAGACACCAGTGATGACACTCGCACTGGCAGACCATTGTCAGCAAAAACTGATGCAAACATTGGAAAAATCGGTAAACTTGTTCGACAAGATCGCCGTTTAACAATCAGAGCAGTGTCTGAGTTAACAGGAGTTGACAAGGAAAGTGTCGAACAAGTTTACCGATTTTTTCAATGTTTGCATCAGTTTTTGCTGACAATAGTCTGCCAGTGCGAGTGTCATCACTGGTGTCTTCGCGGCCATCTTTAAATCGTTTAAACCACTCAGACACTTGTGTTCGCGATAAACAATCATCGCCGTACACTTGTTGTAACATTACAAACGTTTCACTTGCAGATTTTCCTAGTTTGAAACAAAATTTGATGTGAACACGCTGTTCTTTCTGTACACTCAACATTTTCCGACGCACAGACAAAACGTCAACTACTTAAAACAGACGCCACGGGCAGACTGAGTGCAGGAGGCAGATGAAACTCGAGCAGTAGGCGGAGCGAGAGTCACGTGACGGGCCACGCGACTTTCAGCCTTATTGCATTCGTTTTATTGTTTCACCAGTACTAGTCCGGTTTCTTTCTAGCCACACCTCGTATTTTGTTCAGTAAAGGGCAGTGTGGAACTGTATCAAATGCCTAACGAAACTCAAGGAACCCGGCACCCATCTGGGCACCTTCGTCTATCGCTCTTTGTGTCTCAAGGGGGAGCGGGATGAAGTGACATTATAATGACACTGTTACCGGAAACTATGTCAATTTTTGTAGAGCTCTCTTTGCTCTCTGTTGTTGTAGCAACATTCTAAGACAGCTAATAAACCACAGTGGGTCTCCTCCATCTCACACAACCTTGCTCGGCATATAATTGTTCTAGGTATACTGTACAATCCCGTTGAGTTTTTTCCATTTATGTTCCACATCATCTTTCCCAGACGTGAATATTGGTGTCACTGCTCTAACGAAAAGTGTTTCAGTACACCGGTAGTCAGTGGTGCAATCACAGTCTTACAATGCACAGAAATAGAGTAATACCAAGTGGGTTGAGGCGTGAATGGGAACTTGGATTGAGGGTATTCCGTGCAAGTGGGGGAATTCACTGTGGATAGCGCATCTGCCTAGTGAGGAGGAGAATCTGTTTCTAAGTAAAGCCTAGGTAAAGTTACCGTTCGTTGTTTCGGTCGGCATGTATACATTATGATGACTCGAAATTTTCTCTCCGTTAGTTAGTAGTTGAGGTCATGTGTTAGTTCGCTAACTATCTGTTCGAAGTAACACGATACTCATACCAGTCTCACACGGATCCCCACTCTCACACGAATCTCTCTCTCTAGCACTGATGTTAACCGCATTAGGCTAGGTGGTAAAATAAGGTTTCACCCTATTACAAGAGCTCTATCAGTAATCTTATTGCTGTCCAAGTTGTTTCTGAAGCGCTCTGCTCCTCCTAACGCAGATGATGCATAGAAGCATATGATTACCATTGTTGACCCGATTTTGATTCTTAAATTCACCTAAATTATTTCACATTGAGAACCTGCAGTAGTCTCACTAGATTCTCCATCCGTAGTCTGTGGGTAGTGTCTTTGTCTAGCAATCAAAACGCCCTTGGTACCAGGACCGAACCCATCACTCAGCGGCCGGCCGGAGTGGCCGAGCAGTTCTAGGCGCTGCAGTCTGGAACCGCGGGACCGCTACGGTCGCAGGTTCGAATCCTGCCTCGGGCATAGACGTGTGTGATGTCCTTATGTAGTTTGGTTTAAGTAGTTCTAAGTTCTAGGGGACTGATGACCTCAGAAGTTAAGTCCCATAGTCTTCAGAGCCATTTTTAGAACCATCACTCAGCAATGGCGGCAGAAGACTTCCGGCATAATAATTCAGCGCCATAAAGCCAATGGCCTTGTCGAAGAGGGAGAAGGAGTGGACAGAATTTCAAGGCATTAAAGTCACTCAACATGTATCCTCAGAACACGTCGCCTATAACTGAAAAACGTAGTGACTATTTGTCCGATGCCAAAAGATTGCGGACTAGTCCCACATTCCGATCTCCGGGAGGGGACAGCCAATGGGGAGGTGACCATGAGAAAAAAAAAAAAAAAATGAAAAACCAACGAAAGACTAACGTTCCACTATTCGGAGTGTGGAATGTCAGAACTTTGAAAGTGATAGGAAACTAGATAATCCGAAAAGGAAATGCTAAGGTCCATTCTAGGTACACTGGAAGTCAGTGAAAAGAAATCGACCGAAGTCAAGGTTTCTTGTCAATTAAATATAGGGTATTATCGACAACAGCGTAAAATGGAATAACGGAAGTAGAATTCTTTATGAAGAAGAAGGTAGAACAAAGAGTGTGTTAATGTGAACGTTTTCATCAGAACCGACAGCAGACCATCGTCAACAAAAATAGTTCAGATATACATGCAGACGTTGAGAGCAGAAACTGAAGGTACAGAGAACATTGTTGAGGATTTTGAACTGGTAATTCAGTACTTAAAGGGAGAAGAAAATCATAGTCATGGAGGATTGGAATGCAGTGGTAAGGCAAGGAGTAGAAGGAAAGCTTATGGGAGAGTATCCACTTGGTAGTAGGAATGGGAGTGGAGAAAGACTAATTGAGTTCTGCAGTACATTTCAGCCTGTAATAGTGAATGATGATTAATCACAAGAGGATGAGGTAGGGTTTCAAAGCATACCATGTAGCAGATATAGACTTAGAACACAATTTAGTAGTGATAAAGAGTTGGCTGAAGTTGAAGAAACCAGTGAGGAACAACAAATCCGTGAAAAAGTGATATACGGAAGTACTAAGGAATGAAGAGATACGCTTGAACTTCTCTGAGGCTATGGATACAGCAATAAGGAGTAGCTCAGGAGGCAGTTCAGTTTAAGAGAAGTGGACATCCCACGGAAGTTGGAAAGCAAAATTTAGGTACAAAGAAGGTATTTGCGAACAAATCACGGGTAACAAAAGATGTACTCCATTTGACCGACAAAACAAGGAAGTACATAAGTATTCGGGAAACTCAGGAATACAGAAATTCTAATCACTTGGGAATGAAACAAACGGGAAGTGCTGGGGACCTAACGCGAGAAGGCAGCATGAAATATGTGAAGAAAGAAAAAAAGAAAAGAAAAAGGGATTATCGGAAGGATAGAACTGGCATACAGAAAAGTGAGAACAACCTCTGCTGAAGTTAAAAGCAAGGGTGAAACATTAGGACTGCATTGAGAATTCCGCTGTTACATGGAGAGGAAAGGGTACATTGGGGGCCTCTATGAGAAGAAAGACTTGTCTGATGAAGTGATAGAAAAAACAGGTTGATTTAGAAGAGATAGGGTATGCAGTATTAGAATTTTAAAGAGCTTTGCAAGACTTATGATCGAATAAAACAGAAGGGATGGATGACGTTCCATTAGAATTTTTAAAATCAATAGGGAAACTGGCAACAAAATTGGTTGTATAGAATATATTAGTCTGGCGATGTAACAGCTGACTTTCGGGAAAACATCGCTCACACAATTCCCAAGAGTGTAAAGACGACAAGTACGAAAACTATCACACAATGAAATTAATAGCTTATGCACCCAAGTTGCTGACTAGAATAATGTAGAGAAGAGTGTTAAAGAAAATTTAGGACTGCTACATACGATTAGTTTGGATTTAATAGAAGTAAAGGCACCAGAGAGGCAATTCTAACGTTGCGGTTGATTGTGGAATCAAGAGTAAAGGAAAACAAAGGCACAGTCCCAAGATTTGTCTCCAGTAGAACCCTTTGATGACGTCAAATGATGCAAGATGTTCGGCAATCTGAGAAAAATAGGGATAAACTATTGGGAAAGACGGATAATATACAGTAGGTACGAGAGCAAAGACGGAACAATAAGATGGGAAGACCTCACACAAATCCCCACTCTCATACTAACCCCTATTTGTGGCACTGGTGTTAATCCAGCTATACGTTTCAAAAACTACATTGCAAAACTTTGTCTATCACCCGAGATAATGCGCCTGACGACTCTTAGGAAAGACATCCTCTATATTCTGGTCTGAACTGAGTACTGCATAGCAGTTTACCTCCATTTCCAGGTAACATTTTATTCCTATTATTGTTGTTGTTGTTGTGGTCTTCAGTCCTGAGACTGGTTTGATGCAGCTCTCCATGCTACTCTACCCTGTGCAACCTTCTTCATCTCCCAGTACGTACTGCAACCTACATCCTTCTGAATCTGTTTAGTGTATTCATCTCTTGGTCTCCTTCTACAACTTTTACCCTCTACGCTGCCCTCCAATACTAACTTGAGGATCCCTTGATGCCTCAGAATATGCCCCACCAACCGATCCCTTCTCCTAGTCAAGTTGTGCCCCAAATTTCTCTGCTCTCCAATTCTATTCAATACCCTCCTAATTATTTGTGTGATCTGGCAATCTAATCTTCAGCATTCTTCTGTAGCACCACATTTCGAAAGCTTCTATTCTCTTCTTGTCTAAACTACTTATCGTCCACGTTTCACTTCCATACATGGCTACACGCCATACAAATACTTTCAGAAACGACTTCCTGACACTTAAATCTATACTCGATGTTAACAAATTCCTCTTCTTCAGAAACGCTTTCCTTGCATTGACAGTCTACATTCTATATCCTCTCTACTTCGACCACATCAGTTACTTTGGTCCCCAAATAGCAAAACTCATTTACTACATTAAGCCTCTCATTTCCTAATCTAATTCCCGCAGCATCACCCGATTTAATTAGACTGCATTCCATTATCCTCGTTTTACTTCTGTTGATGTTCATCTTATATCCTCCTTTCAAGAGACTGTCCATTCCGTTCAGCTGCTCTTCCAGGTCCTTTGTTGCCTGTATCAGAATTACAATGTCATCGGCGAACCTAAAAGTTTTTATTTCTTCTCCATGGATTTTAATACCTACTCCGAAATTTGCTTTTACTTCCTTAACTGCTTGCTCAATATACAGATTCAATAAAATCGGGGCCGGCCGGGGTAGCCGAGCAGTTCTAGGCGCTACAATCTGGAACCGCGATATCGCCACGGTAGCAGGTTCGAATCATGCCTCGGGCATGGATGTGTGTGATGTCGTTAAGTTAGTTAGGTTTAAGTAGTTCTACGTTCTAGGGGACTGATGGCCTCAGAAGTTAAGTCCCATAGTGCTCAGAGCCAACAACATCGGTTATAGGGTACAACCCTGTCTCACTCCCTTCCCATCCACTGCTTCCCTTTCATGTCCCTCGACTCTTATAACTGCCATCTGGTTTCTGTACAAATTGTAAATAACCTTTCGCTCCCTGTATTTTACCCCTGCCACCTTCAGAATTTGAAAGAGAGTATTCCGGTCAACATTGTCAAAAGCTTTCACTAAGTCTAGAAATGCTAGAAACGTAGGTTTGCCTTTCCTTAATCTATTTTCTAAGATAAGTCGTAGGGTCAGTATTGCCTCACGTTTTTCAACATTACAACGAAATCCAAACTGATCTTACTCGAGCTCGACTTCTACCAGTTCTTCCACTCGTGTGTAAAGAATTCGTGTTAGTATTTTGTAGCCGTGGCTTATTAAACTGATAGTTCGGTAATTTTCACATCTGTCAACACCTGCTTTCCTCGGGATTGGAATTATTATATTCTTCTTGAGGTCTGAGGGTATCTCACCTGCCTCATACATCTTGCTCACTAGATGGTAGAGTTTTGTTAGGCCTGGCTCTCCCAAGGCTGTCAGTAATTATAATGGAATGTTATCTACTCTCGGGGCCTTGTTTCGACTTAGCTCTTTCAGTGCTCTCTCAAACTCTTCACTCAGTATCATATCTCCTATTTCATCGGCATCTACATTCTGTTCCATTTCTATAATATTGTGCTCAAGATCATCGCCCTTGTATAGACCCTCTATATACTCCTTCCACCTTTCTGCTTTCCCTTCTTTGGTAGAACAGGGTTTCCATCTGAGCTCTTGATGTTTACGCAAGTGGTTCTCGTTTCTCCAAAGGTCTCTTTAATTTTGCAGTAGGCAGTATCTATCTTACCCCTAGTGATATGCGCCTCTACATCCTTACGTTTCTCCTCCAGCCATCCCTGCTTAACCATTTTGCACGTCTTGTCGATCTCATTTTTGAGATGTTTGTATGCCTTTTTCCCTGCTTCATTTACTGCATTTCTATATTTTCTCCTTTCATCAATTCAATTCCATATCTCTTCTGTTACCCAAGGATTCCTACTAGCCCTCGTCTTTTTACCTACTTGATCCTCTGCTACCTTCACTATTTCATCTCTCAAAGCTACCCACTCTTCTTCTACTGTATTTCTTCCCCCTTTCTTGTCAATCGTTCCCTAATGCTCTCCCTGAATCTCTCTACAACCTCTGGTTCTATCAGTTTATCCAGGTCCCATCTCCTCAAATTCCCACCTTTTTGCAGTTTCTTCAGTTTTAATCTACAGTTCATAACCAACAGATTGTGGTCAGAGTCCACATCTGCTCCTGGAAATGTCTTACAGTTTTAAAACCTGGTTCCTAAATCTCTGCTTACCATTATATAATCCATCTGATACCTTCTAGTATCTCCATGATTCTTCCATGTATACAACCTTCTTTTCTGATTCTTGAACCAAGTGTTAGCTATGATTAAGTTATGCTCTGTGCAAAATTCTACCAGGCGGCTTCCTCTTTCATTTCTTAATCCCATTCCGTATTCACCTACTGCGTTTCCTCCTCTTCCTTTTCCTACTATCGAGTTCGAGTCACCCATGGCAATTAAATTTTCGTCTCCATTCACTAAATGAATAATTTCTTTTATCTCATCATACATTTCACCAATCTCTTCGTCATCTGCGGAGCTAGTTGACATATAAACTTGTACTACTGTGGTACGCGTGGGCTTCGTATCTATCTTGGCCACAATAATGCGTTCACTATGCTTTTTGTGGTAGCTAACCCGCATTCCTATTTTCGTATTCATTATTAAACCTACTCCTGCATTACCCCTATTTGATTTTGTGTTTATAATCCTGTAGTCACCTGACCAGAAGTCTTGTTCCTCCTGCCACCGAACGTCACTAATTCCCACTATATCTAACTTTAACCTACCCATTTCCATTTTTAAATTTTCTAACCTACCTGCCCGATTAAGGGATCTGACATTCCACGCTCCGATCCGTAGAACGCCAGTTTTCTTTCTCCTGATAACAACGTTCTCCTGAATAGCCCCGCCCGAAGATTCGAATGGGGTACTATTTTACCTTCGGAATATTTTACCCAAGAGGCGCCATCATCATTTAACCATACAGTAAAGCTGCATGCCCCCGGGAAAAATTACAGCTGTAGCTTCCCCTTGCTTTCAGCCGTTCGGAGTACCAGCACAGCAAGGCCGTTTTGGCTATGTTACAAGGCCAAATCAGTCAATCATCCACACTGTTGCCCCTGCAACTACTGAAATGGCTGCTGCCCCTCTTCAGTAACCACACGCATGTGTGGCCTCTTAACAGATACCTCTCCGTTGTAGTTGCACCTACGGTACGGCTATCTGTATCGCTGAGACACGCAAGCCTCCCCACCAACGGCAAGGTCCATGGACCATGGGGAATATGTGGCTATTATTACTACATGCTGTTTACTAATAGCGCAATAATACTCCCTTCTTTCGATATCCAAGACCGTGAAGTAGGGTTCCTGCTACGGATAAAAAACGGTTGTGCATGATATCTGAATTCCGTTACCTGGTTTTCCACTTTCTCATTGTAAAATGTATTAGGAAAGCAGTCGACTTTGTCTCTTCTGCCGTCGCACCAGGCGTCCTTTGTCTGAGGCACCTGAAAACGTTTGCACTGTCTCCCTTGCTGTACCCAATATCTCTGAACACGTGTCTCAAATGCTGCAATTGAGACTGGATGCGCACGTCCTGAAAAATAATGTGTGCTCTCTGTACTAAAGCGTTCGGGACCTCTTTCTCGTGTACAGGATGGTGAAAATTTTGGACGTTCAACTATCGATCAGTAAACGTTGGTTTCCTGTACAATGAATGAACAAGCTGGCCTCCTGCTTTTCGTTCTACTAAAAGATCCAAGAACTGTAGCTTGCCATTCTTCTCTATCACGTACAAAATTTAATTTGGAATGGACGCCTTTTATGTGATGACACATTTTTAAGTTCATTATGAGATGACAGACGGCACAGCGTTGAAATCACCCCTGTCTCCGGCAGTCGCTAATTTCTTCATGGAGCACTTCGAGGACTGAACTCTGTGGTGCTGTGTTAGTCTTGCTTCCTAAAAAAAAAAAAAAAAAAGGCTCTGAGCACTATGGGACTTAACTTCTGAGGTCATCAGTCCCCTAGAACTTAGAACTAATTATACCTATCTAACCTAATGACATCACACACATCCATGCCCGAAGCAGGATTCGAACCTGCGACCGTAGCGGTCGCTCGGTTCCAGTGTGTAAAGCCTAGAACCACTCGGCCACACAGGCAGGCCCTTGCTTCCTACGGTCCTTTGATGACACTGTCCTGATATGGCGTAACGATGAAAATGCATGTCACCAGTACGTCGATAACAGAACTGTGTCCATTCCAACATTACATTTATTGTCGCGATGGAGATGGATGGCAAGCAACCGTTCTTGGATGTTTTAGTACAGCGGAAAGATGGAGGCCGCTTGGTCATTCAGCGTACAAGAAACAAAAGCCCACTGATCGCTCATTGAATACCGATAGTTTTTGTGGTGTCACCGCCAGACACCACACTTGCTAGGTGGTAGCCTTTAAATCGGCCGCGGTCCGGTAGTATAGGTCGGACCCGCGTGTCGCCACTGTCAGTGATAGCAGACAGAGCGCCACCACACGGCAGGTCTAGAGAGACGTACCGGCACTCGCCCCAGTTGTACAGCCGACGTTCATAGCAATGGTTCACTGAAAAATACCCTCTCATTTGCCGAGACGATAGTTAGCATAGCCTTCAGCTAAGTCATTGGCTACGACCTAGCAAGGCGCCGTATTCAATTGATATTGAGATTCTATTAATGTATCATCAAGCGCGATGTTCTACAAAGGTGGATTAAAGTTAAGTATTCCAGAAGCTACGTACTTTTCTTTATAGCATTCATTACGTATCCTGTTTCAGACCTCACGCCAGCCTGCGTGAGTTTAAGCGCGTACCTTTCGGCTTCCTCTCATTGTGTCTAGGCTGTCTTGTCTAGACACAACATATTTGGCGACGACGGTTTAACGGTCGTATTGCTCTAATTTACTTGTGTCATGGCTTCGCCACAATCTCCAGATGAACTGTCCGAATTTTATCGCTTGCAGAATCAGCAGACGCAGGCGTAATTGGATGCCCTTGGACAGCTCGTCCAGGGTCACCGTGCAATGCAAAACGATGCGGCAGCCACCGCTTCACCGCTCACGCAGCCACAAAACGCAGTTGCACCACCTTTTCGTCATTTCGACGCGGAAATGGATTGCTGGACGGAGTGGTCACGCCAATTTGGATTCCATCTCGCCGCCTACAGAATTCAAGGTAACAAGTGGCAGCCTCACTTATTGGCGTGTGTAGGGGTGCAGACGTACAGAGTGATAGTGAAATTTTTTCCCCGAGGCGACGTAGCAAGTCTGTCCTACGACGAAATTTTGTCTGCATTGGATGCATATTTTAAGGAATCCGTCAATGTAGTTGCAAAACGGTATACGTTCTTTCGTACAAAACGTACAGCCGGTTAAATTAATAGGGAGTGGGTTGCAACTTTGCAAGGCCTTACTAGGGATTGTGCTTTTGAGTGTGAATGTGGACTCCCTTATTCAGATACTATGGTGCATGATGCAATTGCACAGAACGTTTCTGATGTTCGTATACGGGAGCAAATTTTGAAACTAGTCAATCCCTCCCTTCAACAAGTGATAGACATATTGGATAGGCAAGACACACTTGACTTTGCTCAGGAATCATTTGAAACTTCGCCAGCTGTGTGTCACATTAACCGGCCCGCCGGGCGCGCTGCACGGAACGGTAAACAGCCCTCGCGCCCGTTCGCGCAGCAATGTGTGCCGCGTGAGCACGCCAATGCAGTGAAATCATGCCCTCGGTGTGCTACTGGACATTCGCGTGAAAATTGCCTGTCACGCCAAGCCATTTGCTTCTTCTGTAATAAACAAGGACATGTTCAGAGTGTTTGCCAGAAAAAGTTCAGATCGAACACTAACAACCATTCCAGGCCCTTTGCTTCGCGCCGGAATCGGAATCGAACCAAGAATACTCAGGCTCATGAACCTTCGCCCATGGAAATTCATGTAGTTAATTCCACTCCGCCCAGTGCCAATCTCTCTAAAAGTGACTGTATGCGTCCCGCAAAAAGTGTGCGTCGACGTCGCCGGAAATCACATCAATTAGCAAGTGATTTTGTACCAGTGTGTGTTCAAATTGCACGAGACAGTCGCTCTTGTCGTCAGCAGGACAATAAACTTTTTGTAGACTTGGACATTCATGGCAACGTGATCCCATTCCAGCTCCATACCGGAGCTGCAGATTCATTGATCAATAAAGACACATACAAACAACTGGGAACACCTCCGTTGCGTGCCGTAAATGTTACGTTAAATAGTTATTCAGGTCAGAATATCCCTGTGTTAGGACAGTGCAGCCTTCTTGCAACATACAAGGGACAAACTAAACTTGTGTCATTTTACGTTCTCCGTTCTTCTTCTGCAGTGAACTTGTTTGGTTTAGATTTATTTCAGTTGTTTAACTTGTCTATAGTAAATCAGGTCCTATCAGTGAACCAGACTGTGCCTTCAGCCAGTGTTTCTAGTCTATGTGAAGAATATGCGGACATTTTTGCACCGGGCCTTGGTTGCGCTACGAACTATAAAGCACATTTGGAACTGAAAGTAAACGCGCAACCGAAATTTTTCAGAGCGCGCAATGTTCCCAACGCATTGCGTGATGAGGTCGCAAGAACGTTAAATGCTTTGGAATCCCAAGGTGTCATTGAACGTGTGCAGGCTTCTCTCTGGGCATCACCCTTAGCAATTTTACCAAAACCTTCCGGTAAATTGAGACTTTGTTTGGACTTCAAGGCAACGGTGAATCCACAACTAGTGATTGCAACTTTTCCTTTACCCCGCCCGGAAGATCTTTTTGACAAACTGTGCCCGGGTAAATATTTTTCGAAAATTGGACCTAGCAGATGCATACTTGCAAATACCAGTGGACGACGAATCCCAGCGCGTCTTGGTGGTTAACACGCATCTTGGTTTGTACCGATTCAAAAGACTGCCATTCGGGTGTGCATCCGCCCCTGCATTGTTTCAGCAATATCTGCAAACTGTTTGTGCCTCGGTCCCTACTGCAGCAAACTATCTGGACGATATTGTGATCTCCGGAAAGACGGAAGAAGAACACTTAGCCAACCCCCGAACATTATTTCAGGTCTTGCGACAAAATGGTCTTCGCCTGCGGAAGGACAAATGTGTGTTTTTTGCTCGTGACTTACCCTATTTGGGACATGTAATCAATGCCCAAGGCATACATCCCAGTCCAGAGCACCTCCGTGCCATACAGGACTTGCCTCCGCCGCAGAATTTGCAGCAGCTACGGAGTGTGCTGGAAAAAACAACTATTATCATAAAAATATTCCCCATGCCTCTTTCATTTCAGCTCCGCTTCATCGCTTACACCGTAAAGGTGTTCCGTTCGTCTGGACGACGAAATGCGAACGCGTCTTTCGCCAGTTGAAATCGGCGTTGCTTTCTAATACTTGCCCTATGCCATTCGATCCCCAGAAACCCCTTTTGTTGATGGTGGATGCATCGGATTTCGGGATCGGTGCTGTGGTTGCGCACAAACATGGATCGCATGATCGCCCTATTGCCTTTGCGTCCAAATTGCTTTCGTCTGCGCAAAGAAATTATTCACAGATCGAGAAAGAAGCTTTGGCTCTCGTATTTGGTGTTACTAAGTTTCACGATTTCTTGTATGGTCGTCACTTTACCATCATCACAGACCACAAACCTTTGACGTCACTTTTTCATCCGAACAAGCCTGTCGCTCCACGTACAGCGCAGAAATTCATTCGCTGGTCTATTTTCCTCTCGCAGTACCGCTACGATATCTTGTATCGGTCCACTGCTAAGCACGGAAACTCTGATGCGTTGTCCCGTTTGCCTGTTGCTGAGGATAGAGCATTCGATTCTTCCGAACTTGCTTGCATGTTCATTGATTCGGAAACCGATGACGTGGTCGAATCGTTTCCGATTGATTTTCGTCGTGTAGCTGCAGCCACAGCTGCTGACCATGTCCTTGCTACCGTTTTGCGTTTTGTTGCTACGCAATGGCCCTTGTCACAATCACGAATCGAGGATCCGTTGGTTCGCCGATTTTTTGCTCACAAGGAGAGACTTTTTGTACGACGTGGTGTTTTGCTGTTGCGATCTGATAATGATCAGTCCCGGGTCGTGGTCCCACGTTCGTTACAGTCCTCTGTCCTACGGCTTCTCCACCAAGGACATTGGGGTATAGTGCGAACGAAACAACTTGCTCGTCAGCACTGTACTTGGTTCGGAATCGATGCTGCGATTACGAATATGTGCTCTTCTTGCATGGCGTGTGCTGAACAACAATCCGCACCACCACGGAATTTCTTTGCATGGCCGAAAGCCACTTCCCCTTGGCAACGCTTACACATAGATTTTGCTGGTCCATTCTGGAATTCTCGATGGTTGGTTGTGGTCGATTCTTTCAGTAATTTTCCTTTTGTTGTCCGGATGTCATCCACGACGTCATCTGCCACCGTCCAAGCGTTATCTGCTATCTTTTGCATAGAAGGTCTTCCACAGACTATTGTTTCCGACAATGCCCCACAATTCATGTCCGCAGAATTTCAGTCATTCTGCAAGGCCAATGGTATTCAACATCTGACGTCCGCGCCGTTTTCGCCTCCCTCAAACGGTGCCGCTGAACGATTGGTCCGGACTTTCAAGTCACAGATGTTGAAGTTGCAAGAGTCGCATTCTCGGGAGGACACATTATTGCTCTTTTTGTCTTCGTATCGCTCTCAGCCCCGAGATGGTCGCTCGCCGGCTGAGTTGCTCCACGGTCATCCTCATCGAACCTTGATGTCTTTGCTGTATCCGCCGCATCAGGTTCCTGTGCAGCGGCAGCCACCTTCTTTTGCTCCAGGCGACGTTGTATATTATCGCAACTATCGTGGTTCACGGCGTTGGCTCGCAGGGCGCATTTTTCGCTGCCTCGGCCGCGCTATGTATCTGGTTTTGGGGGCCTCTGGTGAGGTGCGTCGGCATCTCAATCAGTTGCGCCTCTGTCGTCGCACGGGTTCTGCCGCTCCCCGTCTGCTTTCAGCGACGTTGCCGTCCGGTCAGCGCCCTGGGGACCCATCTACTGGCTCGCCTCATCCCCAGGTGTTACCGACGCTGCCTTCCATTTCGCCCCATGGCGACGCGCCGCCGCCGCCGCCGTCTGTTCTCCCGCCGGCGCCGCCCGCAGTGGACGCTTCGCTGCAGCCGCCAAGCGCCTCCCTGGGTCACGCGCCGCCGATCGCTTCCCGTGACCAGCTGTCCTCCGCCATGGAACTCTTGCCCGCTCCGCACCGGATGTCGTCTTCGCCCGTCGGCTGCCCCGACGCGATGGAGGTCGACCCTTCGGCCCCTCCTGTCTCTTTACGGGCGCATACACCGCATGTTGGCGTGCACCCTGGACTAGGTTTTTAGGCGTTTCCTAGCTCCCCTCGGACCAAATGGCAGGGTGCGGGTGGCACAGCCTCGCCTGTTGTTAGGCTCCCCACCTCGTCGCATACGTCAACATGGGGTCCTCCCCACGGCGGGCGGAAGCCTTATAACACAACCGTTCGCCGATTTGCGGGGGAGGAATGTGGTGTCACCGCCAGACACCACACTTGCTAGGTGGTAGCTTTTAAATCGGCCGCGGTCCGGTAGTATACGTCGGACCCGCGTGTCGCCACTGTCAGTGATAGCAGACAGAGCGCCACCACACGGCAGGTCTAGAGAGACGTACTGGCACTCGCCCCAGTTGTACAGCCGACGTTCATAGCAATGGTTCACAGACAAATACGCTCTCATTTGCCGAGACGATAGTTAGCATAGCGTTCAGCTAAGTCATTGGCTACGACCTAGCAAGGCGCCGTATTCAATGGATATTGAGATTCTATTAATGTATCATCAAGAGCGATTTCTACAAAGGTGGATTAAAGTTAAGTATTCCAGAAGCTACGTACTTTTCTTTATAGCATTCATTACGTATCCTGTTTCAGACCTCACGCCAGCCTGCGTGAGTTTAAGCGCGTGCCTTTCGGCTTCCTCTCATTGTGTCTAGGCTGTCTTGTCTAGACACAACATTTTTCACCACACTCTACACATAAAAGACCGCTGAACACGTTAGTACACAGAAGAAAAGATTACTTCTTACGTGACCTTGTAGAGGCTGAATTGCAGCATTTGAAAAACATGTTCAAAGAGAATGGTTATAGCAAAGAATGAGACACTGCAGACACTTTTGATTGCCACCGACGAACGATGTCTTGCGAGCTAACAGAATGGGCCCGGCTGGCAGCTTTCCCACCATATTGCGGGGCAGCAAGAAGGAGGTTGCCATGTGTGCTACAGAGACATGGACTGAGTCCACCGTTGTGCCCTGTTACAGGCGACATAGTTCATGTTCCCATTGTTTATGGCGTGCCCTTCAAATGTGACAGTTCTGTATGGGTCAAACCATCCGACACAGTCTTTGTTCATGGGTCATCTTTTTAGGATTCCGTTTTAAGCGAGATGCTGAGATTAGAGTCACCTGCAACAATATTAACAAAGACAAGGACTACAGAATTAGATGGGTGGGGTGGGCGGGTGCTTTGAATATCGAGCGAAAGCAAAGACGGATACCTGAGGGTGCTAGATAGGCGGGAGTGATGGTTTCAAACGAGCGCCAGTCCAACGTGCCACCTGATGTCATCAATCCCTTTGCGGACTGGAGCTGCTACGAGCTGCCCAACTCGCCCATATGCGGAGGCATCACATCCGGCCCCTCTGGAATGTTCCAGCGTTGCACTCGTGCCTGTATAAGCGGAAAACCGAGCCAATCCCGGCAGTCGGTGGTTTTTACTCTTGATGATGACGACGATGACATAGACAGCCATTGTATGCTCGAGGGTATTATTCAGAATGACGTGGCCTGAAACACGAAAATTTCATTTACGCAAGACACTGAGAAAGACTCCGAGGACACTATTTTTGGAGGTCCAGCCCATTTCACAACACTTTGTAGTATCCTCCCTAGACACTTACACGTTGGCACTTAGTCTGTATCATAATGCTACAGTCATTTAGTCTGTAGTATAGTGATAATTTTGTAATCAAAATAGCCGTGCAGTCGCGCCAGTACAGGTGCAAACCCGTTCCAGCCCCGGTGGTCAGTGCTTTTTGCTCCTAACGATG
This sequence comes from Schistocerca nitens, assembly GCF_023898315.1. Taxonomy (NCBI): domain Eukaryota; kingdom Metazoa; phylum Arthropoda; class Insecta; order Orthoptera; family Acrididae; genus Schistocerca; species Schistocerca nitens. The sequence goes on from NC_064620.1 coordinate 531,515,874, forward strand.
ACTGGGAGATAACCATCAAAAGTTCTAGTGTATTAATCTAAATGTCGCGGCTTAAAAACCGAGAAACTTTCATTCATATAAAACCAGTCAGAAAGGTTAAATGACTGAAGTAGATTTGCAGACAGAATTCTTGGATAATGCTGTGCAAATACATCAGAATTTCATTCAGTAACCTCGAAAGAGCAGCTCATGAATGCTAATCGAGTGTCCAGATTGTACACGAAGCCGCAATGGGAACCTGTTAGCGTGAAGCTATATTTTTAAGCTGATGTTTTAGTCAGTAACCAGGTGTTATGGAGTACACGGGGATAACGTGTCGACTTTTTATTTTTGCACTAAGCTTTTTAACTTTAAAACAGTAGTATGCAAAAGTGACTGGAAAATTATTCTCTTTTCATGCATCTCTCAGAACGACATCATCGAGAACAGAAGCGAAATTGGGAAGCGTATGCTACCGTACCAGCAACACTTAACTTATTTTATGAGCGGGGAGTAGAATGGAGATATAGAGTGTTGTACTAAGCACTTTCTGTTATACTCTATGTAGTTACGGAGATCCACGCACTTTGATAAACATTTTCGTAGTTTCGCTTTATGACTTCACGCTTGGGAGCTTTATCGAACAAGTTCATTTCACATTACACATCTCATCGGTTCGTAACTGATTGAAGTTGCAGCCCTTAATGACCTCAACATCAGCGGAGCTCTTCTTCTTCTAATCGCAGCGTACTTACGTTGCGACAGATCATCCAGGATAAGAGCTGAGTATCTGTATCCGTTGGCAATGAAATTTTGAAGAAAAGAATTTCGACATGCTTCAGGATTCTAAATTGTATCTCCAGGTGGAGATGCCTCGGTCATCAAACAGCCATGATATCATTCATGATAAATTAGAAAAAGATACAGCACAAATCAATGTAAAGCAGTCAACAGTTTCTCCAAGTGCCATTACTCTTAACAGATTCTGTGGCATCCTGACCACTATTCAGTTTGTCGTGACCTGACAGCAACTGTAACTATTCTGAGCGTCAGTGAACGATAGGGAGCTGTGTAGTGACGTTTTGAATTAGAAGCGTTGCTGTAATTGAAAATAAATGTCCCTCCGGAACTACGCAAATTTGTTCCTGTAATTTTCCAGTGCAGTAGAAAATACAAACCTGTTCCCCATATTGTTTATGCTCTGCTTGCTTCAATATGTACACCGACCATTGCAGCCAAAGTTAATTAGAGCAATTTTTAAAAATTCTACTCAACGACACACATGCACGCACGCGCGCACACATACACACGCACACACACACATAAACACACACACAAACACACACACACACACACACACACACACACACACATTATGGGGAAACGTGTTCACGATCTTTAATGAAACTCATTCACATAGACACTCCAACATATTATTCAGCTACGTAAAGTCTCGTCCTACCAAATAAAACTAAAAATATACTATTTATCCAGAACTGCATATGCCTGGTGTGTGATATTGAATATCTGTTAATTAGCCTGCCACCTAGATATTTTATGCAATACTAAATTATCCGGCGGAGTAACAAAATGTAAATATCGGTCTTTAAAACAAATGTTTTTTGTTTTTTAACGTTGAGAAACGCAGAACTACTAAACTCCTAATGTATAGGATAAATAAGGGGTAAAAATGAATAAGAATGTCATATATGATGATTTTGAGACGTGTCGTGCACATTAGCCACATTCTTCTTCTTTTAGTGTTCAACCCTGAGGTTGGTTTGAAGCAGAGCGCCATCCCTCTCTTCTGTCTGCCTACCTCTCCATTTCCACGTATGCGTTACATCCAACGTCATTCATGATCTGTTGTATGTATGATATCCTTGGTCGCCCCCGCCGATTCCTTCCCTCTATAACTCCTTCTGCTATTGTTACAATGCTGTTGTTGTGTCGTAGGATGTGCCCTACAAGTTTGTCTCTTCTTGTTTGGATGTGCCTCTCTTGTTCCCAATCCCCTTCTGAAACCAAACTGATCTTCAGTCAGCATATCCTCCACCTTCTCTTCAGTTCTATTCAGAACTGTTTTTATGAGCATTTTTGATGCATGTTATATTAGGCTTATATTTCGGTACTGTTCGCATTTTGTAGCTGCTGCCTTCTTTGGTATAGGAAGAATGATACATTTCTGGAAGTCTGTCAGTAACTCTCCTGTGTTATAGATGGACCTAATAAGTTTAAGCAGCATCATTTTCATGCTGTCACCAGCATTCTTCGTTATTTCTGCAGGGATGTCATCAATAGCCGTTGCTTTGTAGCCCCGTAGTTATTTTAGAGCTCTGTCAAATTCCTCTTGCACAATGTCATCTCCCTTGTCATCTTCGTCTACTTGCTCTTCTCTTCCTATTACTTACTCCGAAAGAAGTGTTCCAGCATACAACTCCTCTATCTATTCTCTCCATCTTTTCACTGTATCGTCACCAAACAGCATTTCCCCTCTTTATTTTCTGTTGTGCCTAAGGGTGTTGTTTTACGTTTGTTAAAAAATTGATTTGCTGTTCTGTAGACTAAATCAGTTCTTCCGTTTTGCATTAGCCTCCCCCAAATTCTAAAAGATGATGGAGAGCCATTGAGTTCAAAAAATGTTTAACGATTAAAGAATTGAAAACATACACTCCATTCCCTTTTGTAACGTCTGTTAAAAAAAGTTGAATTCTTCCCTTAGCGACTTATAGAAGTCCCACCAGCTTTTAAATGAAACTGTTCAGGGTGTCTTTGATTCTCTGGTTGCGCAAACAAGTCTTTGACCAGAGAAATTTGCGGATCGGTAGAAGCGTTTGCAACCAAAGTTGGCAGTAACAAGGTAACTGGAAAGTCACGCTATGTGGGAACCGCTAGAGGAGCAAGCTACATCGGCAACGTTCAAACGACACCTTTTGTTTGGCGGCGTTCGATGACGGACCAGGTGCAGCTGGTTTGCACAGGTAGGCATTGGTCCGACGTGACGAGCTGGTACGTCTCCTCTACTTATACTGATTTCTGAGTGCTATTTAATCATTTAAAGTGTTGCGGTAGTGTTCTGAATATTGAATTCGTACAGATACTGATTTAATTACGTTAGAGGTAGTGTCCTTTGTGCATTGAACCACGCGGTTCTAGGTCCAGCTATTCGAGTTTGAATACCAGTAATGTTTCGAAACTCATGACTTAAAACGTTACGAGAGAACTTCGCTGATTGCTTTCACATAGATCACGATATCATTAAATTAATGTACGGCACTTTTCCTTTGGTCTGGACCGTGCGGCCATGGTTAACTTCGGGCTGTGTTAGGAAACTAGTACATACTTCTTAATTTGTTGGTGTGTGTGCGTGTTTCCTGTTGATGTCTTAAATGTGGGAAGTACCGATCTCTCTACCCTTATTTTTATTGCTAATTCACTTACGTCTTGTTGCATATCATGTCACCGAATTTAAGTTCGTGTTACATTTTAGGAGAGCGTATTGTACCTAGAGAATAGTATACTCCGGAATACATGATGTTTCTTATTGGTTACCTCGGTCTAGTAACTAATTTTAGAATCACATCAGGAATGCGCATTAGAGGCCGCCATACCAGTGTCCATCATTTTGTATAATTTTTGGTGGATATGAGATTCTGTTTTGTGCAGCATTTGTAAATATTTCGAGTTTTACACATTTAAGTACTATGTAATATATTAACCGTAAGCTTTTTTTTGTAACATGGATGCCGAAGGGTGAAGGGTGGACTGGTAACGATACTAGTATTAAAACAAACAACTGGTAAAAAATTACAGCTTTCGAAAAGGTTTGTGTATTTTAACTGAGGCAGTAACTTATAAATGATGTCAATAGTTATAAATATTAGGTAGAGACAATAAAATATTGTATATTACTATGCAAATTTCAAATGTGTTGATATGTTACACAAATTCCTCTGAGTTTTGAACCTCAAGCCGGGAGACACATTTCACAGTTCTTTCTGAATTGCGTGGCAAAGTCACTGTGCACAATATTGTTTCTGTTTATTTTGATTGATGTATTTCTGCTTCTTTGTTTCAGCTTCATTTACAGAAACATGGCACCGACCTTTCCGTGTAGGAGGCTGATCTGCATGTGTTGTCACTTTCTTGATTTTCTTTTATAGAATACTTTCCTCTGGCTGAACAATTTGGTTAGATAACAATCTTACATTATTACTCCTTTCTTCTATCTTCGGTTTCACCAGTTACAGCCGAGCTTGCTGAAGAAACAGATTCTACTTTTTGTACTTCTTCACATTCCACCTTGGATGCTGCTGGAAGAATATGGTGGTTGCACTGGTAGCAGAGATATCAACGAGAGAATAAAATATTGATAGAGGCCGTCTCTTTGTTGCCCTATTGTATGAGCACATACGAGCCATTTTATCAATTGTATGGATTCCACTTTCGGTAGGATTATGTATTTATATGGGTTTTAATCTTCTCTCCTCCTGCAGTGCATAGTGCATTCATATTCAGGCATTGTTCATAACATTAGCAAGGTTTCACTCGGTTTTGTTTCGTTATGTAGGATACCATAGTAACTAGTGACTTACCTGTTGCTTGGTCTGTAAAAAAGAGCACTGAAGAATATACCGCTTGATTTCATGTGTCCTTCGTTATGTCTGCAGTATACTTCTTATATGATTGGAGAGTTCCTACTGTTGTAAATATATAGTCCTACTCTTCCGCCAAATCCACCAATGTGAAGTACCGGTCTGCAGTAAGATTTCGTCCAGCATTTTTCACAGGCATTGTTAGACGTTTAACGACACCTGCTAAACTTCTTCCTTGGACAAACTCTGTACTCCACCTGAATAGGGTTCCATATTGACGACGTATCTGTCTGTTGCGTCTTACATCATGCGTGTAAAGATACCATGACTGCCCGGTTTCTCCATCATAAATACGTCGAAGGGGCAGCGTCCTCAGAACCAGCTGATTATTTCATCAATGCTGAGGAGCACTCCTGGTTCGTACAGTAGTGGAAACCTATCGTTCACTTTGTTGAAAACATCACACATTGATGTGAACTAGTCTATTTCTTTTCTTTCCTTCCGAGCAGTCTTGCCATCAAACATAACGATTCTAATAAGTACATTGAAACGTTCTTTTGGCGTAATACATTCGTACACCGACCCACTAGGTTTGGCCAAAGACAGTGTCCACTGACAGAATTGTCCTTATTTACATCCGTAAGTATCATAATTCCTCAAAAGGCAAAGAATTCTTTCTCATTAAGTAGAAGTAACATTTAGCCTAACTACCTCTTCATTTGAATGTTTTACTATAACATCCAAGAAGTCAGGTGAGAAAAGTAACATGTAGGCTTTTCCAGAAGGATGTCAAGTACCGGCTGGAGTTACTCGTGCGTGCTTCCTTACTATATCTGCATACCTACATGATTGCGTACCTCCCTCCAGACTTGGCCACAGTCACATCCTGATGGTTACTACTTGAAGCTAGGTTACCTTCATCGAATATAGCCTCCACATCAGTTTCCCGATCTGAATCATATTCAATAACATTTTCATCACCTTCACTTTCACTCCCTGAGCTAGAATCTTCTTCTAAAATTTCATTCTGATTTTTTTTAAAGATCGTTCACCTATTAATTTAGACGTTTCCGAGTCTCTGTGTGAACAGTATAGAACACCAACAATAGCTGAAGGTCATCTACGATCACTTCCTCTGAAAATAAACTGACTGCTGAGAATTTCAAGAATGCCAATCAACATGAAACATACACTTGCATTATTATAGAGAGCCGGAAAATCTTAGGCAGAAAAATTTTAGGTAGAATGGAAACATCTACACCTACTTGGATACTCTGCAAATCACACTTAAGAGGATAGCCGAGGGCTCATCCAACTACCTTCACAATAATTCTCTATTATTCCACTCTCGAACAGCTCGCGGGAGAAACGAACATCCATGTCCATCCGTGTGATCTCAGATTTCCCTTATTTTATTACGATGATCGTTTCTCCCAATGTAGGTCGACGTCAACAACATATTTTCGCATTCGGAGGAAAAAGCTACTAGTGGTTGAAGAAGATCCAGCCACAGCGAGAAACGCCTTCGTTTTAATTATGTCCACCCTAAATCCTGTGTCATGTCGGTGACGCTTTCCCCCGTATTTCTCGATAATAAACAACGTGGTGCTCTTCTTTGAACTTTCTCCATGTACTCCGTTAATCCTGTCTGGTAAGGCTTCCAGACCCCGCAGCAGTTCTTTAAAAGGGGACGGACAAGCGAGGTGTAGGCAGTCGTTTTGGTAGATCTGTTGTCTTCTAAGTGTTGTGCCAATAAATTTTCAGTTGTTCATAATTGTAATTCCTAGGTATTTAATTCTATTTACGGCCTTTAGATTTGATTGATTTATTGTGTAACCGAAATTTAACGGATTCCTTTCAGCATTCATGTGGATGATCTCTCACTTTTCATTACTTACAAGGGAACCTCCCCATCGCACCCCCCTCAGATTTAGTTATAAATTGACACAGTGGATAGGCCTTGAAAAACTGAACACAGATCAATCGAGAAAACAGGAAGAAGTTGTGTGGAACTATGAAAAAATAAGCAAAATATACGAACTGAGTAGTTCATGTGCAACATAGGCAACATAAAGGAGAATATTAGCTGATGAGCGCCATGGTCTCGTGGTTAGAGTGAGCAACTGTGGAACGAAAGGTCCTTGGTTCGAGTCCTCCCTCGAGCGAAAATTCTACTTTCTTTATTTTCGCAAAGTTACGATCTGTCCGTTCATTCATTGACGTCTCTGTTCACTGTAATAAGTTTATTGTCTGTGTTTTGCGACCGCACCGCAAAACCGTGCGATTAGTAGACGAAAGGACGTTCCTCTCCAATAGGAACCGAAAACATTTGATCGCAAGGTCATAGGTCAACCGATTCCTCCACAGGAAAACACGTCTGATATATTCTTTACGACACTGGTGACGGCATGTGCGTCACATGACAGGAATATGTTGTCGACCCACCTAACTTGCACACATGGCGAATGGGTAAAAAGATTCTTCTACCTTGCCCGATTTAGGTTTTCTTGTGGATGTGATAATCACTCCAAAAAAGTGATGAAAACATAAGAGTTTGTCACATAAACTGCATCAAATGAATGCAACAGTTTCAGAGTCGCACAGTTTTCCCTGTGCTCTGTCAAAACATGTTTTTTACGTTTTCAAATGTTTCCGTGCGTAGACCGTCAAATTCTGTATATGTCCAAGCAAATCTGAACATGTCCTGGAATTTTGGAGAGCGAAGTTGATTATGTGTGAGTGCCTGAACTTTGATAATTATCTGAAAATAAAAAATTAAAATTTTCACCCGAGAGAAGATTTGAACCAAGGACCTCTCGTTCCACAGTTGCTCACGCTAACCACGGGACCACGACGCCCGTAAGCCAACGCTCTCCTTGATGTTGCCTACGTTGCGCATGGACTACTCAGTTTGTATATTTTGCTTATTTTTTTCATAGTTCCACACAACTTCTTCCTGTTTTCTCGATTGATCTGTGTTCAGTTTTCAAGGTCTATCCCTGTGCCAACTTATAACTAAATCTGAGGGGGGTGCGATGGGGAGGTTCCCTTGTTAGGATCAACTGACAATTTTCGCACCATATAGATATCCCTTTGCATTTTTTTATCGTCTTCTGATGACTTTACTAGACGGTGGCTTCAGGTAACAACGTTTCCAAACAACTTAAGACGGCTCCTCAAATTATCTCCTAAATCGTTTATACAGATAAGGAACAACAGAGGACCTGTAACACTGCCTTGAGGAACGCCGGGAATCACTTCTGTTTCACCAGATGACTTTCCATCCATTACTACAAACCGTGACGTCTCCAACAGGAGGTCATGAATTCATATTTAACTCATATTAAAAGTTCAGTTTTTTTTTTCTTTCAAAGGAGGAATTCACTGACACTGAAATTTCATACAATATTCGATAAATAAAAATTGAGAGGGATAATGTTGTATGGCGTTTACTTAGGATGAGACATAGGAACATAAACAGTTGTTGGTTCAACGAAATCCCCCAACCACGCCCTCCTTAGACGTCTTAAGGTTTAAACTATATGGAATTGATTTGATAATTGTTCAGTTACAGAACTTTATGTCGAGCGAAATTCCATGAATTTTTGAAACTAGTTAAATAACTTTTCAATACGCCAGTCGTGAACTGTCTTCTAACTTGAGACATAAAAAAAAGACATTTCCCATGGGACATGGCATATTTGTTAATAAATTGGAATTCATTAATATCTTAGCAATTTTACCTGTCGTGAAAATGAAAATCTGTGTTCATTTGCAAAAACTTCTGTTTAAAAATGCAAATAACTTGCAACTGGTTCTTCATAACGTCTGTGCTTAATTTCAGTTCGCTTGCGATTATTTAAGTGTAGTAGAGTAATAATGTATCGGATATACTACTAAATGCAGCGATAACAAGATCTTCTCGACAGAAACAGTGTTAAATTTCAGTAGAAAATTTTTTCCTAGGTTCGTTACCATGTTGTACCTTGGAACGTGATTTTACATTTGGAAAACTAAATGGTTCAAATGGCTCTGAGCACTATGGGACTTAACATCTGAGGTCATCAGTCCCCTAGAACGTAGAACTACTTAAACCTAACGAACCTAAGGACATCACACACTTCCACGCCCGAGGCAGGATTCGAACCTGCGACCGTAGCGGGTGTGCGCTTCTGGAGTGAAGCGCCTAGAACCGCTCGGTCACAGCGGCCGGCCGGAAAACTATATTTTCCAGGGTTATTTTCTTATTTTAAAGAAGTCTGACGCAGATACTCTGAGATAACAATAGGTATGGAATACCTCCGTTTGCCCGGCATGGACTCAACAAATCATTCAAAGTCCCTTTCAGAAATATTGACCCACGCTGCCTCTATAGCCGACCATATATGGGAAATTATTCCCGGTGCAGGATGTTATGCACGAACTGACCTCTCGAATATGTCCCGTAAGTTTTCGATGGGATTCATATCGGCCGATCTGGGTAGTCGAATCCTTCGCTCGAAGAGTTGAGAATGTTCTTCAAATCAATCGCGAACGGCTGGGGCCCCATGTCATGACGCATTTGATCCATAAAAATTCTATCGTTGTTTGGGAAAATGACGTCCATGAGTGGATGCAAATGGTTTGCAAGTTGCCGAACCTTGCGATTCAGTCAGTGATCGGTTCAGTTGGGCCAGAGGACTCGGTCCATTTAATGTAAGCACATCTCACACCATTATGAAGCCACCACCAACTTGTAAAGTGCATTGTTGGCAACTTGGATTCACGTCTTCGTGGGGTCTGCACTACACTCCAATATTACCATCAGCTCTTACCAACTGAAGTCGGGACACATCTGACAAGGCCACGGTTTTCCAATCATCTGGTGTCCAGTCGATATGGTTACGAGCGCGGGAGCAGTGCTTCAGACGATATAGTGCTTTTTGCAAAGGCAGTCGGGTTTGTCGTCTGCTGCCATAGTCCGTTAACGCCAAATTTCACCGCACTGTCCTGGAAGATACGTTCGTCGTACATCTCACAATGATTTCAGCGGCTGTTTTACGCTGTTTACTTTTCTGTTAGCACTGACAACTCTACGAACACGCCGCTATTCTCGGTTGTTAAATGCAGGCCGTCGACTACTGCGTTGACCATAGTGAGAGGTAACGGGTGGAATTTTGGATTCCCGGCACTCTCTTGACACTGAGGACCTCGAAATAGTGATTTCCCTGTCGATTTCCGAAATGGTATGCCTCAAGCATTCAGCTCCAACTATCGTTCTGCATTCAAAGTGTGTTAATTCTCGTCGTGCGGCAACAACCACGTCGAAAACATTTTCACGTGAATCACCTGAGTACAAACAACAATTCGCCAATGCACTGCCTTTCTAGATCTTGTAGCCGCGATACTACCACCGTCTGTTTATGTGTATATCGATATACCATGGCTTTTGTCACCTCTGTGTAAATAGAAAATGCCTTCATTTAAAAATGGTATAGGAAAATATACAGGTATTAAAGTTCTGTTACAGATTTGGCTGGATGCGACAGTCTGAAAAGCTCTCCAGAGTACAACACTGTCCCGAACTAAAAGTTCCAAATATGGGATGTAATTTTCCTGGACTACAACGATCATAAAATTACATTCATCTTCTACCCAACACCTGGTAGCTGAGGCTTCCTCCAGATAACGATTAAGTAATTAAATTTGCAAAGTTGCTAGCTTATATTACGTTGATGAAGGGGAGTGAAGGTAACGAGTGTATTTCATCTGTTCATAGTTATATTTGTAATTTTACACTCACGTGAAATTACAGCTGAAAGTTTTAGACTTTTACGATGTGTGACATTTATGAGGCAGTAATGTACCACGGTAGACTTCATTGATAAACTCTGCTCGGTTTTTAATTTCGAGATTTCGCTGACAATGCGGCGGCGCGTTTCTTTCCGTCCCTTTACGACGGACCTGCACCTACCTTTGAACATGGTATCAGCAGATCATCAGTAGGAAAGCCGAGTGAAACCTACTGTACGTCGACGTGAACCAAGCTGCAATTTAAGTCACTAATCTACGTCTCGGGAGAATATTTTCACACAAACTAAAGTTTGGAAATTTTGTCCTCAATTAATATATTCTGAAACTTAGGTGAACAAGTATCACTGCCAAGCCCGTGCTAGTCTTAACACAGTCACTCACTATCCCTTTCACTCACGTTAGCAAGTTTACGGTGTTGCATTTCCCGAAAACGTAATAGCTACAAAAATACTGATTGTTTTTGGTTAAGTATGCTCGCCAAATATTATGTCTGTCGGTACCTAATGCAGTCACAGTTTTTAGCCACAGACCTGCTCAATACGCCACGCAGAATATACGTCTTTTCTTGTCACAAAATTCACTTAAAAATTCCGAAATTTCTACACGCCTATCGGAATAATTATGCCGTCACTTTGCCACACTTTTAATGCATGAAACACTGCTAGATCCGGCAACTTATCGTTTCCATCGGAACTACTACTACACGCGTCCGATCTGTTTCATGGCTAGGCTTCCACTCTTTCCCTAGAATACTCTAAGCCTTCTCTACCAGCAGAGAAAGGCGCGCGAAGAATATTGCTTTACCATTGGTCAGTTTACTCAAAAGCCAATAGCAAAACAGCACTCTCCCGCGTCAGTCCGCGCTTTTCATCCATAACCAATCGCAAAATAGTAAACCTCACGACTGCACTTTTTACTGACGTAACTATCTAATATGCTGAAGTTTTGATTATGCATAAAGTTATTTACTATTGTTATTTATACCTCAATTAACTTTCCCTTTACCATAAACTTACTTTACAAATCTATTCTACAAAAATCCCCTTTGTTCATATCCATACTTCTTTGAAATGTTCCCAGACTAAATCCTACTATACAACTTGTTAAACAATTATCTTCATATTAACCTTAAACAGCACTCACGCATCATTCATACTGCTAAAACACATTTATAACATTTTACGTACACAAAAAGACATAATAACACTTTATGAAAATACTAGAACAGTTTATGAAAAACATTCTATTACTGTAGTGCATTCTAGTGGGCACAATCGAAACTAAAATCACAGTCCCCCTATCCAATATTGTCTTCTATCGATTGATACGTAAACTATGTGCGAGTCCAGCCTCGCGTCAGCATCTGTCACTATCCAGCTGTGAGACACATCTCCGACGTAACCGCCTCCAAGGCAGGATCGGTATATGGCGCTACGCCTCAACATGTCTCACCGTCAGGGATAAAATTTAGGTGCATGGATGCCAATTCAGCAGCCGTAGCACGTAATTCATTTTACTTGGTGGCTTTATTACAACTTAGCAATCTTTACACGTTACATGTGCTACCAGAGTAAGGTATAATTGAAGACAGTTTCCGTAATAGCTCTACACCTACGTCCAGTGAGCCACCTTACTATGTGTATGTTGCCGGAAAGTACTTGGCATATCACTGTCCCTTATCTGTCGCAGTCGCGAACGCTGCACAGGGAGAATGGCTCTTGGTAAGTCTCTGTATGAGCTTGAATCTTTCTGATTTTGCTACATAGTCTTCTCTCGAGATGCGTCTAAGGTGAAGCAGTATATTCGTTATCTCGTCTAGGAACGCATACTTAGAGATATTTGAGAGTAAACCACACCTCGATGAAAACTGACCTCTTACAGCGGTTGCCACTGCCGTCAGATGAGCATTTCGGTGAGGCTTACAAGATAACTGAGCTTACCGACGACGAAACGCGCTGCTATTCTTCGGACATTCTCCATTTCCTCTGTCCATCCTTCCTGGTAACTGTTCCTGCGGCGCAGTAATCGCCTATCGATCGATGGTTTTGTAAGCTACCTCTTTTGTCGTTGGACTATACTTATTAAGGATTTTTCCAGTGAATCTTGCGAATTAATCTTGACTTCTCCAAAGTTTGGTTTATGCGGTCGTTCTACTTTAAATCGCTTTGCACGCCCATTCACAAATATCTGATTAATGTGACAGGTTCGCGTCATATTGCGGGAATATGTAATGAAACAATAATGGGGCTTTCAGCTTGCTTACACGCAATACGATACTTTTTCGTACGTTGAGGATCAACTGACAACCCCTCCATCAAGCGTCAACTGTCTGCAGGGCTCCCTCAACTTCGGTACATTTTTCTAGCGTTGCCATTTCCGTATACATAACAGCACCACCTGCGTGAAGATTCTGCCGTCACCCTCTGTATATTTACGAGTATAACTGCATGTACACTCCTGGAAATTGAAATAAGAACACCGTGAATTCATTGTCCCAGGAAGGGGAAACTTTATTGACACATTCCTGGGGTCAGATACATCACATGATCACACTGACAGAACCACAGGCACATAGACACAGGCAACAGAGCATGCACAATGTCGGCACTAGTACAGTGTATATCCACCTTTCGCAGCAATGCAGGCTGCTATTCTCCCATGGAGACGATCGTAGAGATGCTGGATGTAGTCCTGTGGAACGGCTTGCCATGCCATTTCCACCTGGCGCCTCAGTTGGACCAGCGTTCGTGCTGGACGTGCAGACCGCTTGAGACGACGCTTCATCCAGTCCCAAACATGCTCAATGGGGGACAGATCCGGAGATCTTGCTGGCCAGGGTAGTTGACTTACACCTTCTAGAGCACGTTGGGTGGCACGGGATACATGCGGACGTGCATTGTCCTGTTGGAACAGCAAGTTCCCTTGCCGGTCTAGGAATGGTAGAACGATGGGTTCGATGACGGTTTGGATGTACCGTGCACTATTCAGTGTCCCCTCGACGATCACCATTGGTGTACCGCCAGTGTAGGAGATCGCTCCCCACACCATGATGCCGGGTGTTGGCCCTGTGTGCCTCGGTCGTATGCAGTCCTGATTGTGGCGCTCACCTGCACGGCGCCAAACACGCATACGACCATCATTGGCACCAAGGCAGAAGCGACTCTCATCGCTGAAGACGACACGTCTCCATTCGTCCCTCCATTCACGCCTGTCGCGACACCACTGGAGGCGGGCTGCACGATGTTGGGGCGTGAGCGGATGACGGCCTAACGGTGTGCGGGACCGTAGCCCAGCTTCATGGAGACGGTTGCGAATGGCCCTCGCCGATACCCCAGGAGCAACAGTGTCCCTAATTTACTGGGAAGTGGCGATGCGGTCCCCTACGGCACTGCGTAGGATCCTACGGTCTTGGCGTGCATCCGTGCGTCGCTGCGGTCCGGTCCCAGGTCGACGGGCACGTGCACCTTCCGCCGACCACTGGCGACAACATCGATGTACTGTGGAGACCTCACGCCCCACGTGTTGAGCAATTCGGCGGTACGTCCACCCGGCCTCCCGCGTGCCCACTATACGCCCTCGCTCAAAGTCCGTCAACTGCACATACGGTTCACGTCCACGCTGTCGCGGCATGCTACCAGTGTTAAAGACTGCGATGGAGCTCCGTATGCCACGGCAAACTGGCTGACACTGACGGCGGAGGTGCACAAATGCTGCACAGCTAGCGCCATTCGACGGCCAACACCGCGGTTCCTGGTGTGTCCGCTGTGCCGTGCGTGTGATCATTGCTTGTACAGCCCTCTCGCAGTGTCCGGAGCAAGTATGGTGGGTCTGACACACCGGTGTCAATGTGTTCTTTTTCCATTTCCAGGAGTGTAGTTTGCACACACACGTCAGTGTGTCGGTTCTTTTCTGTCTGCATCGCACAGTCGTCCTGAAAACTGCAAACACAGCACATAAATTATTGCTTGATGTTTTATGTGTGTTCGTAACTGCACCACTGTGTGGACTGACAGTACAGACGTACCATAGTGCGTCTTCACTTCAGCACCTTACCTGCTGTCCAGGAGAAAAGAAGCATTAATGGCTTGCTCGTGACACATGTACTCTGAGGTACGATCCAACGTAAAACAAGAGGCCTGCATTAGCTATAATTGTTACACTGCACAAGACGTAAATACTGGTGTAATGTTGTTCGGTATACCATCCTCAGTCACCAGTAGCAATATCCCCATACCGCAGTCAATGTCACTTTGACAAGTTTCAATCACACAGTATCTAGCCTTGCACCTAACCAAGAAATTATTGTCAGGAACATGGAGAAACTTCATAGATACATGAATCAATACGCTAATAGCATATATCAAAAAATACAACACTTAGCTTTCTTACTACTGTTAATGAACAACTGATACAGTTGGTATCAATATTTATGGAATCAGAACGGGAATACGAGTTGTCAATTGTTGCAATTGTAAACGCACAGAACGGAATACTGCAACCTCATATAATTAAACCAGTTCAAGTAGTTAAATACTTACAATTAAATTGGGATGACATTCAAGATAAGAAGTTCCCAACTGCGCTCACAGAACAGAGTGGGTACCTTCTGCTACGCATAATTGATGCTGATGCTTTCTTGTTAGGTAATATACTGTTATGTACTAACTGTTCCATTAGTGGAAAATGAGTTGTTCAATTTATACAAAGTGTTACCTTTACCTTCAGAAGTTGATGAAAATCAGAATTTATATTAATATGCACATATAGCCCGAGAAAGATTATTTGTTAATTAACGAAGCTAAGCTGCATTATGTCAGACTGAGCAGCGAACAAGTATTGTGTAACGAAATAGATCGTGTTCGAAAATTTAACCCTTACATACCTTCTTTTATATTTCGTATGGCATGTTTCATTGGATGAAAGGAGCAAGTGTCCCTGATCACGGAACGAGTCAGTACATGAAATTATAACACAAGAGTAATAATGGATAAAATGAAGCGTATATTAATCTTACGCAGACGAAAATCCATAAGTTTAAATTAACATAATGAACCAAGTTACACGGGAATTAGCTTAATTCATTAATTTTTTATGGGAGTTCCTCGACATGGTAGAAAGTGTGAGCCATGAGGAATTAGCTTAATTCATTAATTTTTTATGGGAGTTCCTCGACATGGTAGAAAGTGTGAGCCATGAGGAAATCGTTTATTTCGTACTAGAATGTGTATAGATTACTAATAAAGTCTTTGAATTCTTGTGGTAGGTTATTAAAGGTGGATGCAGCAGATTACGGCACGAAGTTCTGCAAAAGAGTGAAGGGTGTGCGTTCGAAATGCAGATTGGATTTCGGCCTAATATTAAGTGAGTGAAGGCTGTTAAGTCTTGGAATTACGCTGATATTGTTAGCATCAAACGACATTAAAGCAATTATGTTTTGAGATTCCAGTGTCAGAATTCCCAGACTACTGAACAGGGGTCGACGAGAGGTTCGCGAACTTACATCATATATTGCTCGAACTGCCCGTTTCTGAGCCAAAAATTCCCGTTTTCTATCAGATTTACCCAGAAAAAGGAAAAAATATATCGTATGTCATAAGTGAATGAAAATAAACAGAGTAAACAGCTTCTCATATTGAACTATAACTTATTTAGATACAGTTGTAACAGCATTAAACAAGATCCTGAACATCGGCTTTTCACCTGTACCTAACTGAATGCGTACGAATCTGAACCTTCCAGTCTCACTGATGATATGCCCATTCTGTGTAACAAAAATGTCTCTTTCTATTGAATTGTGTATTAGTAACTGTAAAAACTGAGTCTTACTAGGATTTAGCATCAATGTATTGTTTACAAACCACGAATTTACGTCTTGAACTTCATTACTTGATACTGCGTCATTATTGTGCACCATATGTCTCAGTACCAAGATGGTGACATCAGAAAATACGAATATTTTAGAGTCACCTTTATTACTAGATGGATTCATTTTTATAAATAAGAAATGGTATGCTGTTCCAGCACAGACACCTGAAGCATCATTTCCACGGCCACAAAACTGTGTCCAATTGGGACTGCACGTCATAGCTATTCTCAGTACTGCGAGGGACGATCTTCTGCGGTCTCTTCTTAAAGTAAGAGGTGAACCAATTGTAAGCTACTCATCTTATTCCATAAATGTAATCAATAAAATCAGACGCCTTAGTTAAATCAAACAAGACGCCTGGCGTTCGAGGTCTGTTATTTAATCCTTCCAGAGCCTCAAAGAGAAATCAGAATGTGGAATTTTCAGTTGTTTAA
Source organism: Schistocerca nitens (assembly GCF_023898315.1). Taxonomy (NCBI): domain Eukaryota; kingdom Metazoa; phylum Arthropoda; class Insecta; order Orthoptera; family Acrididae; genus Schistocerca; species Schistocerca nitens. The sequence goes on from NC_064620.1 coordinate 531,532,541, forward strand.
TCACTTCTAAAACCAAACAGTGCGTTTGACAGCAAATTATGTGCAATGAAATGATCACTTACCTTTACAGTACAGCTTTTGCAAATAACTGTATTAAAATAACAAAAATAGCGGAAATTTACTGTTATTCTTAGGTGAGACAGAAAATCAGAAATCAGACTATAATCTTCAGGATGTTTCCAGGAGAAAATGTCGTCTCTAATCATAGTGATCTAGTTATTAAACGCAGAGTAACGGTGACAAAACTGAATCAACGTTGGCAATCAAAAAATGTTTCCAGTAAGTGTCAAAGGGACAGTTAGCCAAAGACAGACTGAAATATGTTGAAGAAATACAACAGAAGTTGAATAGGCAGCTTTGAAATATGAAATAACAAAGCCGTCAGAGGAAAACTGGCAGAAGAAAGTGTCCCGAAGGAATCATATAAAGTATAAAATTTTTGAAAGGACAAAATAAAAAATAATAGTAAGAGACGCCATCAAAAGCGAATACCGACGTCTAAAATCATAGAATGACCGAAAGCGCAAACTTTCAAAGTCGGGACGTTTGGAACTAAAACAGAAATCATTAGAAGAATTCATGATTATAGGATACAGATGAAACCATTGCAGCAAAACAAAGTAGCAGCATGAACGTGAAGAACTCAGAAGGCAAGCAAGCATGTATCAGAGAAGGGAATGGTGAAAGGAGGAACGATTATAGTAAAGAAAATGGCCAGGTGCGGGTAGGAATCAGGCTGTGAGAGTTCCGTGCGAACTTAATTATGCATGTAGGCAGTTCAGGAATAGCTCAGTAGGCAGTACAGTTGAAGAGGAATGGACATTTCTATAAAGGGCCATCACAGAAATTGGGAAGAAACCATGGGTAACAGGAAAAATACTTAACTGATGAAAGGAGTTAGTACAAAAATGTTCTAGAAAACTCAGGAATACAGAAATACAAGCCGCTGAGGAATGAGGTAAATAAGAAGTCAGGGAAGCTCAGACTAAATGGCTACAGGAAAAAGTAAAGACATCGAAAAAGAAATGATTGTCTGAAGGGCAGACTCAGTATGCAGGAAAGTCAAAACAACCTTCGGTGACATTAAAAGCAAGGACGGTAACATTAAGAGTGCAACGGGAATTCCACAGCTAAATGCAGAGGAGAGAGCGGATAGGTGGCAAGAATACATTGCAACCCTCTATGTGTGGGAAAATCTGTCTGATGTCATAGAAGAAGAAACAGGCGTCGATTTACAAGAGATAGAGGGTTCGATATTAGAATCAGAATTTGGAGGACTTAGGCTCAAATAAGGCAGAAGGGATAGATAACATGCCATCAGAATTTCTAAAATCATATGGGCGAAGTCGCAACAAAACTACTATTTATGTTGGTGCGTAGAATGTATGAGTCCGGCGACATGCCATCTGTCTTTCGAAAAAACATCATCCACACAATTTCGAAGGCGGCAAGAGATGACAAGTGCAAGAATTATGGCACAATCAGCTTAACAGCTCATACATCCAAGAATGCTTACATGAATAATATACAGAAGAATGGAAAAGAAAATTGATGATGCGCTAGATGACGATCAGTTTGGTTTTAGGAAAAGGATAGCCACGAAGGAGGCAGTTCTGACGTTGCGGTTAATAATAGAAGCAAGGCTAAAAAAAAATCAAGACACGTTAATAGGATTGGTCGACCTGGCAAAGCTTTCGACAACGTTAAATGGTACAAGATATTCGAAATTATGAAGAAAGTAGTGGTAAGCGATAGGGAGAGACGGGTAATATACACTATGTGCAACAGCCAAGACGGAATAATAAGAGTGGACGACCAAGAAGAAGCGATCGTATTAAAAAGGGTGTAAGAAAAGAATGTAGCCTTTGGCCCCTATCGTTCAATCTGTACATCAAGGGAGCAATGATGGAAATAAGATAAAGGAATTAAAATTCAAGGTGAAAGGATATCAGTCATACGATTCGCTGTTGATATTGCTATCCTGAGTGGAAGTGAAGAAGAATTACATGATCTGCTGGACGGAATAAACAGTCCATTGAGTACACAGTATGGACTGAGAGTAAATCGAAGAAAGACGAAGATAATGAGAAGTAGTAGAAATGAGAACAGCGAGAAACTTAACATCAGGATCGATGGTCACCAAGTAGATGGAGTCAAGAAATTCTGCCACCTGGGCAGTAAAATAACCAATGAAGGACGGAGTGAGTAGGACATCAAAAGCAGACTAGGTATGGCAAAAAAGTCAGTCCTTGCCAAGAGAAGGCTACTAGTATCAAATATCGGCCTTAGTTTAAGGAAGAAATTTCTGAGAATGTACGTCTGTAGTACAGCATTGTGTGGTAGTGAAACAATGACTGTGGGAAAACCGGAACAGAAGAGAATCGATGCATTTGAGATGTGGCGCTACAGACGAATTTTGAAAATTAGGGGGACTGATAAGGTAAGGAATTAGGAGGTTCTGTGCAGAATTGGAGAGGGAAGGAATATGTGGAAAACACTGATAAGGAGAAGGGACAGGATGAAAGGACATCTATTAAGACGTGATGGAATGACTTCCACGGTACTAGAGGGAGCTGTAGAGGGCAAAAACTGTAGAGGAAGACAGAGATTGGAATACGTACAGAAAATAATTGAGGACGTAGGCCGCAAGTGCTACTCTGAGATGAAGAGGTTAGCACATGAGAGGAATTCGTGGCGAGCCCCAACAAACCAGTCAGAAGACTGACGAAAAAAAAAAGGCAGTTCATTCATCCCGAGAATCTCTACGATTTTTGCCTCTTATCGACTTTGATACCAGCAAGATTTCACTTAATTTTAAGTTAGAAGTTGAATAAAAAATGACTTTAGATACATTTCTTTCCCTGTGATATCGTTACCTGTTAACGAACTTCGGAATTTTTACCATTCTTGTGCTGCGAAACTTTGCTTTTTGCCAAATTTCATGATTGTACGCCAACTGGAAGCTCCTTGTAGTTACTGCTGAGTGTTTCGCGACTGTCAAAATATATGACATAAATGTCTGTATCTTCTGATCCATTTGACGTATAATCTTAAGTTTATTATGTTGCGAAGGAGCCATAGATTTCAACTTGATACTCCTGCCCTTTCCTCACAGAAAGGGATCTTAACAGGCGGATTGACAAACAGAGTAAGATAACAACGGACAAAATTTTTTACGTATTATATCATCAGAAATCAACAATTTTAGGATTTTTTTTATTACTTGCACAACAAAGCTTTGCTTTTTGCCAAATTTGATAAATCTAGGCCCTGGAAGAATCCTATAGGTTTTGATGGGTGAGTTTGCGAATGCCAAAATACGTGACATACATGTCTGTATGTTTTGACTGCGATGATTTTGAAGCTTCAGTTGCTTACGCCTCCAAGAGACTGTAAAATTTAATATGTGACAAACTTCCATTTAATACGCCTACCCTTTCCTGAGAAAAAGGGTTTTCAACTGTCGGAGAGATAGACAGTCAGACAGAGGGACAGTCGGACAACAAAGTGATCTTATAAAGGTTCGGTATTTACTTATTGAGTTACGGAACACAAAAAAACTACATAAATTAAGTAAATCTGGAGGCTGTTAACACGATATTTGAGATAGTAGAAATACCATCGGGCTTTGAAAAAAGAGTAATAACTTCAGTGCAATAAATCAATCCGAAAGAAACAATTGCTGACACATGTGAACGTTATGAAAATATCGGTTCAATAAGCCAATAATGGAAACACGGTTAAAATCAAATTTGAGGGGCCACCAGTTATAGATCGGGAGAGGCAATATGTACACTATCATTTATCTTATAAGACAGACTGAAGAAAAGACAACCCACATTTACTTGTATATCATTTGCAGATATAACAAAATCATTTGAGAAATATGACTGGATGACATTCTTCAAAATTCTGAAAGTGAAAAGTCATCTAAAACTAAGATAGAAACCAGACAGCATTTGCAAAATATGTCGAAGGGAATGAATAGAAAGCAGTAATTGAGTAAGAAATGAGAAAGGGTGGTTGTCCGTCCCCTATGTGATACAATCTGTACAGTCGTGCTCAAAAGTATCCGAATGACCAGAATTGCATTTCGCCTGATTCGCATGCAACGCGCATAACGCAGCTGTCTAGCAGGTCCTCTAATCGCTCCTCGGTATAGTCGTTGGACTATCGAAAATCGTTCCAACAAGTCACCACTAGAAAACACTGCTCTGTATCGCAATAACTCAAGATGTAAAGTAATACCACGATACTACAAATATCAGGGAACACCTTATCACAGATAAGACTGTCCTTAAGGCTAGTAAGCTCACATTTATTGCAATAAATGACATACCTGAAATGTTACCACTCTCATTATTACGTCAGATACGTAATGCACGTAGTAAGTTCGTCGTATTCATGATTTCCTCTTCAAAGTAACATACCGTACTTATTATTTAACAGAAAATGACATTAAAAATTTAGTTTATGCACGAGCAGCTAATTGAGAATAGCTATGAACTTCAAATGACACGACGGACCGTCTACTTCTGCATATGGATTCAAACCCAGGTCATGCAGACTAAGCAAAGATTTCGTGAGTGATGGAAACTAACAGTCATTCCTGAATGGGCACACAGAGAGTGATATACCTCGATTCTAGATAATATCAGTTAGCAAATATCAACTTTAAAATAAAAACGGAAACATTTTCAACGTATGCCAATTCCAACCAGAAACTGTTGTCCCTGTTAAGGAATTACGAGAGATGTTAAATATTGCTTCTTCACAAGTGACTTACTTGAAATGCCGTGAGGTAAAGCTATGTGTTGGACAGGGATTCGAACCCAGAACGTATTCGAATTTTTATCGAAGCACAATCAACTGTGACATATCGGATTTTCTCGGCAGTAGCTAGATGTTTTAACTGAAATGACGAGATCAAACATTAATTTTTTCCTTCCCAGGACTCCAATCCGGCACCTATCGCTGTTATATTCTAGAGAAAACGAACGTTAAATACGGGTTTGTTACACCAGCAGTAACATGTGAGCATGTTTGAACTAGAAATAATATGACGAAGAGTTCAGTGCTTACTGGTAATCGAACCCACAAATATCGTTGTTGACTACACACAAAGAGACGTCAGCTACCGAATTTTTCTCCACCACATCTTTGAACTTACAGTAATCTCCCAAATAGTTCTGTGTCTCAGTGGGAGTCAAAAAAGTCAGATATCGTTAGTGTTGACAACGAATGAAAATACATTAAAAGTCAAAATTATTATCCACCAGCAGATGGGTGTTCTCATTTTAGAGCTTGATAGTACATCATGAAAACTTTAGTGCCGGGCCAGGATTCGAACCCATTCACGCGCAATATGTGGAGATGCTGAAGAATTTGCAGTTCTGAACAAACAACAAATTGCAGTCGAGCTGTATTGTCACGAAGAGGTCAAATTCCGCGTTAAGGGCGGTCTGAGTTGCATTCCCAGTTCAGAACCAATTTTATCGACGTACAGAAGCTGAAATAAAAGATGGAATAAGTGTCCTGTGATCCTACATAGCGTTTGTATCGTCAATAGAAATAAATAACTAGTATAAGAAAGGTTACTGGTGATAGAGTTTCTACATGTTGTCACTCCTGACTTTATTGTTGTTCAACCTAACATCTACTTGGTAGAAAACGAATATCATGTTTAATGTGAATTTCAGACCACAATGCCAATATACCTTCTTCACTTGGCGTAGCTAGAAGAGAATAGAATCTGTTTTCCCCTATCAAAAATCATCAGCAGAAGTTGGAATCAAATCCAGACCATAAGTATATGAAGCTATCATCAATCCCACACACCACCAAACCCTCTTCTCGGTGACTCATTTTTCTATCATAACGCCGTTGCGCCACACTGGATTAGAATTCTGAGACACAGGCTCCCTGTAGTGGTTTGCAGCATGTTCAGTACATTCATTTACTTGCTTCACCGAATAGCCAATAACTAGCTGCCTCGGCTACCCAGTGCATATATTCGACTCTATCTTGTAATCGTCGAAATAAAATCATATAACTGCCACGTACACAGAACTGCAAACACTGTAGGATGCAGAAATTTAAATGGGAAGTGTTCCTTTCCACTTGAGCTACTCTATTACATTATCTGTTTGTTGAAAACGTCGTGCAGCACAAAAGAAAAGGTGTAACTGTCTTTCTCTCAGAAGTCTACATCCGTCCATATGCATTATCTCACAGCACCGAGGAATACAGAATTTCTGGTGGAATTGTTGTTGGCTTCTGGAGCTGCTGTAGCTTTGTATCAGCTGGTAGTGTCATGGTTAGTGTCGCGAGTTCTAATACATTCACTGCTGCATTTATTAAAATGCAATTTTGCTTTCTGCTAAAGTTATCAATCTAATGGAACTTTGAACATAATTCCCTTCACTTCTAAACCCGAAATAGACGCATGTGGATAAAGGGCTAATTTCTGCGACATATTGTTCTTTTCAGTATTAATAGACGGCCAGGCAGCAGATGCATCAGGAAACTTTTGTATTATGTACGGGTAGAGGGCATCGTGCCAAAATACGTCAGGAAAGTATTTCCTACATTAGCTGTCGTGTGGTAGTTGCATTGTATTCTTCTTCAAACCTTGTTTGACAGCCTTAACTCAGAATAAGTTTTCCACATGCATGTAATCAATAAACTACATGTGCATTATCAGACTGTTATAGATAATATCAGGGAATTCGCATATATCGTTGATGATTAATTTGTCCCTCATGTTTACTATTATTTTAACAACACTAAAAGAAACCTTACGAAAATTGTGCACTGTATTATAGGAAATGAAATAAAACTACCAATATAATCTTACAACGAAAGTCTTTTTTAATAAATCTGATCTGTACACAAGCGTGCCTCTATCGACACGAATTAGTAAAATACTACTCACTTAGATTTCGACTGAGTCTATGTTTAATTGGTATGCTTTGTCAAACTCGAGAGGTATGCAAATGTGGCATTTCATAAACAATGTTAAGTCTTACTAGAAACCCAAAATATGCTTATCAGCAGCAGAAAGAGGCGTTACCTGTTGTGCTGCATTGTATGTTTCTCACCATTGCAATATGAAGCGAAAGTATTTTCTTACGATTTCCTTACCGGTGTTTGATCTGCCTGCTTGTAGCTCGTTCACAGAACGGATAAAATCGTTACAGTCAGTGTGACTGGAACCGCAAACCATAACAGATGGTTCTCCATAGGTCAGCATGTTGCCACAGAGCTAGCGAAGAGGTATTTGTCTTAGATTCCTCTTACGAGGCCAATAGTGTCTAGCACTCGTAAACCGCAGTTTGAAAGACGAGATTAGTTGCGATTTCCACGTGCAACGTCTTTCGTGGGCTGAAAACCGTAAATTTACAATCTTTAGCTATACCTCAAGCGATAATAACTCAGATTATTCAATGAAAATGACAGGAAAAATCAACTAAAATTTGAGGCTTAATTCCGTGCACATAAGGAAGTAACTCGTCGATCACAGAATTTCCAAACATACCTTGTCTTGTTGCCAAATCTCAGATACAGTACCAACAGGAAGAGGACGAACAGATGTGTTCCTACAGCGGGCAGGGAAGTGACCATAGCTAGCGTCTCAAATATGCAGCTGCCACGGGCTGGAATACGTAATGCGTCGGATTCGCAAGTCTGTATCTAGTTTTAGGGACTGGAGCGTAGTTACTAATAATACTCAGAACTGACTGCAAACTAAGCATCATAAATCGGTAACTCTTATAGTTGTTTTTATATTTCGTTCGTAAGTGTACTCAAAACTAAGAAACTCATTCACAGACGATCTAATTTAATCATATAATATTGCTGATTAGCCATGAAGAGTTAGGAATTACCGAAATTTTTGCCAATATCAGTAACCAAATCTAAGCTTGACAATAAAACACGACAGTTTTTGTAACAAACCGGGACTCCTATCAACACTCTCTCGTTCCTGTTAAATAACCACGAAAGATGTCTGATATACTTCCATTCAGAAGTAACAAGGTGTGCATCCTTTTTAAGATGAAGCGCGTGATGAGAAGTTCTGTGACGGAGATACGAACGCAACTTATAATCGGATTGTTAATTAAGTAAAACGAAATGTTACGTATCGGTTTTTTTTACCAGCTGCTAGGTGTTCGAATCGAAAACAAGGATACAAATTTTTGTACCTGCGTGACAATCGAACCGCACAACTACTGTCCTTCTTTATCATCCACGAATCTAGCTTAAGTAACAATTGCTTAGTCATCAACAGTAAGATGTGTGCGTGTTTTAACGAGAAATAGCGACGCCTATTGCGATTGTTGACAATACATGAACAGACATTAGAAATGCACCTTAACTTTCACTTGCAGGCTGGTCTGCACGTGAAAATGAAATTATGAATATTTTTGTACTGGATCAGGATTCGGACCCACATGCTTATCTTTGGAGGAGTCCTAGAGAGGACTGCAGTCTTGGGAAAAGGAACGAAATTATTGCACTATACTGTTCCGAAACTGCAAAAAGGTGGGAATTTAAGGAGATGGGACCTGGATAAACTGAAAGAACCAGAGGTTGTAGAGAGTTTCAGGGAGAGCATAAGGGAACAATTGACAGGAATGGGGGAAAGAAATACAGTAGAAGAAGAATGGGTAGCTCTGAGGGATGAAGTAGTGAAGGCAGCAGAGGATCAAGTAGGTAAAAAGACGAGGGCTAATAGAAATCCTTGGGTAACAGAAGAAATATTGAATTTAATTGATGAAAGGAGAAAATATAAAAATGCAGTAAATGAAGCAGGCAAAAGGGAATACAAATGTCTCAAAAATGAGATCGACAGAAAGTGCAAAATGGCTAAGCAGGGATGGCTAGAGGACAAATGTAAGGATGTAGAGGCTTGTCTCACTAGGGGTAAGACAGATACTGCCTACAGGAAAATTAAAGAGACCTTTGGAAAGAAGAGAACCACTTGTATGAATATCAAGAGCTCAGATGGCAACCCAGTTCTAAGCAAAGAAGGGAAGGCAGAAAGGTGGAAGGAGTATATAGAGGGTTTATACAAGGGCGATGTACTTGAGGACAGTATTATGGAAATGGAAGGGGATGTAGATGAAGATGAAATTGGAGATAAAATACTGCGTGAAGAGTTTGACAGAGCACTGAAAGACCTGAGTCGAAACAAGGCCCCGGGAGTAGACAACATTCCATTAGAACTACTGATAGCCTTGGGAGAGCCAGTCATGACAAAACTCTACCATCTGGTGAGCAAGATGTATGAGACAGGCGAAACACCCACAGACTTCAAGAAGAATATAATAATTCCAACACCAAAGAAAGCAGGTGTTGACAGATGTGAAAACTACCGAACTATCAGTTTAATAAGTCACAGCTGCAAAATACTAACGCGAATTCTTTACAGACGAATGGAAAAACTGGTAGAATCGGACCTCGGGGAAGATCAGTTTGGATTCCGTAGAAATGTTGGAACACGTGAGGCAATACTAACCTTACGACTTATCTTAGAAGAAAGATTAAGAAAAGGCAAACCTACGTTTCTAGCATTTGTAGACTTAGAGAAAGCTTTTGACAACGTTAACTGGAATACTCTCTTTCAAATTCTGAAGGTGGCAGGGGTAAAATACAGGGAGCGAAAGGCTATTTACAATTTGTACAGAAACCACATGGCAGTTATGAGAGTCGAGGGGCATGAAAGGGAAGCAGTGGTTGGGAAAGGAGTGAGACAGGGTTGTAGCCTCTCCCCGATGTTATTCAATCTGTATATTGAGCAAGCAGTAAAGGAAACAAAAGAAAAATTCGGAGTAGGTATTGGAATTCATGGAGAAGAAGTAAAAACTTTGAGGTTCGCCGATGACATTGTAATTCTGTCAGAGACAGCAAAGGACTTGGAAGAGCAGTTGAACGGAATGGACAGTGTCTTGAAAGGAGGATATAAGATGAACATCAACAAAAGCAAAACGAGGATAATGGAATGTAGTCAAATTAAATCGGGTGATGCTGAGGGGATTAGATTAGGAAATGAGACACTTAAAGTAGTAAAGGAGTTTTGCTATTTAGGGAGTAAAATAACTGATGATGGTCGAAGTAGAGAGGATATAAAATGTAGACTGGCAATGGCAAGGAAATCGTTTCTGAAGAAGAGAAATTGGTTAACATCGAGTATAGATTTAAGTGTCAGGAAGTCGTTTCTGAAAGTATTTGTATGGAGTGTAGCCATGTATGGAAGTGGAACATGGACGATAACCAGTTTGGACAAGAAGAGAATAGAAGCTTTCGAAATGTGGTGCTACAGAAGAATGCTGAAGATAAGGTGGGTAGATCACGTAACTAGGAGGAGGTATTGAATAGGATTGGGGAGAAGAGAAGTTTGTGGCACAACTTGACTAGAAGAAGGGATCGGTTGGTAGGACATGTTTTGAGGCATCAAGGGATCACAAATTTAGCATTGGAGGGCAGCGTGGAGGGTAAAAATCGTAGAGGGAGACCAAGAGATCAATACACTAAGCAGATTCAGAAGGATGTAGGTTGCAGTAGGTACTGGGAGATGAAGAAGCTTGCACAGGATAGAGTGGCTTGGAGAGCTGCATCAAACCAGTCTCAGGACTGAAGACCACAACAACAACAACAGAAGCAGTTGCCCAAGAACAGGTTCTTTCCCTGTCTACGGAATCCTTTTCATGTTAATATCAAACATCAGCAATTACTCGTAGATTACATTAAAACTAAAGTAATTGATGAAGTCGTTGCTTGATAACAAAAACCCGCTGCCCTTCGTCACTTACTTGCGCCTAGAAATGGTTGTCGAATACCGCCAAACCAAAACCCAAGGGATCTTACTGCCTTCCGATATACGTCGCTGTCAGTTTTTCCATATGATTTGGTCGACGTGACCTGTTTCAAGTTGTGTATGACAGAGAATGTTTTAGAAACCATTTAAGGGCGCTCCAGATGTAATTCCTTCCACAGTAGTGTCTGCTTTTCCGAAGGGTGGAGGAAGTTCCCGTAAAGGAAAAAGAGTGGCCACGCCAGCACAACATACAGACATGGCACCATACAATCTTCGATCAAGGGTGCGAATGTCCTAGTTGAATCTTAGTAGACTGTGGATAATATACAAATGTAAATAATTAATACATGATAATGGTTTATTTTCTAAGAAAGAAAATTTGAACGTAGAAACATGAAGATCTTGTAGTTAACAATGTATTCCTTCTTTTCTTTGTTTTTGTTTTCACTAGGTTGGTAGGTCCATAACCATGTTGTTTGCTTTTTCAGGTAACGCCTCTAGCATAATGGACAACTACATTGTGACTGTACTGCTCATCATAATTGCATTATTGACTAATACGAATAACGGACTACAGATCAATCAGTTGATGAGTGGTGTAATTTTTGTAAAACAGGGTACTGTAATTCTGACCAATCACAAGTGGACTATTTCATTAGAGTATAATTTATGGGCCTTACGTAATGAACTTAAGAACCTTGAATTAGAATTTGATACGCTACATGAAAGGACAAGTTCACCAGAGATTTTTGAAGAAATATCCAGTGAATTTAAAACATTACACTACTCATACGAACAGTTGAGAGGACAGTTGCGTCAGTTAAAAGATATACTTCCGCAGACCGTTAAACGAGCTAAACGTGGATGGGTGGACGCAGGAGGTAAACTACTAAAGACCATTTTCGGTACAGCGGATAACGGAGATATTAATCAGTTAAATAATTCATTACAGAACATAGAGAGTACCGCGGAATTAAATAAAGGCACTATAGAATGGCACACGACAAGATTAAACGGATTGGAGCAAACAGTTTTTACGAATACCAAGGTCATCAGGAACCTCACCCAAGAATTAAACGATTATCTTCTAGGTACTACTGCTACGCTGAATAAAGACCTAAAGGTCATACAAACAAGGCTCGATATTGTGGATAAGAAACTTGCAGTAGCAAGATCGCTTAGGCTACTCACTGATCAAGTGATAGATGCACGGCTAGCAGCGGAGGAATTAAAGGAAGCCATCCACTATGCAGTACAGGGACATTTGTCACCCACATTACTATCGCCGGTTACATTCATCTCATTATTAGTCAAAATTGAAAAACAATTGCCAGATTCACTAAAGTTAATATTTCCTGCAGATAAGAAACATTTACCACAGTATTACCACTTAGCTACAGTTCTAGTTGACACAGATAATGCAAGAATACGAGTTCGTATATCTTTCCCGGTTACAGATAAAGTGGGTATATATGACTGTTACAGAGTACACTCATTTCCGGTAAAGTGGGGCAAAATAAATAAATTTGTACAGTTCCGGACACACCAAGTATTTTTAATCTCCCAAACCACCAATACGAGCACGGTAATGACAACTTCTGAATTAAATAGTTGCACATTCGAACAAGTTATTATATGTCCATCTCGCGCAATCCAATTACATGCCAATAGTTGTGAATCTCAATTATTTTTCGAACAATCTGACGCCATCAATTGCCCACGCGATATATTAACTTCCACATCATGTTTTTTCGAGCAAGTAGAAAATCACTGGTTATATGCAGTCAGCAATCCAACTGATATGTTTGCACAATGTTACGAGAACGGTGTAGCTACAACATTACAACATTTTGAACTTCATGGAAGCGGGCTAATAATTAACGGCACGTTATGTTCCATCTCAGGAGCGAATTTTCATTTACCCGCAACAATCACTGGTACAACTAATGTTAATTCATCCTTCCCTCTAATTTATTGGCCAGAAAACGCCATGCAAGCATTTCCTACACAAAACCTGTCCTACCTCAATGACTCCCTTGACAGTTCCCTTCTGAAGTCATTAGATATGTTCATAAACTCACAGCAAGGCAAAATTGATGCCAATGTTATGATGCAACATGTTTTAAAATTAAAAGGTGAACACAAAACTAAAATTATAATGCTAGGAACGGGTATATCTGGAACCTTTGTGTTGGTGTTTCTACTTTGTACAGTTTTCTTTTATCTAAGACGAAAAAATAAGCCAAATAATAATATACCACTTCATCAAATCCCTGTTACCTGGATACCACACTCTTAACTGGTGTACTTCAGTAGTTACTTTTCAGCACTAGTGTATTAATTTTGTTTATTGTACTTCATTCTTTATTAAACAGTCTCTTGTTAAAAAACAATATTGTAGAAAAGATATTCTTGCATTCATATAGCGTTGATTAAACAGGTGTTGCTATGTAACTTTCTAAGTGAATAATCTATTTTTGTTATTCATTGTTATCAAGATTTGTTACACTTATTGTAACCATTTATGTGTGAACTATGTGATTCATGAGCGTACAGCGCTTTTGTAAAGTGATAAAGTATTTTCAACATATTTAATGTGAAGCGTGTGTAATCTTCTAAGTCGAGAGTTTTCATTGCTTATGTTAGTACTTTTGCCGTGTGAAGAGTGGAGGAATGTTGAGTGGTAAATTCGAGGGCGAATTTCTCCGAAGGGTGGAGGAATGTTGAGTGGTACTTAAGTAAATAAATTAGTGAAATCAAAGTGAACTAGAAATTAGAATATAAATGAAAAACTTGGTTTAGTTTAGAGAGTTACATACTCGCAAACAGCGATCAGAACAGCAGAACAGAAGAGACAATGACCGTGAAGTCAGCTAGTTCCACATAAGCGAGCGCTGTCGATTCAGCCGTCAGGTCATCGCCCGACCGGCTCACGTGTTTCTCAGTTGTCGTATGTGAGCAAAGGCCCTCGCCTACATCCCAAGAGCCAATGACCGACGTAAAGAAGATTCTTCGAGAATCTGTTCAACGTGACAGCAGAGGCAATGACCGGCTCACGTGTTTCTCAGTCGTCACATGTGATCAAAGGCACTCACCTACATTCCAAGAGCCAACGACCGACGTTAAGAAGATTCTTCGAGAAGCTTTTCAACGTGACAGACGAGGCAATGACCGTGAAGTCTTTCACCTCCAGTAAACTGAAGTGAATAAATACGCGAGACGCAGTGGGCCAGAGGGAGGTAGTCAGATGAAGACAGACGAAGACGGAGTCGAAGACGGAGACGGAGACAGAGACGGAGACGGAGAGGAGAGACGAAGAAGACGAAGAAGTTTTCAGTCAGTTTCGGTGCTGAAGACCGTCATGCAAGAAGAGTCTGCATCACGCACAGACGAACCAAGTCCGCCGCTGTAATGGAATAGCAAGCAGCAGCCGCAGGGCCAGAAGACAGAAGTTAAAAGGTATTTGAAGTCTGATTTTGACGTACCCGGGTGACTCGTGAGGACGGGAAGGAGACGGCCTCACATCAGCAGTCACCTGTGAGCTGGGATGAAGACCTGACAGCCAAAGACTGACAAGCGGGAGTCCGTGGTTCGAGTCCGGGACACTGGCCTTCCCCCGCCGCGCCGCTCCGCTGGTCGACGCACAACACACGCGGCCGCTTAGAGAAGAGAAACACTGGGACGCCACATCCAAGATATCACCATCCGATGCACGACTTCGCTCGCAATAATTAAACCGGCCACCTCGCGCTGTGCGTCTCCCGTCAGCTGGGCGAGACGGCGACACGAGATACACACCGCTACGCGTAATCAGACGCCGCCGCCGCCGCCGCCACCGCCGCCGCTGCCGCAGCAGAAGACTTCACAAACGACACAGCTGCCGCTCTCCGAACCAGAACATTCCGTAAGATACAGTTGTACAAATCTTCAATAAAAGTTATCTTATGTAAAAATGATGTTTCATTCGACCTCATACCCGAGCCAAGGAAGAACCCACCCTGCCCACATGTTGTTAAGAGAGAAAAGTTAATTTATTTAATATTTTCACCCTGACAGAATGCTTTAGAACGCTCATCCTGACAATTGACTTGCATCAAAAGAGAAAGCCCAGTTACCTTTAGTGACAGAAATGTCACATTTAGAAACACAACTGTTACATTTGGTATCAGAAGCCCTTCTAGTTGTTACAGTCTATGATGATATTTTGCTTAGTAATTACAGCAGTTCATGTTTATTCATAGATGTGAACTCTAAGTACATAGTAAATTTTGTATACAAATATAAACATTAAACGTGGAAACTAATATATAAAATTATACTAATAATACCGCGCTAAATCATCTGCTGAATTCAATTAATTAGTGTAATACCTTGTTAATAACATAAATTAGGTGTCCTGATCAATTATTGCATGGAATAAATTTAGTCACATATAATAATTCAGAATCATCGCACGGTGTAATTGTTTCTGAAATTGTATACTTGCTCTAAAGTTACTCTATCTTTTTTCTATAATGGTTCACACCCATAATATTACTCCCTATTATTATAGGGCAATTGTTTCGTTTAGGTACCTCCCTAAGTAAACATACTTGATCTACCGTTACAGAATATCTTTCAATGGCCTAAATGGTTTCCAGTATTTTGATAACATCTAAGTTTAATTGGCAATTGTTCTTGTATTTTTATAGTTCCAGACCCTCCGCTTTGATGCCACAAAGCCAGTACTTCTCCATCGAATAATGTAGCAGTGTTATCAAATGGCAAAACAAGCAAGTATTCGTAAGTACCAATGCTTTCAGTAAAATTTTCCCTATTAATAAACGCAAGGATAGTTCTAATGTAAACAAACTGAACGAATGCCGTTTAAAACGTATGCTTATGATAATACTGCTGCAGAAATTAATAATGAAAGCGGACAGACACTATATGGTTTGCAATTATTAATAACACATCCATTACTTTATTTATATGGATTTTTTTCATTGTTAGTATTTGTCCTGTTATAAGACAAATATTTCGATTATATAATACTACGCTTCTTATTTAAATATATGTTTATTAGCTATGAAAATATACTTGCTTCATAAACACGTAATATTATCATAAGGTGAGATTTGAACTTCTTAATGGGAAGTGATCGTGGGTGGCTGAGTGCAAAGAGATTTGGAGAGTGAACCACAAGCAATAAAGGAGACTGTCTCTTTGAGTGTTCAGATGAACGTAACATGATACAACAATTACAATCTTTGAAGTGCATAAAATAAAGAACTGTACTTGGAAATTCAGTGTGATAATTGAAGCCATCTTGTCGAATTTATATTACCGTTGAGAACGTAAAGATATCAAATAAAGACTAACAACAGTTCTCCAGAATTTGAAGTGGACAACAAAAATTTGTATATGTTTGTAAGGTCTAATTTAAGATTTAATATAAACCAGAAAACTCAAACAAATAGTAGGAATATTGTAAAAACTGGGAAA
Source organism: Schistocerca nitens (assembly GCF_023898315.1). Classification (NCBI taxonomy): domain Eukaryota; kingdom Metazoa; phylum Arthropoda; class Insecta; order Orthoptera; family Acrididae; genus Schistocerca; species Schistocerca nitens. The sequence goes on from NC_064620.1 coordinate 531,548,844, forward strand.
TTAAAAGAACAGTTTTGCTACAAAAATAAGCATTGTTACTAATATGAGTAATGCTTTAACTTCGCTGTGCCGTTTTTGATACGTCTTGGAGTTGCCCACCATGTTCAGATCCATTATTCCAGCATCAAGGTCTTTCTTCCACTCTTTCCTAGTTTTTCTTCGCTTTCTTCGTTTTCTTCCTGCAGGGAAGACACGAACAGCAGAAAATGCTGCGTAGCACTTGAGAAGCCAAAACAAAATCACTATACGCGTAAACTAGTGCTCACACATTAAGACAACGATGACGCCGCCTCGAACGTGGACTACATAGCAATCAGAAAGTTGAGATTTTTTTTTATACTTCCTTATGGGGGCAGACGTAAGAATTTTAACTCTAAGCATTATTTCCAATCATTATTTTCATGGTGCTTCAGTGGCATGTTCGGTCAGCCGTAGACAACAGACAGAGCCTACTACAAGAACTCCATGTAAAAAATGTGTGTGCCGCGTGGATTTCCGAAACGTGATTCAAACTAGATAGGTATATCATCTGTAGAAGGTTCTTTGTTATCAGGTCAGCCAGACTTGACTCTAAAGGGGGGCCGCTGTCCTGCTGCGGAAGGAACTTACTTTCTCGGATATACACCTTAGTTCCCCTACCCCCCAGGACTGCAGATATCGGTAGCACGAATTAAATTACGTTTTGTATTATCTACCCAGTCAGCCGGTTTTTAATACCATAGAACTGAAATAGGTGAAGTAAGAGTGGAAAGTACTGCTGCTCCAACTTGAGCAGCCGCTGGAGCTCTGCGGGAATTTCATCGCTCACACTTCTATTTAGGGAAGTTTGTGTACAAGAGACCCAGGACTGAGCTCACCTAATGTAACGGAAGACAGTCACCATATAGTCCTCAACGACGGCTGTCCTATCCTGGAGTCTCTTCGCCACTATTCTGACTCACGTAATGCTTGCCACGAAAAGTGAATATTTGTACTCGGTCGGTATTGCATCAAAAACCAGGATCAGGTAACATTTCCTGGTACCTGGACGATGGAAGCGACAGCAAGAGACTTGCAATTCTTTCCTAAAAGTCACTGGAACTTCAATAACGCAAACTGGCACCCTTTCAAAAAGTGAGAATACAGTTGCTGAAGTAAGTTTACCAGAGGCCGGCTCGGTGTAAGTATCTTACTACACATTCTTCAGACTATTAAATGCAACAGATTTCTAGTATCAAAAGCGACATTTCACTTAGTTACATGTTACGAACTCCGTGATCGGTGGAATACGGAACTCACCAGAGACTGCCGAACGTCGACTAGAACATAAGATGGATAACATCTTCTCATCTGTGGAAGATTACCCTTGCAACTGGGAGATAAATGCTGAAACTAACATGTTCTAAAAATTGTGAAAACCTCTTAACTGGGTGTATAAATTCAACCCGGCAGTCATCGCATATGATCATTTCCTATGATTCTCGTCTAAGATGAAAGAGATAAATTAAATACGGAAGTCCTCTTCGAATTCAGTCCTTGGAATGGGTTATGTTCACTGTCCTGGCTCTCTCTCGTGACAAATCGTCCCTTCACGACCTTTCAACGAACTTTATCGACATCTGAATTAGAGCCCGCTACCTCCCTGAACAGTTCAAATAATGGTTCCAGTTCCCTAATCTAAATCGGTGCCTGGGAGTCCAACTTCCTACATACCCATTCCGTTGTCGGCTTGTCGGCGTTTATTAAAAGAGCTCTTGAAAGACTTATTTTGTTTTGTGTTCAAATCCTTCCAAAGCGCAGTACCATGTGTGTAAGAATTAAAAACAAATTACTCATACAAACTCAAGAGGAGTCCCTAAACGCTCAGATCAGCGCACTATCTGGTTTTAATGTACACACAAGATATGAAGATTATAATTACACCAGAGGTTAAATCTCTCCAGTATGCAGATGATTTGTGGCTTTTTCAACACTTAAGGACCAAATAATATGCCTACTGTGAGGAAGAGCAATTTATCCGAAAAATGACTGTATGACTGCCAGTGACCTAACAGTTTGACTATGAAATTTTCTATAGTTCTCTTAGCCCACTATGTAACCACGAAAAGAAACAGCATTAACGCAGTGAGACCTGCTCCTGGAACTTCACGGTGTGCACACTGTAACTTCGTCTTCGTCCGCTGCATCATCGATTAGAATGATCGTTGTACCATACCGTTGCGAAAGGTGCACTTCATCAGTTGGACTTAGGACAGTTCGGGTGCAGGCTTGTGGGCCTTGGAGAAATGCGATCAACTTACAAGAATGTCTTACCAGGAGAAGTTGTTGAAACTCTGCTGCGTGTTCGACGTCAGTACTTGGAGAGATATTTTAATAGCCAAGTAGTGCAGTAACCCAATACAGGTTAATGCTCCTGCGACAAATGAGAGTGTCTTCCGCACACAAGGTCTACATCGTAAATGAGGAGTGTTTGCCCTCTGCTAGTAAAAGCATCAGCTCAGTGCACAGTATCTACAGTTAGGTTCAAACAGATACATCCATAGACCAACTTAGAAATCCATTCCGGTATCAGGTGTAAAATCTTGGTAGTCACTATTTACAGTACGATGAAAAATTGCTTTGGCACAATGAGTTCCAGTTTGATTCCCTACTTTAAACTTTACTGACGCACTTTGTTCACTTTTATATTGATTGCTTTCTTTAGCAGAAAGATGCGTATTACTTCTCCCGCAGCTGAAGTATTCCTAAGAACTTCGTCTGCCACCACGTTGTTCATATTTTACTGCAGAAGCGGCAGCAATTCGAGATGCTCTGACATTAGGTATTTATGTAAGGCTCCAGAACCTGCAGTAGTCTGGAACTCAAAAAGTGTGTTCCACTCTATTCAACATAAAATGTAACAGTAAGATGAATATTCAGGTATTTGAATTTTTGCGACAAGCATTGAGAAATAAACGAAAATGCATGAGAATCTCTTTGCTATGGCCCGCACATCATGTATGACTGGTTTAGAACACATAGTCGAAAGTCTGGCGAAGAACTGCAATGGTTCTGGATGTGTGATGAACGTCATTCTACCATTCTCCGATTTCCAGCTGTGGGTGCGGAAACTGGCAGTAAAGTCAATGCGACACGCTGATCCAGTCAGTAACTAGAAGGTTCTCCTGTCTTCGAGAATTTCAGACGGGCAGGAAGCTGAAAACTATCTTGGTACTTATTCGTATGAACCATAAGTTCATCCTTACCACTTACGTTTGTAGATGTCAGTGATATCCGTTTCTGCGAGTGTCAGAACACACAAGAAAGAAGGAGACCCAAATAACTATCTGTTTACCTGCAAGTACATGGAAACACATGAAACCTAATAGTGCAAAACCTTGTGAAATTGATGGTTCCTATTCCAACAAGTGCTCATGTTTTGTTATATCATAGGGATCCTCAAATATCCTTCCCACTCCTTCTGATTCGTTTACGCTACATACTAATTTTATTTTCTTTTAGCTCAGAAAGTAAGTAAATTCGCTGCCCTCGATTGTGGCTCCACGTGCTTTCTGTTCATCACGTACTTTCGTTTCTGCAAGCTCAAAGTAGGTTGACTCAAGAAACATGTTTATCCCAGCGTTAGCATGGTTTTAAGAAATGTAGGTAATTTCTGTACTTTTGGACTAGTTTGACTATTGAAAACGCTTCAGAATGTTACTATACCCTGCACTATAGAGAAAGATATCTTTTATTTCCTCAAAACAACACAGCGATGCTTTTTATAGGTGTAGCGCTAAGTCTCCATTCGGCACATTCTCAGCAGAGAATACTAGACGCAGAAGAGAGCGAAGAAGAGAAGGCTGAATATGATGACAAAGATTACGTATTTCCAATGAGGGAGCGCACCAGAACACCAAAGCCGATGCCAATGGAACAGTAAGGATGTTTCATACAGTTTATCTACCTGAGATGTTGAATAAAACTTGTAAAAGTTGATTCTGATTGCTATGCCTGTCTTAAGTCAGGCACAGAGATTTGGCCTTTAAGTGTAGAGAAAAGGCATAAATCATCTGCGTACTGGAGAGCTTTGACCTCTGGTGTAATGATCTTCTCCAAATCACATTTGTATAGGACACTAAATGCAGAATACGTTTAGTTCCAGAGAAAGAGAAAGAAGTTTATTTTTTGCAATTCCATAACAGTTCCCCTGCCGCAGTAATAACACTGATTCCTGTCAGATCACCGAAGTCAAGCGCTGTCGGGCTGGGCTAGCACTTGGATGGGCCACCATGCGGTCTGCCGAGCCCTTTTCAGAAGTGGGAATTTCACTCAGCCCTTGTGAGGCAAACTGAAGAGCTAATTGTTTGAGAAGTAGCGGTTCCGGTCTTGTAAACTGACCTATGACCGGGAGAGCGGTTTACTGACCACATAATCCTCCATATCCGCATCCAGTGACGCCTATGGGCTTAGGATGACACGGCGGCCGGTCTGTACTCTTGGGCCTTCCAAGGCGCGTTCGGACGGGAAGAGAGAGAGAGAGGGAGACAGATACCAAATAGAAGAAACACTATAAATGACCATATACATACGGACTTGGAAAAGTATGTGCCACATATCTGCCCATGCTTGTGCAACAAGTGTGACGCGTTGTAAGGAGACAGTACATGCTCTGGTTGTCCTCCAGACACAGTTCTTCAGTTTAAATTACATGGGGCAGTACGATCACCGTGGGCATAACGCCTGACACACAGATTAACCGTGAATTTTGACGCTCTATGGACCACATTCGATATCGCGTTCAGCAACAGTGATACTTTGCCAACAGTTTGACCAAAGCCGTTCAGATGAGGGTCAAGCTGATCGTCAATGGAGACCATCGAATTGTACGTCTAGCATAGACGACAATGTGAAGGTATCGATGAAATGATTCATAACAATCACAGATTTTCCGACGATGAAGTGATTTACACAGCTGATCTACAATGGATCCGTGGCCAAGGAGCAGATTTATATAGTCGAGAAAGTGAGAGACTGTTAAAACGTTTCGAGTCTTGCTTATAGAGCTTTGATAAATATGTTACAAAACATTGTCATGTATCTGTGTCAATTTGATGTTTAATGCAGCAATCAATAAAATTTACTTGGCGTGACATAACAACGTGCAACGTATTCGGAAGGCACTGGAGTGAACAGTTTTATGATAGTATTTTATGGCATAACAATTAACTAACATTTTCCGGGACTTACGTAAAAATGCTTATATACTTCGGTTGTTAGATTACAAATAAAATCTCTAAAGATAATCTGTGAAAACTTGTCATTATCAGGATGAAAAACGGGTTTGATGAGTGATGTAGCATATGTGCGTGTGTTTGTCCTAATACTTTTATGATTCACAAGATTTTTTTTTTAAATTTGGTATTTCAATCTTATTCTTTCCTAGAACAAATTCATTGAAACCAATACAAAATTTTCATTCGCATAACTCAAGCTCAGAACCGAGGAGGATAAATAAAGTTCCTTTTTGAAATTTTAGCCTTTCCCGGAGTAATGAGTATAGGAAGTGTCCTCAGAGGCCTGTGTATAACGAAGACCTGCAACCTTGGCATCAATTTTCAACAGGACACAGCAGCAGGTTTCTGATAAAGATGGGGAACAGCTGGATCGCGGAAATATTGAATGAAGTTGATTTTATAATGCGGCAGCCAACCTGAGCTGTCATTCAAGAAAGCCCCTATTTGGTCCATTGTTCACATTATTTATGCTATGTCTTCTCCACATAAATGAGTTGACATTTGTACCATTCAGTTTGCAGTATGGCTCAGTAAACCAAAGCCTAATAATATAGCAATAATAACAAAAATAAAACTGCAACAAAATAAAGGCGAGTGTGTGTCTGTTGGCTGTCGTACTTATGCCTCCTTAATATTACTCCATACTTTACTTACTCTGCCCATCCCCCACCCAGCCGATTAAAGCCGATTTGAGAGATGAATATGGGAGGACTAACAGGAATGTCGATAGAGTAACGACACCAAGAGGGAAAGGAAACCGGTGTGTCCAATGTATCTATCAGTACCTAGCAGCCCACATCGGATCTCTTAATGAGATACAATGTATTCTTTGAGTTATGACCGGGAAAGAAGGGAGGGCCGTGTTGGCGAAATGGTTAACGCGCTGGAGTTTCATACATCTCGAGGTGCTGAGATCCTCATTCAACGTTGTAACATGAATTTTATTCATTTTCTCAGTCCACTTCAAGCACGTGCCGGAATTGTTCACCTGAAAAGTTTATGATCCATTTAATGGTACACCTTTGTCCGATTCAAACGTCGACGAGACGTCAAAAGCCAATTTTCGGTCCTACTTAACTAGTACGTTACACAGTAGGATGAAGTTTGAGCGCGGCCCAAGAAATTCCTTTAATCAGGTGGCAATTTTTTGGATCCTTAATCGATAGCTTGGATATAGAGTAATCAAGTTTGCATCATCTTAATTCCTTCCTTCAGCCGACTAAAATCACTCACTACTTTATTTAGAATTGAATAGTGAAGAATAGGGTAAAACGGCCAAGGTTAGCATTCATATCTATCTACCATTCCTGGGTTCATGTTGTCTCCCTCAGGTACTAAAGGTACCATAATAGCAATAACCCTAATCAGTTCCTTTCAATGAATAATTCAATGATGAATAATCGTGACCAGACATTTGAGATTCGAAAAATAACTTCTAGTTGCGCTTACTATACGTTCTTATCCGTGTTACACAAGTGCTCAATTTGCTCCCGTCGCAGAATGAAGAAATTCTACGGTCTTTCAGCTCTTTCTGTGTATCGTAGATCTTGTAATTTATATGCACATCACACTTAAGCACGTTTACATAATTATATTTCAGTTACGACTTTCTTGTTATGGATATATCGCTGCATCCAAATTAGAAGACTGAAGATCGTGGACTCGGCAACACGCAAATAAAAGTTAGAAAATCTAAATTGTGTCGTTATTTCCCATACTTACACCCAAACCTCCAGATATCAGACACTCAGATCGGTACCAAACGTTGTATGTCAATAGAGTACCAACTAAAACACCGATTTAGACGTGCTGGGTGCTGTCATCCAGTAGAACATTCATAAACGATAATTAAAAGTAACACCAGCACAATGGAGTATAGGAACATCGAATCTGTGATAAGACACCACAGAGATCTGTGGACATTGGACATAAGGAAATCTATTTGGATAGAACATAAAGCGAAGACCTTTAAGACATTAAACTGACTTATTTGCTTCGGGCGTATGTTTAATGGTGTTTGCAGAAACGTGCACACACATGAGATGGAGTTAAAATATAGCAACGTGCATTCTCGATTACTGTATCTGCACTGTGTACTTGTGGAAACAGTTTCCCATGAACTAGCACAAACAGTATACGTTGCTTGCATTGGCAGTTTGGGGGAATTCGACGAGCTCATACTGTGACTACTGCAAGTTGTACTCCACTGAAGATGAGTAAGTTCATTGGAAATCCTCTTAAATAATTGGAATTATCTATCAGTCACTTCGTTGGCCATACTGGCACAGAAACGCGAGACGATGAGAGAAGACCACATTGCTGAATTCGATTTTCCGAAAATCACAACAGATCGTAATTCCGATGCTACTTTCAGTCATTGAACAAACATGGAAGTGTTACTTTTGAGACAAATATTCAGGATATAGGAGATCAACTGAAATCCCTAGCCAGAGGAAACGCATCAAGGCCGGATGAGAATCTGGGACATTTTACAGAGGTCACTCAAAGAAGTTGCACCCCTTCAATTAACAGTTTATTATAGGTCGCTGGAACAACTGACGGTACCAAGCACTTGGGAAAGAAGCGTAGGTCCATCCAGTTTTCAGGAGAAGTCGCCGGGCAGATTCACATGGTAATATGGCGTTACCGACAACGTCCGTCTGTTGTAGATCTGTGGAACAAGTTCTACGCTCACTCATTTGGACGTTTCACCAGAAAGAATACCTGTAAAAGAGTTTTCTACAGACAGAGATCTTGACAGACTTACCAGTTAGTTCGGAATCTGACTCAACCCGTAAGCATATGCCACCGGGAATTTTCTCACTATGTAGGCGATAACTGATGCTTGCTACTTTAAAAAGTTTCAGATATTCTTGCAGGATGTAGTATTATTCAGAACTGAATGAAGTGAATAATGACATGTTCGGAAAGAAGAACCTGTTGAGATATGGATCGTTGAATATTCTCAGTTCACAGAGAACAAGGAGTGCATTTGGCAGTTTCGTTTTAAAGGAGAGTTTAATACCGTAGTCTGACTGGCTGTATTAGTTTTCATGACTTGTAAACTATTTGCGTGAGACTGGAGCGCTGAGACATTACGAAATGACAGAAATAGGTACGGCTTAGGCAGGGACATGACCTTCACCTGCCACAGTTTTAGTCTCTACCTACCATCTTCAGAGGAAGGAATGGTGTGCACACTTGATCCATAAACCCCTTACATTCCTACTGATGAAGAGTGCAGGTTAGACGTACGCAGGCAATCTTACTCTAATTTTAAACGATTAGCAACGTGAGATCAGCACATTTAGTATACTCAACGAATAATTAACATCTAGCAGAACCATATTATCTCGATACATCAGTCTGTATCGAACTCCGACTCAATTCTGTGTCTCGGTAACAGTGAGTTTGTATACAGGGAATAAAAATCATCATTTGGTTATGATCATGGAAGAAGGACGTTCATTTAATCAAAACATTGTACGGCTTTTGGTATTACTTGCATTATACAAATGTTAATACATTTTTAGTTGTATCAGTACTACTATGTTTTTAATAACTTTACCTACCCAGTGTACCAGTAGCCTCTTGAGGAAGATTGTGGATAATAGGTTTAGTTATTAATTAGTGCACATACCCACTTCTTCCATTATGTGTCCGCATTTTATTACCATGTAGATAGCGTGGGGTGAGTCAGGAGCATGGATGTTTGCTGATGCATCCATAATGCATTTGTAATGTCAAGTTGTAAACTAACTGTGTTTCTGGAAAAGAATGCAAACAAAATAGGTATGACGGAGATATACAGTAGTCTGAAATGTGTTGTGCCGTGGTTGGTCACGGGAATGATTCAATTTATTCTACCATGGAACAGAAAGTCGATGCTGTCTCATCTGTAGGCCACGATGGGCATCGTATCTTCGTCTTTTAAGTGAACGGTCGCTCCGTCAGAGCGTCACCTTCAGGTTGCTGTCTAACATACAAGAATGAGTTATTTACAAATGTAACTGATTAATCACTTTTTTGTATGTCTGTTAATAGTAGCGAAGTGTTATAATGTACATTAATTTTTATATATCTGGTAAATTCATTAGGGAGAGCAAAGTCTGATGGAATTTCGATCGTGCAATCGTTGAATCACCAGCCTTTAGCCTTTAGCCTTTAGCTTTATAACTGCTGATGTTATCATTATTAAATTACAGGTGCTCCTTTCTTATTTTTCCAGCAAATTGTATAGAATCAACTGACGATTTCTTTGTGTGAAAGGCATCAGTCATTGCCTTCCATGGACTGTCGTTGATGGCCACACCTACAATTGGCTTTCACTTTAACTCGGACATTTCATATCGAATAAGAAGAGTGTTTTCGTGTGTACTGTATAAAAATATTATCGTGTGAACGTTCTTCCAATGAAGAATGATGTCACGCTCAGTAAACTGTATGCCACGGTTCTCCATGTACCACGTGGCCATGGCTACACAGAAAATGAGCTCTCATCGTTCATCAATGGCTCTCTTTTAAGGCAGAATGCGTGTGCAAACATACACTGAGAAAAGATATTAGTGTGAATTCTATCGGAATCAAGATCTATTAAATGGTGCGTAATGTGTATAACATCGTTTTAAAAAAGCCATGTGTGCATGACTGTACAGACAATGTGCATCCGCACCTTGTGCATAGCAATCAGATCAGGCAGTGTGCGTGTGTGAATGTGAATTTGATATAAATCTTTCGTGTGCGTTGTAGTCGATGTGTGGACGATGTCTACTACGCTCGCACGTGGTCACAACTATATAGACGATGATGTTTCTTCTTTCTTGGAATGTCGATGTTGTGCATTCTGTTACGCTGATACACCGACGAGCCCACATTCTTTTTGTTATTACGGCTAGTTGCTTAACTTCTACAATCAGTGGGTAGGTGTGCATCTTTGTGTACCGTTTGTAAATATTCTGCCTCCATTATGATTGCCCACAATTTCTGGTAGGTGTATGGTGCCATATTTGATTTCTTCAGACTTTTAAGTGACTGTGTTACGGACGAGCTATAAACCCGACCAGTTAGTTACTGAGGACACTTCCCTTCCATATCCATTGCACTAAATTAAATAATAATAAGGCCATTTAGCATACTGAGATGGTACACCACGCCGTGCACCTACTGTATGTACTTACAAAGTTGTATGCTTTGTTTCCCCACCACACAATTGCTTTCAAATAATACACCTTGTTGTAGCATACGGAAAGAATCTCTGTTGCTCACGAACGTACTTTCGTAGCCCATTAACCGTAAATAACTGGGTCCTTTTACATACTACTGATGAACACATAGTGCAAGAATACTCACAGAGGATAGTAATGAGTGTCATAATTAAGCTGAGTGGCATACGATAAATTTTTTTCACGTTAGAGTGTATCATAGTACCGTGCTACGTAGATGAGAAGCTGGTCAGAGAAGGATACGTGCTCGAATTTGACTTCTCCCCACAGCACCACTGCTACTCTATTTCTCCTCTCTACGGAGTTTCCCGAGTTAAAACGAGAGGAAAACTGAAACAACCCAGTTTATTGCGCATGTATGATTAGCGCACAAACATACCAGAAAAAAATGAGACTATGGTAGCTTGACTACAGTTTGTACATTCCGGAATTCCATGACAGTATTTTTAAAGAAGCTACAAAGAAACTCAGTGGAGAAGCAGAGAGGATCACAAATAAAATATCCCAAATCTGTCAACTCTCAGATTTAAGGATGTACGCTTCTACTGCAAAGAAGTTAGCTGCATAGGGGAGAACAGATTACAGTAATGTCTGCAATATTCTTTCGTCATTTTTCATCCAACGCACTTCCACACGTCTTGCAGCCATGAAATACACTCACATAGATAGGTCATAATTCCGGAGAGTGGTGTAGGCCATGACCTTACCCAGAGTCATTAGAGACATCGGACCAAACATATTACGGCTGGTTACATAACCCTCTCTAACAACTATAAAATCATACTACGTAAATCGGCATTATGTGATGTTTGCAATACAGAAGTGAGTCTAGCACTTACTGATGACTATTATCGTGTATATATCACAGACCTTTCAGTGATACTGAAATGAGCTTCATAAATGCCTTAGGCTGAGCCTCGGGTATAGTATATTGTTCATTTAATTGTAACGACAGGGAGAGAGTCACCTACAGAATAAACTGAAAATGAAACGTACATTCAATTCGGCAACTATTATTGCTGCAGATGCAAACTAAAAAAATAAGAGAGCAGTTGGTGAAATACGTAAAATTTATTTATTACTTTAAACAAACCAAGGATTGTAATTGAAAATTGAAAAATGAATAAACACAAACAACATTAAATTAACTCAGAAAAAAACGAAACATGGAACAAAAACTAAACAAAAAACACACAGAACAAAATCAAAACTCAAACAAGAACTTTAGGAACAAACGAACATTTTTTTCAGTGGGTGCAAGCGGCACCCGAGGGTTGGCTACATAGACTCATAGCTGCTCCCTCCTCAACATCTACACGAACTTCCTCCATCTTGGAAGAACCCATCAGACTCTCGGCTCTATCATCCTCTAAATATTGATGAGCTTTTTCCATCTCGGCAGCATTCACGAGACCTTTAGCCGCACCTAGCTCCTCATTTCCACATGCTTTGTCAATCTCAGCATCATCCTCGAGACTCTCATCTGCCCCTTCCTCAATCTCTCCACATGTTTCGCCCATCTTGGTAGCACCCATGCGTCTCTCAACTATCTTCTCCTGTAAATCTTGGTGGGCTTGTTCGATCCCAGCAGAATCCATGAGACACTCAGCTGCCCCTTCATCCTCATCTCCACATACTTTATCACTCTCAGCAGCATCCGTAAGACCATCACCTGCCCCTTCATCAATCTCTCCACATGTTTCGCCCATCTTGGCAGAGTCCATGAGACTCTCAGTTGCCTCCTCTTCTAAATCTTGACTCGCTTCTTCTATGTCGGCAGCATTCATGAGACCCTTAGCTGCACCTTCCTCCTCAATTCCACATGCTTTCTCAATCTCAGCATCATCCTCGAGACTCTCATCTGCCCCTTCCTCAATCTCTCCACATGTTTCACCCATCTTGGTAGCACCCATGCGACTCTCAACTATCTTCTCCTGTAAATCTAGATGGGCTTGTTCCATCCCGGCAGCAATCATGAGACACTCAGCTGCCCCTTCATCCTCATCTCCACATACTTTGTCACTCTCAGCAGCATCCATAAGACCATCACCTGCCCCTTCATCAATCTCTCCACATGTTTCGCCCATCTTGGCAGAGTCCATGAGACTCTCAGTTGCCTCCTCTTCTAAATCTTGACTCGCTTCTTCCATGTCTGCAGCATTCATGAGACCCTTAGCTGCATCTTCCTCCTCAATTCCACATGTTTTCTCAATCTCAGATTCATCCCTGAGACTCTCACCTGCTCCTTCCACAATCTCTCCACACGCTTCACCCAACTCGGCAGCACCCATGCGACCCTCAACTGTCTTCTCCTGTAAATCATGATAGGTTTGTTCGATCACAGCAGCATCCATGAGACACTCAGCTGCCCCTTCATCCTCATCTCCACGTACTTTGTCAATCTCAGCAGCATCCATAAGACCATCACCTGCCCCTTCATCAATCTCTCCACATGTTTCGCCCATCTTGGCAGTGTCCATGAGACTCTCAGCTGCCTCCTCTTCTAAATCTTGACTCGCTTCTTCCGTGTCGGCAGCATTCATGAGACCCTTAGCTGCAGCTTCCTCCTCAATTCCACATGCTTTCTCAATCTGAGATTCATCCTTGAGACTCTCACCTGCCCCTTCCACAATCTCTCCACACGCTTCACCCACCTCGGCAGCACCCATGCGACCTTCAACTGTCTTCTCTTGTAAATATTGATGGGCTTGTTGCATCTTGGCAGCATCCACGTTACAATTAGCTATTCTCTCCTCCTCTTGATCCATCTTGGAAGCATCCACCTAGGATACCAACATAGTGTTAGGTCTTGGTTAAACTGGGAACAACATTATACACTAGAGCTTACAGTATGAAATAACAATTGTTAAGAGTTTTCAATCATACGGCGAATCAGAGGTTTACATAGATCATCACTGTTTTATATCAGATTCCAATGAAATTCAAAATTTCAATTGTAGTGGTAATGCTTAACATTTAGCGAGTAAGATATTGGAATATTATTCCGGCATAGGCATTAGAAGCTGATGACTTAGTGTATGGTATGAAAAAGAGGGCCTTCCATTATCACCAACTGCACAATAATGTATCGCTGTGATCCTCATACTAGCAGCATATCTGTAACTTAAATGTTTCGGGCCTACTGAAGAACGGGATACAACTCGTCGGCTCTGACCAATGACGTCAGAATTTGCCAGAGATGATTTACTACACAGATTCAACAGCTGAGACAAGTGTTCGTAAACTACGGAATGTAGGAAAGAAAAACAGGTGGTAGACATATATAACGTCCAGTAATATTTCGTTATAATGTTAAGGTTATCGCTTGTTTGAGTCCTAGTGCTGCAGTAAAAAGTAATAAAAAAAGGATAAACGTAGTGCTAGCGTAGAATACCTCAGTTGACATATATGAGTTGTATCTCGAAATTCAGTCTATCTGTGTAGGTTAATTGCAGTATGGGATGCGAATTTAACGTGCGTCGATTTCTTCGTTTTCGTTAGCATTGGTATCCTATTCTTTAGTTGACCTGTATACGTCAACTGAAGTACGGGATATAAATTTTACGTACGTCGCTCTTTTCGCCTTGTGTAGTGCTGGTATAGACTCGGAAAGTGACACTACCACCCGACGAAGAACTGTGTCAGTTACAAGCGTTATGCGGTTTGGGGATTCGCAAATGACGCATAATTCCCCATTGGCTCTTATTTCCTATGCTTTCAAAGCCGCTGAAATTGTGTATTAACAAGACAGAGATTTTGAAACCAGATTTTAAACACGTTGTCCTTTCCAGTAGCAGTTTGGACTATAGCCATACTTTATTGGATATAACGGCCTAATCGAAACTGAAGAAGCTGCAGAAAGATTGAAATCTGGAAAAATGGTCCGAGGTAAGTCTAAAACCAAGTGACAAAAGGGAATCATTGCATTAGAAGACGAATGGAAAACTTGAACACATGAAGTAAATAGGGCAGTTAAGAATAAAATGGGCAGAAATATTGTTTCCAATAGAATTCTCGTCTAATTCACCACATGCTGATTTCAACTGTTTAAAGAAGAAAATTAAAAAAGAAAAACAGGAAATGAAGCCTCAAACGAGAATATACACACGTAAAAATAAGTTTTGCATTCAGCTGAAAACGGGAAAACAAGGCTGGATGCAGAAGACACGCGAAACAATAGAAGCTTGTGTAACAATCGGAATGTTAGATGCCATAAACGGTAAAATTATGGAAACCGTTAGAGGAGAGAAATTCAGATGTATAAATATCAAACGCTTACCTGGGAAGCCATTACGAACGAAAGGACGGAGATCTGAAAGCTGGGTTTAACGTCAGAATGGGTCCTACAAAGTAAGCCAACTTAAAAAAGGGAATGGATGACGATTCTAAGTGAAATATTGTACACTAAAAAGAGTTTGAGACAGCAGTAAAAGACCCAATTCGAAATAAGACTCTTGGCGTACACTACAGTGTTTCAAAATTGTTAAGATCACTGGTAGGGAACCTGAAACAGGTGCCTAAGCAGGCAAAATACACTCATACTTTCTAAAACATGTAATATTCCCATTCCCAGACAGACCAAATGCTAACAAGTTTCAAAGTTAACGGAATGGTCACGAAAATTCTAATACGAATTAATGAGGACATCGGTAGCAGAGAATTTCTGTGGAGATGAATTTAGGTTGCGCGGAGGAATGGGGACGAGTAAGTCATTTCCGACCTCAGGACTCTGAAGACAGACTGCTGCAAGGCAAAAGTAAATCTGTAGGAATTCCATTTCTGAGGGTCACAGGGATAAAGTACAGGGAGTGATGTGGTCCAAAACTTGTGCATAAAACAAAGTGCAGTTATAGAGGTTTCAGGATCTCGCAGGCATACAGCAGCTAGGACGGGAGTGAGATACGTTTGTAACCTAGCAATTCAGCAAGCAGTACGGAAAGTAGACAAAAATTAGGTATGGGGATTGAAGCTCAGGGAGAAAAAATTAAACTTTAAGATGAGTTCGAGACATTACAGTTCTGTAAGATACGCCAATTTCCTTTGATTATCAGTTTAACAAAATGAGTAATGTCTTTAAAAGAAATTATCAATGAATACTAGAAAAAGTAAAAGTAGGATAGTAAAATGCGGTAGAATTGACTTAGGAGTTGAAATTGGAAAAATATTAACAAATGACACTGAGAGAAGTAAACTGAGCTCTGTTGTTTGGGCAAAAGTAACAGATTATTAGCAAAGTAGAGGACATGTAAACATCAGGACGTAAATAGCAAGAAAGACGTTTCTGAAAAGCAGAAATTAGTTAACCTATAATATACATTTCAGTTCTAGGTAGTCTTCTCGAGGTATTTGTCTATAGTGTAGCCATGTACATGAGTAGAACGCATGAAGATAGACAGTTCAGAAAGAATGGAATATATAGTTTTGATATATTTCTCCATGAGAGTGCTGAAGATAAACTGGGAACAGCGTGTAACTTGCGAGTAGGAAATGAATCGAAATGGCGGAAAAAGCCCTTTATCACACAATTCGCTGATAGTGGGAATCAGTTTCTAGTATGCATCGTGCGGATACTTAGGATCTTTTGTTGTTAACAGGGTGATGCGAGAGGGTGAGTGGGGAGAGAAGGTCGAAGGGTTGTAAGATTTGTACAGGTAGAGGAAGACTTGAACACAGTAAGCAGACTGAAATGAATGTCGGCTGCTGCACTTATGGAGAAGCAAAGAGCCTCTCACAGGATAGACTACCGTGGGAACCTGCATCTCATCATACTTCAAACGGGAGACCGCATCATCAACAACAACACCACGTGAAGTTTTTCTAACAGTTGCTTGGCCCTTACTTACCAAGGGAAAATGGCCGTATTGATGTGGTTCACTGAAGAAGAGGGGCCTAGACTCCATGGATATACCCTCACGCGAAACAAATTCTGTCGTGGTGCATTCTGGTAGCAGTGATTAACTCAATGAAGAAATAAAACAGCAGTTCCTATAACACCACATTCAATAGCTTCATTACCCTTCTAACATTCAGCACACTTTCTTTTTCTAATGTTCTGTAATTGATTATTTTAGACTGTTATTGTCATGGCATTTGATAACACGTCTATTCTACATCTACATCTACATCCATACTCCGCAAGCCACCTGACGGTGTGTGGCGGAGGGTACCTTGAGTACCTCTATTGGTTCTCCCCTCTATTCCAGTCTCGTATTGTTCGTGGAAAGAAGGATTGTCCGTATGCTTCTGTGTGGGCTCTAATCTCTCTGATTTTATCCTCATGGTCTCTTCGCGAGATATACGTAGGAGGGAGCAATATATTGCTTGACTCCTCGGTGAAGGAATGTTCTCGAAACTTTAACAAAAGCCCGTACCGAGCTACTGAGTGTCTCTCCTGCAGAGTCTTCCACTGGAGTTTATCCATCATCTCCGTAACGCTTTCGCGATTACTAAATGATCCTGTAACGAAGCGCGCTGCTCTCCGTTGGATCTTCTCTATCTCTTCTATCAACTCTATCAGATACGGATCCCACACTGCTGAGCAGTATTCAAGCAGTCGGCGAACAAGTGTACTGTAACCTACTTCCTTTTTTTTCGGATTGCATTTCCTTAGGATTCTTCCAACGAATCTCAGTCGGGCATCTGCTTTACCGACGATCAACTTTATATGAGCATTCCATTTTAAATCACTCTTAATGCGTACTCCCAGATAATTTATGGAATTAACTGCTTCCAGTTGCTGACGTGCTATATTGTAGCTAAATGATGAAGGATCTTTCTTTCTATGTATTCGCAGCACATTACACTTGTCTACATTGAGATTCAATTGCCATTCCCTGCACCATGCGTCAATTCGCTGCAGATCCTCCTGCATTTCAGTACAATTTTCCATTGTTACAACCTCTCTATGTACCACAGCATCATCCGCAAAAAGCCTCAGTGAACTTCTGATGTCATCCACAGGGTCATTTATGTATATTGTGAATAGCAACGGTCCTACGACACTCCCCTTTTTTGTTTTATGTTGCGCACGATGTTTGGTGAAACATCGGGATATTTTCACTCTGCCACTACGTGAACGTGTTATATCTGTTTCAATAAGTGGATTAGATTTTCGTAACCCTTTAATATATTTCAAGCTACCTGCTACGCCCTCATCTGGTTCTTGTTCTATGATCATAAAGATGAACTAGAATGGTGGAACTAATGCCTTGAAAAGCCGTATGCAAGAAATAGTGAAGAGAACGCTGAGGCAAGCCATCCGGAAGAGGAGGGAGTTTGTTTCCCGAGTGATCAATTTTATCTCGTAGTCAAGCAGCTAAAACATGTGAAAGCCGCTGAAGATGGTGATAAACCGGCGGAACTTGTCAAGGCTGCAAGACAACAGCTACATGAAGAACTGTTCCATTTCATAC
This sequence comes from Schistocerca nitens, assembly GCF_023898315.1. NCBI lineage: Eukaryota > Metazoa > Arthropoda > Insecta > Orthoptera > Acrididae > Schistocerca > Schistocerca nitens. The sequence goes on from NC_064620.1 coordinate 531,566,733, forward strand.
AAATTACATACGAAACCAGGGAACACCGAAGAGACTTCGAAGAATAGTTACAGCGCCAACACAAAAGAAAGCATCGGCAAACAAATGTGAACAATTTTGCACCCTCAATTTAATAACACACGCCACCCAGATATTGACCTCTCTCATTGTAACGCGAACTGAGGAAAGAATAGGTGTACAAGATACGGAAGATCAATTTGGCTTTAGAGGAGCTGTAGGCACACGGGAAGCAGTACTCGGGATACGGCTAAAACCTGAGACAAGACTAAGCAAGAGCGAAGAATGCAGCAGAGTGTCGTAGGAGGAATGGTCAGTAATCAGTTGTAGGGCAGGAACGATCATTCGAAGCTAACCCGACTACTAAAAATGGGTTCTAAAATGCAGCAATGAGCACTTCTTCTTCGTTAGTGTAACAAAATCTCGTCTTGGCCGTCTGTATTTTGAGGGGCGTAAGTATGGCCCAAATCACGAAAAAAACTTCCTGTAAATATGGGCTGTAAAGTGCTCACCTTCAGACTTTGGGCACTTGTGCAGCTTCACTGTTGTGAAACACATCTCTTCCACAAAACATGTGCTTACAGATCTTACGCTACGAGTAGAGTTCATGTTTACTAGTCTCTTTTGCTTCGAATGACCGTTCCTGTCGCGTCTCTGTATACTGATCATACCTCACAGGACACTGTATATTGCCTACGTCGACAAATAGAAAGTATTAGACGGTGTAGTCTAGCGACAGATTTTTGAGATGCTGAGAGAGGGAATGCCGTAATGTATCAGAACAGAGTAGTACTGCAGTAACTTTACAGAGAAAAGACGGTAGTGATAAGAAGCGGGAAACATCAAGAGCAAGCCACTGTTAAATAACGTGAACGACCGGACTGTTCACTTTCTGCTATCTTATTCAGCAGATACATTCAAAGGACGCTAGATGAATTTAGGGACACACTAGGACTTGTAGTAGGAATTAAAATTGAAGGTAAGATAACAGACACGTTGAGATTTCCTGATGATACTACAGTGTTAAGTGAATGTGCGGAGTAAAACCACCCTCAGACGGATGAAGGAACGATATTGCAAGCCAAATAAAGCAGACAACAGCTGCTTCTAACAAGAGCAGCAACCTTACACATCTCCTTTCATAGCCCAATACCTGAGGAAAGACCTCATGAAGATTTTGTGTGTAGTACAGATGTGAAATACGGAAAATCGAGGAGGCGGAAAAAAAACTGATAGCCTTCGAGATGTGGTTCTATCGCAGCAGTCTCAAGATTTTCTGTGAAAAGAACCTATTAAGCGAACTGAAGCACTGCAGGGTAGATAATGTGCAGCTATGGCTGTTAAAGCTTATTGAACGCCACATGTGTCAGCCATATGCTGAGATATTATGGTGTCATTAAAGGTGTTGCTGAAAGGACAGCAGAAAGTAAGAACACAAGAGACAAACGTAGTCTAGTATACATCAACCGTATCATGGACGACACAAGTTCCACCACCTATACTGCACTCAAGAAAAAGGGGAGACGGAAATCCTTGGCAAGCTGCTGATAGCCAACGTGATAGTTAAAGACCGAAGAAGAAGAAGGAGATCATAATAAGTTTTGAAAGTGGAACAATTAATGGCAAGACGCTTAAAATGTTCGGAAATGGGTACATATTTGAGTAATTAGCCTGTGCTACATGTGAGGAGAGAAATTCCCCTACACTGTGTTATCAGAAGCAGCCGGACACCCCCAAAAACATACGTTTTCCATATTAGGTGCATTGTGCTGGCACCTACTGCCAGGCACTCCATGTCAGCGACCTCAGCAGTCATTAGACATCGTGAGAGAGTAGAATGGGGCGCTTAGCAGAACACGCGGATTTCGAACATGGTCAGGTGATTGGGTGTCACTTGTGTCATACGCCTGTACGAGAAATTTCCACAGTCCTAAACATTCCTAGGTCCACTGTTTCCGGTACGGCAGGAAAGTGAAAACGTGAAAGGACCCGTACAGCACAAAAGGGTACAGGCTGGCCTCGTCTGTTTGACAGAGTCCGCCGACAGTTGAAGAGGGTCGTAATGTGTAATAGGCTGACACCATCCACACCATCACACAGGAATTCCAAACTGCATCAGGATCCACTGCCATTAATATGACAGGCGGGAGGTGAGAAAACAGGATTTCATGGTCGAGCGGCTGCTCATAAGCCACACATCACGCAGGTAAATGCCAAACTACGCCTCGCTTGGTGTAAGGAGAGTAAACATTGGACGATTTAACCATGGAGAAAGGTTGTGTGAAGTGACGAATCTCGGTACTCAATGTGGCCATCCGATGGCAGTGTGTGGGTATGGCGAATGCCCGGTGAACGTCATCTGCCAACGTAAAATTCGGAGGCGGAGGTGACAGGGTGTGGTCGGTTTTCTCATGGAGAGGGCTTGCACTCCTTGTTGTTTTGCGCGGCACTATCACAGCACAGGCCTACATTGATGTTTTAAGCACCTTCTTGCTTCCCACTGTTGAAGAGCAATTCGAGGATGGCGATTGCATCTTTCAACACGATCAAGCACCTGTTCATAATGCACGGCCTATCGCGGTGTGGTTACCCGACAATAACATCCCTGTAATGGACTAGCCTGCACAGAGTCCTTACCTGAATCCCATAGGACACCTTCGGGATGTTTTGGAACGCCGAATTCGTGTCAGCCCTCACCCAACGACATCGATACCTCTCCTCAGTGCAACACTCCGTTGAGACTGGGCTGCCATTCCCCAAGAAACCTTCCAGCACCTGATTGAACATATGCCTGCGAGAGTGGAAGCTGGCATCAAGGCTAAGGTTTGGCCAACACCACACTGAATTGCAGCATTACCGATGGAGGGCGCCATAACTTGTAAGTCATTTTCAGCCAGATGTTGGAATACTTCTGATCACATTGTGTATCTCCCACATGCTGCTCTGTTAACCTCTATAGCGTCCCCAGTGAAATAATACGAAAAGACTTTAAAAAACAGTATTTATAAAGAAGAGACATTCAAAAATTGAATAATATACGTTTTTCTCATCTATCCGTATTATAATAATTTCTCTGTGTAAGTTTCGAGGGCAAAGAAATATAACAAAATTATCTAAAGAGACGACAAGATACGCTCTTTTGTTAATTTTCTTGTCGTCTTCATTTCTTCTCTTGTCTTGGTTGCGTGTAGACGGACATCTTGCGAGTGCTGGCAAATGTAAGCATATTTGTACTAATTAAGCAGATAATATATTGGTTTAATATCATTGTTCACTTTCATTTTGTAAGAGGTGATCCCGATTTCATGTCCACCTTCCTTTGAATTAACCTACATTCGTGTAATTTACAGTTCAACAATCGCAGCGGCCGATGCAGCCAACGACGCCATTACGTGGCGAAATTAACTTATAAAAAATTTGCGGAAGCGAAAAACTCGCCCGATATTAACATAATATACATTTTTCTCCACAGCCGCCCGACGTTGCAGAAAATACGTAGCTTTAAGATTCTTATTTTCAGTACAACAACCGAGAACCAGAGCTAGGACTCCGACTACAATGCAATGGTTAACGGAGGTAAGAAGAAATACTCTCGCGCGTATGTGGGCCGCAATTGTAATTAATAACTATAGATTTTTTGCTTTAAAGTGAACTGACTAGCTGAGGAAATTAGTATGAAAAGTTTATTCCATTGTTCAACTTATATATTCATTCTTTAAGATTCAGTAAGTCTAACGTTCATTAACGTAAAAAATAATTTATACTGAAGATCAAATTGTTAAAAAAGGAGAACTTCACAAATGCATTTAATTGTAAATCAAAATTAAATTAAATATGTTTCATTAAGGCCCACCACGTAAGTCGGCAACAGTCAACATAATAATAATATATTAAATTACGACGGCCTACGGACGCGAGACCTCGTACTATGAGTAAACTTTTTGTCAGACCGTGACAGCCGTGTCAAAGTAATTTTTTTTAATACATCAAATCGTAATTTGTACGCTTTACCTCAAACTTGTTGCTTAGTCTGGAACAGAGTATAATCCTCATTATTGTTCTAGCTGTAACTTAATCAGCCTAATTCTAAAGCAGCCTAAATCTGTAGAAAACAAAGTAATTCCACTTTATAGACTAACATCCACTAAGGATGTGGTAATACCCTTTTAATAATCTTTTTGGTTCCAAAACCTAAGTATTATGAATGTGGACATAGATCTCTAGCAGAACATGGAGACACGTGGGAAACCTATTATTCGCCTCAATGAGAGACAGTAATACTTTCTCATAACCTGGGCCACTGCACTTCTTCATCAAGTTAAATTGATAGTATGGACTGAAAATCCTTTTACAAGATCACGTTTGATTCAATGTTCGAAGAAGTGTCGTAACAGAGCGAACACCACGAAATTGCATCGAACTGTGCTCTCATTGTGTGAGCAGTGTTGGAAGAGAGATGACTTTGTTCTTTAGGTGAGACGATCATTTATTTACACAGATGGACTGTTTATGAGGCCGAATATATCCTACTCAGTTGTTTCAAAAGATCATACCAAAGTACCGTTATCAAGCGAACGTATTACATGTAGTAATTATACCATTTCAAACATCCGTGTTGGGTGGGATACAATAACCTTCTTGTAGGCAACAATCGTTGAAGTGTTGTAACTGTTATGACTGCCTTATCCGTCCTCTACCGTTTCACATGTTCTTTGGTGGTATTCCTGGCGTCAATTATTCCCAGCTGCTGGTTTCACATCCACTGACTCTTGCGTAGCACGCAGAAGTGCTCTGCTCCACTAAGAGGATTGCCTACTTGCACTTATTTATATATAAGTACATAGGAAGTTTTGCTTTTCATTGTGGTATTTCTTGGCGCTATTGTGACTGTTGAAGGTGTGACTGACCAGACGAGTGTATGCTACTGTGGTCGAGATTTGCATTACACAGCAGCATCTACAGAACTTCCGCTATCCTTGACAGCAAATGACAACGGCAGCAATCGCACTGTAGCCAGACGTTAGTACCCTCACTAGGAACCGTATAATTTTTCAGCTATGATTCAGTAGGATATTTTCCGAAGTCTTACATCTCTGTAAGAGACAAGCCAATCATAAATGGTATTCCACAGAAAATTCCATAAGTTGCACTAACTCGATTACGACTTTGTCGCAAACTGAAATTCAGCTGCTGATCTTACAGCATTGCCTGATACGTGCAGTACTGCTACGCGGATGTGTCTCCGACTGGTAGCAGCCTTCGGATCGTTGAAACCCGTCATGACGGAGTTCTACAGTTGGTGGACTCACAATCGTTGTAGGATAGCGTCTGTAACACGATTAATACACTCCTGGAAATGGAAAAAAGAACACATTGACACCGGTGTGTCAGACCCACCATACTTGCTCCGGACACTGCGAGAGGGCTGTACAAGCAATGATCACACGCACGGCACAGCGGACACACCAGGAACCGCGGTGTTCGCCGTCGAATGGCGCTAGCTGCGCAGCATTTGTGCACCGCCGCCGTCAGTGTCAGCCAGTTTGCCGTGGCATACGGAGCTCCATCGCAGTCTTTAACACTGGTAGCATGCCGCGACAGCGTGGACGTGAACCGTATGTGCAGTTGACGGACTTTGAGCGAGGGCGTATAGTGGGCATGCGGGAGGCCGGGTGGACGTACCGCCGAATTGCTCAACACGTGGGGCGTGAGGTCTCCACAGTACATCGATGTTGTCGCCAGTGGTCGGCGGAAGGTGCACGTGCCCGTCGACCTGGGACCGGACCGCAGCGACGCACGGATGCACGCCAAGACCGTAGGATCCTACGCAGTGCCGTAGGGGACCGCACCGCCACTTCCCAGCAAATTAGGGACACTGTTGCTCCTGGGGTATCGGCGAGGACCATTCGCCACCGTCTCCATGAAGCTGGGCTACGGTCCCGCACACCGTTAGGCCGTCTTCCGCTCACGCCCCAACATCGTGCAGCCCGCCTCCAGTGGTGTCGCGACAGGCGTGAATGGAGGGACGAATGGAGACGTGTCGTCTTCAGCGATGAGAGTCGCTTCTGCCTTGGTGCCAATTATGGTCGTATGCGTGTTTGGCGCCGTGCAGGTGAGCGCCACAATCAGGACTGCATACGACCGAGGCACACAGGGCCAACACCCGGCATCATGGTGTGGGGAGCGATCTCCTACACTGGCCGTACACCACTGGTGATCGTCGAGGGGACATTGAATAGTGCACGGTACATCCAAACCGTCATCGAACCCATCGTTCTACCATTCCTAGACCGGCAAGGGAACTTGCTGTTCCAACAGGACAATGCACGTCCGCATGTATCCCGTGCCACCCAACGTGCTCTAGAAGGTGTAAGTCAACTACCCTGGCCAGCAAGATCTCCGGATCTGTCCCCCATTGAGCATGTTTGGGACTGGATGAAGCGTCGTCTCACGCAGTCTGCACGTCCAGCACGAACGCTGGTCCAACTGAGGCGCCAGGTGGAAATGGCATGGCAAGCCGTTCCACAGGACTACATCCAGCATCTCTACGATCGTCTCCATGGGCGAATAGCAGCCTGCATTGCTGCGAAAGGTGGATATACACTGTACTAGTGCCGACATTGTGCATGCTCTGTTGCCTGTGTCTATGTGCCTGTGGTTCTGTCAGTGTGATCATGTGATGTATCTGACCCCAGGAATGTGTCAATAAAGTTTCCCCTTCCTGGGACAATGAATTCACGGTGTTCTTATTTCAATTTCCAGGAGTGTATTTGCCGAACCCGTGACAGTTTTACAACGGAATCTTACATTCCCTGATAGTACTTTATATTTACATTTGGGTCTTCGAACCAACGGTTGCTATATTATTGCATCCTACTATCGTGAATCAGTCTGTTAATACTTCATGTAAAGATGAGGGACAACTGCATATTACAGTGATGGAGATGTGTGAAAATCATGAGATTATCTCAATTGATATCATCTGTCTAAGTGCCTAATTCTGCAGTGTCTACAATCAGAGACGCAGCTGTTTCCTCATCGCTCTCACAGTCTTACTCTTAATGTTAGCAACAATGTCGACTTACCTCATTGGGGCCCTCCTGAAGCGCATCGACCAGTATTACATCTCGTTCCTTGGAGAAAATTTCTCTTTCTGTTGTCTGGTCGCTGTCTTGATCCTTGAACGATGCATTTTCTTCTACGATCTTGTTCACTTTGAAGCGCCCAATAACGTGGACCTGTGAGTGGTTTGATCTTATAGTCACTTACTCAGCTAGGATGGTATATATCAGTCATAGATAAAGCATTAGATACTTCACTTAGCATTCTTAAACAGATTATATATTAAATTAGCAGCCCTTAAATGTAGGCAATAAGAAGACATAAGTTAAAAACTAAGTTATTAAATAAGGTAGAGAACTGTGCGATACAAGAATGAAAGGTCGATGATTAGTGGCAAGTTGGCACGACTATTTCTATCTCATCCATGAGTAGTTACGCAGGCACTTGATAGGAAAAGCTGAGACGATGTGCCTAGATTGGAATATAAGAAACAATTTACTACCGAAGCAGTGCATAATGTGCGAGGAGACATAAAGATCCGGCCGCCGGGGTCGAGCGGTTGTAGGCGCTTCAGTCTGGAACCGCGCGACCGTTACGGTCGCAGGTTCGAATCTTTCCTCGGGCATGGATGATGTGATGTCCTTAGGTTAGTTAGGTTTAAGTAGTTCTAAGGTCTAGGGGACTGATGACCTCAGATGATAAGTCTCATACTACTCAGAGCCATTTGAACCATTTGACATTATGAGTTTAGCTCACAAAGAAGAATGAAAGCAGCCTCTTAAGTGATAGATCTAACCACATGAGACATTTTTCGTGGCCTGTTTTGCAGGTAATGATCGTGAAGGTTTTTTCTTTACTGCTTACCACAGTACAGGAATGTAAGCATGTGTCTCAAACCAGGGTGTAGTGCAAACGTTTTCGTAAACCCTGTCTGGTGCCATAGTCAAACTCCGTTAACTTCACTAACCCAACGAATCTAAATCAATTCCCAGCAAGAAATAAGAGTTTTTGTTGAAAGTGACGTCAGCGATTTCGTATCTAACACTAGATTTCCATATTATTTCCTGAATCTGGGCGATTGTTTAAATGAGTACCCGGGAATCCTACAGACTGCATGTTGAACGCTGACCACGAGAAGAAGGGAGCGTGTGTCGGTGTCAGGCCACAGTATAGAGCACGAGGCGTCAGCTCCACGGCTGAGGCACTGTCCGTGTCTGCATCCTAAACGATGGAGAGCTGATCTGTACGTTTTAACTTGGCGTGTCCACTGGCGCAGAGGGAGCATATCGTGAGTTAGCAACTAAAGGTTGTGTTCCCATGTTATGGGAACTGCTAGGTCCACAACGGTGAAAAGGTAAGGCTGGAGTGGGAAGAAATACCATCTGGATCTTATGTGCTTAACAGCACGACTCCCTGAGATGACAGGCTGCTGCGAAGCTAACTGAAATTTTGTTGACTCTGCTAAGAAACGTGCGAGCACTGACATAGGATAATGCAAATATTTTCTGGAGCGGAAGAACAGAACGCACATGTGTCTATATGGAGAACGCCTGATTGGCTGAACGTGACATAGGACAGATGGTGGGAGTCAGAAGTTGCCTGTTTCACAGCTCCAGCACAATGAACCTATGACTGGTATATTATGTTAAACTAAGTAGGGAAGGGAGATTTTTGCACTGTTACAAGGGATCTGACTGGCTGGTGCTCAGGAGAGTAAGTCATTAATTATACGACACCACGCACACTCTGAAAAGTAAAAAAAAAAATTCTGATACTTATTGGGAGCGCTCTGTAGAGCAAACTGTCATCAGAGACTCACCAGTGGACACATCAGTTGAGAGAGGCACATAGATTTTCGGCCCTCGGGGAGAGCAGTCTTCAGTACAGGTCAGATGACTGAGAGTGCTGCAGCCACTACGGCAGCCGCCCGCGGCCACAGGTAAAGCTAAGTATGGTGAGCGACAGCGGCGTTCGCTAACTAATCTGCAGGGTGAATGTAAAGATTTCCGACTGACATTACGACTTCCACCGTTCAGTTGAGTTTACTGGTAATCTCGAACATAACATGTACTCAGTCAAGACAATAGGTGCAGGCACGAGTATTTCTGTACTTCTTTCGTATATGATTAATATTCGGGAAGCACTGTGGAGCTATTGTGAACGTGGTTGTTTTCCCAAACTAATTAACCCATCTTTGCCATGGTATGAGTATTTTAGTTACGGTATAAAGTTAATACACTAATGGCCATTACAACTACTACACCGAGAAGAAATGCAGATGATAAACGGGTATTCATTTGACAAATATATTATACTAGAACTGACGTGTGATTACATTTGCACGCAATTTGGGTGCATAGATACTGAGAAATCAGTACGCAGAACAACCACCTCTGGCCGTAATAGCGGCCTTGATACGCCTGGGCATTGAGTCAAACAGAGCTTGGATGGCGTGTACAGGTACAGCTGCCCATGCAGCTTCAACACGATACAACAGTTCATCAAGAGTAGTGACTGGCGTATTGTGACGAGCCAGTTGCTCGGCCACCAGTGACCAGAAGTTTTCAATTGGTGAGAGATGTGGAGAATGTGCTGGCCAGGGCAGCAGTCGAACATTTTCTGTATCCAGAAAGGCCCGTACAGGACCTGCAACATGCGGCCGTGCATTATCCTGCTGAAATGTAGGGTTTCGCAGGGATCGAATGAAGGGTAGAACCTCGGGTCGTAACCCATCTGAAATGTTCAAAGTGCCGTCAATGCGAACAACAGGGGACCTAGACGTGTAACCAGTGGCACCCGATACCATCACGCCGGGTGATACGCCAGTATGGCGATGACGAATACACGCTTCCAATGTGCGTTCACCGCGATGTCACCAAATACGGATGCGACCATCATGATGCTGTAAACAGAACCTGGATTCAGCCGAAAATATGACATTTTGACATTCGTGCACCCAGGTTCGTCGTTGAGTACACCATCGCAGGCGCTCCTGTCTGGGATGCAGCGTCAAGGGTAACCGCAGCCATGGTCTCCGAGCTGATAGTCCATGCTGCTGTAAACGTCGTTGAACTGTTCATGCAGATGGTTGTTGTCTTGCAAACATCCCCATCTGCTGCCTCAGGGATCGAGACGTGGCTGCACGATCCGTTACAGCCATGCGGATAAGATGCCTGTCATCTCGACTGCTAGTGATACGAGGCCGTTGGGATCCAGCACGGCGTTCCGTATTACCCTCTTGAACCCGCCTATTCCATATTCTGCTTACAGTCATTGGATGTCGACCAACGCGAGCAGCAATGTCGCGATACGATAAACCGCAATCGCGATAGGCTACAATCCGACCTCTATCCAAGTCGGAAACGTAATGGTATGCATTTCTTCTCCTTACACGAGGCGTCCGCCCACGGTAGCTGAGTTGTCAGCGCGACGGACAGTCAATCTTAAGGGCCCGGGTTCGATTCCCGGCTGGGTCAGAGATTTTCTCCGCTCAGGGACTGGATGTTGTGTTGTCCTAATCATCATCATTTCATCCCCATAGACGCGCAAGTCACCTAAGTGGCGTCAAATCGAAAGACTTGCACCAGGCGAGGGGTCTAGACGAGGGAGGCCCTCGTCACACGACATTTCATTTCATTTCTCACACGAGGCATCACAACAACGTTTCACCAGGCAACGCCGGTCAACTGCTGTTTGTGTATGAGAAATCGGTTGGAAACTTTCCTCATGTCAGCACGTTGTAGGTGTCGCCACCGGCGCCAACCTGGTGTGAATGCTCTGAAAAGCTTATCATTTGCATATCACAGCATCTTCCTCTCGTCGGTTAAATTTCGCGTCTGTAGCACGTCATCTTCGTGGTGTAGCAATTTAAATGGTCAGTAGTGTACTTACTGAACATAATAGTTTTCTGTTCGTGTGCGCTTATGTTTAACATGACGTATGTAGCGAAGTGTAATATATACAGCCCTATAGTGACCATTGTTTCATTCAGTAGTATCATAAACCCCCTATTTATATTCTTACAACGCCGCTAGAACCAAAATTTGTTAAATAAATTCAATTTATTTATTTTCTCCTTGCCCAATACCTTTAACGAAACTCCTGTGATCCTATAGGAAGTGATTTGTTAATCGGTAAGGTCACCCAGTACAGATGCTTCTGACTTCCACAGAGGTATGTCGATGGCTTCGTCGTAACCTCTCAAAGGGAGCTTCCTAACTAAAACGTAATTTATTTTTTCATTATTATGCAGAATCTTGTGCCAAAGAAAAGTGTTACTTTCAATTAAAAGTGAATCATGTGGAGTTATTAATTACCTCTTTGTCAGTTGCCCTGATAAAACATTACTCGTTATACTGAAAGTATTTAGTGACACGTAGCAGATTTTCGCGCTGTTCCTGTATAGTATCAGAGCCCCTATATTTGCCGTATGATTATTAACGCAGCACAATTTTTATTAGTTCACACCTGTCATATTAGAGCCCTTTATATCTGTTTACATTGTGCTTGCACTTAAATAGTATCTTTATGCGCTAACACTTCAGTTATTAAGCTGATCGCAGACGAAGTGGACATACAGATTGGATGACATCTGGTTTCGTCTTCGGAGTAATCCTATCAGAACCTGCACCAAGGCTCCTGGGCCATCTCTGATTCGCTCCAGTGAGAGGCAGTAACACATTTTTGCGAGTTGTGCCATTGACGCCGTGTGTGCGCCACCGACTGTTATTACTACTATTTCACACAAATAGTCTGGCTAAGTTAAGTAGTTGCAAACTCACGCTTATCTCATCACGTGAACAATTGTTGATGGAATTATAATAAACCAGAAAAGAGTGCACTGATGTTCTTCGTGTGTCAGGTCTGTTTTAAGAAATTTAAGTTGTTCCCGGTATGGCATTTGTGTCAGTCACAGATGATTTCATTAATACAGCTGGAATGTATTCGAAGTCTGATTAACTTCGACTAATTCTTACCAAGTTTTCTGCTATGGTAAGGTATTTACTTCGCTTCCACCATGTACGTTAGATGAGTCATCACTTTCTTGCAGGCATAAATCGCCGAAAAATATTGTAACTGATTCCGAGTGCTTTATTGGTTCCCTACTGTCTCATAAGTGCCACTGATGTTATATGGGGTGTCATTGACATTCAGCTTGTGGTTTCGTACGAGGGTATCATACTGAAGTGTTCAGTTCCGTTAACAGTCTGGGATAATATCACTTATACCTATATCCTTACGTACATGGCGGTTTCCTGTCTGATGTGATAGGTCCTGGCGCCAGTATTTGTACTTAGTTATATTCAAGTCGGCCATTGGGATTGCGGTTCTCCGTGTTTACATCAATCACATAAAACGGTTATCGGCATACTTGCTTTTAAAATGAGTCAAACGGTTTCATTCCCCGTCATTACACACGTCGAACTACATCTATAATGAATTCGTCGATACTGAATGCCGTTCGCTAGTATTACGCCATTACCTCAGATTTGCGATACTGACTGGACGGACGTGCCTCCGACTGGCAGTAGTCGTTAGCCAGTTGTGACTCGCACAGCTGCAGATCTATGATTTGTGCACATGAAGCTGTTTGAAGCTGCTGTGTTTCACACAGGTGTTATAATCGTAACCCGTGGAAATTTTACACCGGGTCTTACTGTCCCACAATAATAACTATCCGTACGAACCAAGATTTACATCATTATCTTGTAACCAATCTATCATTTGATTGTAATAAAGTGGATCCCTTAAACTATCCATCCAGAATTTATAGTCGAGGAGGCATGTCTGGAGCGTCAGAAATTCTCGATAGACATGATCTGGCAGAGTGGCTGATTCTGCAATGAGTGCAATTTAAGAAGTACCTGTTGTTTCTTAGCTCTCAACCTGTCTGTCCGCCTCTCCCTGCTTGACCTCCACCGCAGTAATGACACTGACTTACCCCAGCAGGGCTCTCCTGCGGCGCGGCGACCAGTTTATTCTCACGTCTTTTGCGGCGACGGCGACGCTGTTCAGTGTGTTTGCGCTCGCGGTCATCAGACGGTGGTATTTCTTCGGCTGCCTTTCTCCTCTTGACGCGCCCAACAGCACGGCCCTGTAGATGGTTTGGTTTTACTATTGCTTATTCAGCTAGGATGCCGTATGTCTAACAGAAGCAAACTTTAGACAAATGACTTAATTTTGTTAAACAGATGGTATATTAAGTTAGCAGACCATAACTGTGTCTAATAACGAATGTGAAATGTGATGCTATAGGCGTTTGTCAAAAAATAATATATCAAATAGAGACAGGGAACTGAGAGACACGTGAATGAAAAGGGTACAGAATGTTTTAATGGGGCACACTTAACAAAATAAAGGTTGGTTGACACGAATAATGATAAGGCATCTAGGAATAATGAACCTCGCACCTGAAAGGGGAAGAATGTGAAGGTGTGCAATGTGTATAAACACCAGATTGTTGTCCGCGCACTGTGTAGCACACAACACATGAAGAAAGCTGAAACAAGTCAATAGATATATGACTCGAAAGACAAAGATATTGTCTGTGATCTGTTTTGTGTATAACGTTTGTAATGCATCTTTGTTCACCAATTGTGACAGTGTAGCAGAAGTATACGTACAGCAAGAACACAGTAAAATACGCAGGCAGTTGTAAACAAGAAAATTTGCTAGCGAGAACCTACATTTATTTTTATAATAGTCTCTGTTACCACCTTAATTTCTCTCACTTGATCCTCTGATCGTCACGTGAATATACGTGTATAGCTCTATGACGCCTCCTAGTCTACCCCGAATTCACATTCGGGAAGACTACACAAAGAGATTACGACAACATAGTTACCTTTTGTTTAAGAGCCCCTCACACTATACAACTCTCTGAAACTTCCTGGCAGATTAAAACTGTGTGCCGGAACGAGACTCGAACTCGGGACCTTTGCCTTTCGCGGGCAAGTGCTCTACCAACTGAGATACCCAAGCACGACTCACGCCCCGTCCTCACAGCTTTACTTCTGCCAGTACCTCGCCTCCTACCTTTCACCTTGCTAGAGCACTTGCCTGCGAAAGGCAAAGGTCAAGAGTTCGAGTCTCGGTCCGGCACACAGTTTTAATCTGCCAGGAAGTTTCATATCAGCGCAAGCTCCGCTGCAGAGTGAAAATCTCATTCTATACAACTCTCTGTTATATCTTCGTGTGGTTTGGTCTGGTTACTTATATTCTTAATAACTGTTCTTCATGTTTCAAAACCTTATTCTACATGTCGCATTGATGGGGGTCACAAGCACTGGACCCGTAAACCATATTACGTCGCATTGGTATCGTGTCTACTTCTCCTGCAGCTACTGAATAGAAGTTGAAGTCGGATTTGTGCCTCTTATTACCGACAACATATGCCCACTGCAGTTCATAGCAGCACTTAGTTTCATGAACAGGTATTGAACCTAACACTCCGTATGATCATACATCGTGTACTGGACACTTGAGGTAGCATGTTGAATGCACATGGGAAACCATATAAAACTGAATCGACTGTTAACATGCGTTGCGTTTTTAGCTTGTGTTTCAAACGAGTGGTATATTTCGTATCCATGTAATTTTACAACGGAAGTTTACTTTCAAAAAATGGCTCTGAGCACTATGGGACTCAACTGCTGTGGTTATCAGTCCCTTAGAACTTAGAACTACGTAAACCTAACTAACCTAAGGACATCACACACATCCATGCCCAAGGCAGGATTCGAACCTGCGACCGTAGCAGTTCCACGGTTCCGGACTGCGCGCCTAGAACCGCGAGACCACCGCGGCCGGCAAGTTTACTTTCCACAGCAATATCATTCCGTTGTATGTTACACTTTTTTTAGGGTATTGTAACCACAGCTATTTGTATTAATGGATTACAACAAAGTGAGTTCCTTACCTAGTCCCACGTGTAACAATGAGAGAGCTGTCTGGGAGAGTGACTGATCCTGCGATGTATACCCGGTAGTACTGATGTTTGCTCACCTCTGCACGGCCGTCCTTCCCAGTATCGTCCTTACTATTCTCTTCTTTCTTGACACGAGGGGCAGGTCCTGGAGTCGGTTGACAGGGAAAGATCTCGAAGATGGACGGATATTCTGGCTCCCTTCTCTCTCTGAAGCGTCCGTACTCCATAAACTGTGGGTGTTTTGTTTTTACTATTACTGACTCATGTAGTATTGCATATATTTAACACATAGGAATACTCTAGAGATTCGACTTACCACACTTGAATGGATTTTATATAAAATAGGCAGTTCGTAAGTGTAAAGTCTGAAGAATGTGTTACATAGTGTTATAGGGAGTGGTTATAAATTAAGATATCAAATAAAGGAGAGAACTGAGAGGTACAAGAGTGAAAAGGTGAGGTAAGCCTTTAATGGAACATGCTCAACAGGACTGGACGCAGGTTAATGGGACTGCTGCTAAGAAATCCTAACTAGTTAACGGCCACTTGAAACCAAAACTTTTGTGTAGGTGCTAACTGTAGAAGATATTAAGCAGATTTTGCCAATGCAGTGTGGTAAACATACTGATATAAAAAAAATTGCCCATGAAGAAGAAAGAAATCAGTCAAGAGATTCATGTTCCATAACCATAATTGATTAACTTTGGTCCAGGGTGTGTATAACGTCTATGATGATGTTTTGTTTACTAATTACAGCAGTACATGTGTAAGCATAGATGTGAACACTAAGTACATAGTAAATTTTGCATGTAAATATAAACATGAAACTTGGAAACGAAAAAATAAAGTTATGCTAATAATACTACCCTACAACATCTACTGAATTAAATTAATTAATGTAATACCTTGTTAATATTATATAAATTAGGTGTCCTGATAAATTATTAGATGAAATAAATTTAGCGACATATAATAATTCAGATTCATCGCACGATGTAATAGTTTCTGAAATTGTTTAGTTGCTCTGAAGTTACTATATCTATTTTTCTTTAATGATTGACACCCATAATATTACTCTTTGTGTACATCGTTATTCTTTTCAATTATTGTTTTATTATAGGGCAATTGTTTCGTTTAGGTACCTCCCTAAGTAAACATACTTGATCTACCGTTACAGTATATCTTTCAATGGCCTAAATGGTTTCCAGTTTTTTGTTAACATCTAAGTTTCATTGGCAATTGTTCTTGTATGTTTATAGTTCCAGAACCTCCGCTTTGATGCAACAAAGGCAGTATTTCTCCATCGGATAATGTAGCAGTGTTATCAAATGGAAAAACAAGCAAGTATTCGTAAGCGCCAATGCTTTCCCTATTAATAAATGCAAGGAGCGTTCTAATGCAAACAAGACGAACAATTAGCCATTAGATCGGACCCAGGGGCCATCATTCCGTAACACTTTCGATTTCCATAACAGAAGTCACATACACTAATCAGACAGAATGTTATGTCCACAGACCTACTATGCATATAAACACGTCCAGGCAATAGCGGCGTCACACGGCATGGAATGACTGCCAGTCAGACACACGCTTGTGCATGTACTATCAGTGACAATGTCGTTCGTTTGTAGAATAGGGAAGGCGCGCGATCTATCTCCGTTGGGCTGAGGTCAGATTGTGATGTCCCAGAGGCCCGGCATGACCGTGCCAGGAACTGCACGACTTACCGAGTTTTCGAGAAGTGCTGTGCTGAATGACTTCAAGATGCAGCGAAACCAAAGGTAAAACCAAGTCCTTCCGTCGTGAGGTTGGGCGTCAACACCGCATTACAGAAGTCAGACTGCACAAGCAGGACAGATGGTGAACTGTGACGTAACTAAGATCAGACTTTGAGGATGCGGAGAGTACAAGTGTATCTGAGTACACCAAGCACCGAACACTCCTGACGAATGGCCTCCACGACCGTCGGCGCACGCGTGTGCCAATGTCAGCACCTGACGTCGGCAACTACGACTGTAATGGGTACGTAACCTTCTACACAGGAGTCGGCACAGTGGCAGAGCGTTTCACGGTCCGATGAATCCCAATACCTTCGTCATAATGCCGATGCGAGGGCGCCAATCCATCGTCTTCCAGGTTAACAGCGCCTTGACACCTCTACTTCGGGATGGAGACAGGATGGCGGCGGCTCCATTATGCTCTGGAGAACTTTCACGTGAGCATCCGTGGGTCCAATTTAGCCTGTGCAAGGCACCGTAACGGCTGGGAGTGCACTGTTTGCAGACCAAATACATCCCATTATGACGATTACGTCTCTTGACAGCTGTGGGATTTTCAGCAAGATACTGCACCATGTCACAAGACCAGGAGTGTGATAGAGTGGTTTGAGAAACAACTCAACCCGCCAGATCTGTACTCTACCGAACACACGTGGGATGTGACCGAACGTGGCTTCAGTGCTTATCGCTCCCCTTCCAGGAATTTACGGGAACTGGGTGACTTGTGCGTGCAGGTGTGGTGCCAACTCCCTCCGGCGACCTGCCGAGGTGTCACCGCTTCCTTGCCACGACGTGAGCTGCCGCTGTTATCCGTGCCAAAGGTAGACATACCGGCTATTGGGTAGGTCGTCATATGTTCTGTCTGATCAGTGCATGTGTAAAGCCCGTATGTAGCAAAGTTCATGGGCAACTGAAGCCAAATATATTCAAAACAAAATCCGTTTGAAACGTATGTTTATGATAATAGTGCTGTAGAAATTAATAATGAAAGCGAACCGATTTTATATGATTTGCAATTATTAGTGATACACCCACTACTTGATTTATACGGATTTATTTAATTCTTAGTTTTTGTCCTGTTATAAGACAAATATTTCGACTATATAATACTGCGCTCCTCATTTAAATATATGTTCATTGGCTATGAAAATATAGTTGCTTCATAAAGACGTAAAATTATCTTAAGGTGAGATCTGAATCTCTTCATGGAAAGTGATCGTGGATGGCTGAGGGCAAAGGGATTTGGACAGTGAACCACCAACGGTAAAGGAGAGCGTCTCCTTGAGTGTTCAGATGAACATAACATGATACAAGAATCATAATCTTTGAAGTGCATAAAATAAAAAACTGCACCTGGAAAGTCAATGTGATAATGACAGCCATCTCATCGATTTTATATTAACGTTGAGAGCGTAACAACGGTTCTCCAGAATTAGACGTAGACACCGTAAATGAGTGTATGTTTGTAAGGTCTAATTTAAGACTTAATATAAACCAGAAAACTAAAACAAATAGTTTGAATATTGAAAAAAACTGAGAAGTTAAAAGAACAGATTTTGCTACTAGAGTAAGCATTGTTACGAATTTCAGTAATGCTTTAACATCGCTATGCCGTTTTTGATACGTCTTGGAGTTGCTCACCATGTTCAGATCCATTATTCCGGCATCAAGGTCTTTCTTCCACTCTTTTCTACTTGTGTAGCGCTCCACATAAGGTGTCGCTTCCTTCGTTTTCTTCGTTTTCTTCGTTTTCTTCCTGCAGGGAAGACACGAACAGCACAATATGCTGCGTAGCACCTGAGAAGCCAAAACAAAATCACTATACGCGTAAACCAGTGCCTATACATTAAGACAACGATGACGCCGCCTCAAACGTGGACTACATAGCAATCAGCAAGTTGAGGTTTTTTTTGTGGACTGGCTCTGACAAGTATATGGAATAATCTCTTGAAACTGTAAAATCTGCGTTAATAGACGTATTTATTCCAAACGTTGAGAAAAAATGAATTGTATACTTCGATCAATGCTTCGCGTTCAGTGGGACTGTGGTGAAGTGCAATATCGAACAGTGCGGGTATGTATATGTTTTCGAATTAGTTTTATGTTACATCAAGTGAGGAGTTATGAGATACAATGGAGGCTCACTCAGTATCCTCCTGATTCATTTATCCCAGGCGAACTGGAATTCCACATTACCAAGCCGTAGCACAGTGTCAGTGTTCAGGACGTCCACGACGAATGGCAGCTGCAGTTAACTCCGAGATAATATCTGGAGTATCATATTAACAAGTGAGGTATATTTCCTTATCCGAGCAGAGTTAGACACGAGAGACGTAAGAATTTTAACTCTAAGCATTATTTCCAATCATAATTTTCATGGTCCTTCAGTGGCAGACAACAGAGACAGCATGCTACAAGAAATCCATCTAAAAATGTGTGCTGCTTCGATTTACGAAAAGTGATCCAAACTAGATAGGCGTATCACCTGTACAAGGTACTTTGTTATTAGGCCAGGCAGACTCGACTCTAAAGGGGGTGACGCTGTCCTGCTGCGGCAGGAATTACTTTCTCGGATATAGACATTAGTTCCCTTACCGCAGGACTGCAGATATCGGTAGCACGAATTAAATTACGTTCTGTATTATCCACCCCGTTAGCCGGTTTTTAATACCAGAGAACTGAGATAGGTGAAGTAAGAGTGGAAAGTACTGTTGCTCCAACTTGAGCAACCGCTGGTGCTCTGCGGGAATTTCAGCGCTCACACCTATATTTAGGGAAATTCGTGTACAAGAGACCGAGGACAGAGCTCACGTAATGTAATGGAAGACAGTCACCACATAATGAGATTATCACTCTGCAGTGGATTGTGCGCTGATATGAAACTTCCTGGCAGATTAAACTGTGTGCCGGACCGAGACTCGAACTCGGTACCTTTGCCTTTCGCGGGCAAGTGCTAGAGCACTGCCAGGAAATTTCATATCAGCGCACACTCCGCTGCAGAGAGAAAATCTCATTCTGGAAACATCCCCCAGGCTGTGGCTAAGCCATGTCTCCCAATATCCTTTCTTTCAGGAGTGCTAATTCTGCAAGGTTTCGCAGGAGAGCTTCTGTAATTTTTGGAAGGTAGGAGACGAGGTACTGGCAGAAGTAAAGCTGTGAGGACGGGGCGCCAGTCGTGCTTGGGTAGCTCGGTGGTAGAGCACTTGCCCGTGAAAGGCAAAGGTCCCGAGTTCGAGTCCCGGTCCAGCACACAGTTTTAATCTGCCAGGAAGCTTCAGTCACCACATAGTCCTCAACGACGGCTCTCCTGTCCTGGAGTCTCTCGCCACAATAGTGGCTCACGTAACTGTTGCCACCAAAAGTGAATATTTGTACTCGGTCAATATTGCATATTGCATCAAAAATCAGGATAAGGTAACCTTTCCTGTTATTTTGACGATGGAAGCGACAACAAGAGACGTGGAATTCTTTCCTAAAAGCCACTGGAACATAAATAACAAAAACTGGCACTCTTTCAAAATGTAATAATACAGTTGCTGAAGTAAGTTTACCAGAGACCGGCTCAGTGTAAGTATCTTACTACACATTCTTTAGAGTATTAAATGCGAAAGACTTCTAGTATCAAAAGCGACATTTGACTTAGTTACATGTTAAGAACTCCGTGGTACGGTGGAGTACGGATTACTCACCAGTGACTGCTGAACGTCTTCTAGAACGTAAGAAGGGTAAAATCTTCTCATCTGTGGAAGATTACCCGTGAAACTGGGATGTAAATGCTCGAACTAACATGTTTTAAAATTTGTGAAACCTCTTAACTGGATAAATTCCCCCGAGTAGTCACCGCATTGATCATATCCTAAGACCCCCGTCTCAGATGAAAGAGATAAATTATATACGGAAGTTCTCTACGAATTCAGTCCTTGGAATGTATTATGCTTACTGTCCTGCGCTCTCTCTCGTGGCAAATCGTGCGTTCACGACTTTTCTACGAACCTTATCGACATCTGAATTAGAATCTGCTTCCTCCCTGAACAGTTCAAATAATGGTTCCTGCTCCCTAATCTAAATCGGTGCCTGGAAGTCCAACTTCCTACATACCTATCCCGTTGTCGGCTTGTCGGCGTCTACTGAAAGAGCTCTTGAAAGACTTATTTTGTTTTGTGTTCATATCTTTCCAAAGCGGAGGACCAAGTATGTAAGAACAAAAAAAAATGACTCATACAAACTCAAGAGGACTCCTTAAACGCTCAGGGCAGCGCACTACTCTGTTTTTAATATACACACGAGACATGAAGAACATCATTACACCAGATGTTAAATCTCTCCAGTGTGCAAATGATTTATCGCTTTTCTTCTACACTTAAAGACCAAATCTCTACGCCTAATGTCAGGCAGAGCCATTTACACCTTCAATGACTGTATGACTGCCAACGACCTAACAGTTTGACTAAGAAATTTTCTACAGTTGTCATCAGCCCACTATGTAACCACGAAAAGCAGCAGCATTAACGCAATGTGACCTGCAGCTGGAACTTGACGGTGTGACCACTGTAACTCTGTCTTCGTCCGCTGCATCCTCGATTAGAATGATCGTTGTACCATACCGTTGCGAAATGCACACTTCATCAGTTTGACTTAGTAGAATTCGGGTGCAGGATGTGGGCCTTGAAGAAATGCGATCAACTTAAAAGACTCTCTTACTAGGAGAAGTAGTTGAAGTTCTACTGCATGTCGACGTCAGTACTTCGAGAGATATTTTAGTGGCCAAGTAGGGCAGCAGCCCAATACAGATTAATCATGCTCCTGCGTGAAATGAGGGTGTCTTCCACACACAAGGTCTGCATTGGAAATGAGGAGTGTTTTCCCTCTGCTAGTGAAAGCATTAGGCTCAGTGCACAGTATCTACAGTTAGGTTCAAACAGATACATCCATAGACCAACTTAGAAATCCATTCCGGTATCAGGTGTAAAATCTCGGTAGTCACTATTTACAGTACGATGAAAAATTGCTTTGGCACAATGAGTTCCAGTTTCGTTGCCTACCTGAAACTTTACTGACGTACTTTGTTCACTTTTATATTTATAGCTTTTAATTTCAGGAAACTTCAGCAGAAAGTTGCGTATTACTTCACCCGCAGCTGAAGCCTTCTTAAGAATTTCGTCTGCCGACACCTTGTTCATATTTTACTGCAGAAGCGGGAGCGATTCGAGAGGCTCTGACATTAGGTATTTATGTGAGGCTCCAGAACCTGCTGTAGTCTAGGAATCAAAAAGCGTGTTCCATTCTATTCAGACTAGAGTGTAACAGTAAGATTAATATTCAGGTATTTGAAATTTTACGATAAGCATTGAGAAATAAACAAAAGGCATGAAAATTTCATTCCAGTGGGCCCCAGATCATGTATGGCTGGCTTAGGAGACTTACTCGCAAAGCTGGCAAAGAATTCCAATGGTTCTGGATGTGCGATGAACGTCGTTCTACCATCCTCAGATTTCCAGCTGTGGGCGACACTGCGATCCAGCCAGTAATTAGAAGGTTCTTCTGTCTTCGAGACTTTCAGCCTAGCACGAAGCTGAAAACTATCTTGGTACTTATTCGTATGAACCGTAAGTCCATCCTGACCACTTACATTTGGTAGATGTCAGGGACATCCGTTTCTGCGAGTGTCAGAACACACAAGAAAGAAGGAGACGCAAGTAACCATCTGTTTACCTACAAGTACTTGTAAATACATCAAAACTCTTTAGTGCAAAACCTTATGCAACTGATGATTCCCATTCTAACAAGTACTCATGTTTTGTTACATCATAGGGATCCTCAAATATCTTCCTCACTCCTTCTGATGCGTTTACGCTACATACTAATTTTATTTTCTTCTAGCTCAGTAAAGTAAGTAAATTCGCTGTCCTCGATTGTGGCTTCACTTCACACCACTTGCTCTCTGTTCATCACGCACTTTCGTTTCTGCAAGCTCCCAGTAGGATGACTGAAGAAACATCTTAATCACAGCGTTAGCATGGTTTTAAGAAATAGAGGTAATTTCTGTACTTTGGGACTGGGTTGACTATAGAAAATGCTTCAAAATGTTAATATACCCTTCGCTATAGAGAAAGAGATTATTTATTTCCTCAAAACAGCACAGCGATGCTGTTTATAGGTGTAGCGCTATGTCTCCATTCTGCACATTCACAGCAGAGAATACTAGACGTAGAAGGGAGCGAAGAAGAGAAGGTGGATTATGATGACAAAGATTACGCATTTCCAATGAGGTAACGCAACAGAACACCAAAGCCTATGCCAACGGAACATTAAGGATGTTTCATATAGTACATCTACCTGAGATGTTGAATAAAACTTGTAATAGTTTATTCTGATTGCGTTGCCTGGTTTCAAGGATACCTGTCTGAAGTCAGGCATAGAGATTTGGCCTTTAAGTGTAGAAAAAGGTATAAATCATCTGCATACTGGAGAGTTTTAACCTCTGGTGTAATGATGTTCTTCATATCACATTTGTGTAGGGCACTAAATTCAAAATACGTTTTCGTTTCAGAGAAAGAGAAAGAAGAAACAATTTTTTCAGTTCCATAACAAATAGAGTCAACGACCTTGCCGCAGTGAAGACACCGGTTCCCGTCAGATCACCGAAGTCAAGCGCTGTCGGGCTGGGCTCGCACTTGGATGGTTCAAATGGCTCTGAGCACTATGGGACTCAACTGCTGTGGTCATAAGTCCCCTAGAACTTAGAACTACTTAAACCTAACTAACCTAAGGACAGCACACAACACCCAACCATCACGAGGCAGAGAAAATCCCTGACCCCGCCGGGAATCGAACCCGGGAACCCGGGCGTGGGAAGCGAGAACGCTACCGCACGACCACGAGATGCGGGCAGCACTTGGATGGGCGACCATGCGGTCTGCCGTGCGCTGTTGGCAAGTGGGGTGTACTCAGCCCTTGTGAGGCAAACTGAAGAGCTACTTGTTTGAGAAGTAGCGGCTGCGGTCTTGTAGAATGACACACGGCCGGGAGAGCCGTGTGCTGACCCCATGCCCCTCCATATCCGCATCCAGAGACGCCTGTGGTCTTAGGATGACACGGCGGCCGGTCGGTAGCATTGGGCCTTCATAGCCTGTTCGGATGAAGAGAGAGAGAGAGAGAGAGAGAGAAAGAGAGAGAGAGAGAGGTACAGCAAATAGAAGAAACAGTATAAAGGACCATATACGTAGGGACTTGGAAAAGTAAGTGACACATGTCGGCCCATGCTTGTGCAACAAGTGTGACGCGTTGTCAGAAGACAGTACATGCTCTGGGTATCTTGCAGACACAGTTCTCCAGTGATACAGATAACAAGTGAGAGTGAAATCACGCGACAGTTGGACACGTACTCCAAGTTTGAATTACGCGGGACAGTACGATCATTGTGGGCATAACGTCTGACACACAGGTTAGCCGTGAATTCTGACACTGTATGGACTACATTCAATATTGCGTTCAGCAATAGTGAAATTCTGCCAACAGTCTGACCAAAGCCGGACAGATGAGGGTCATGCTGATCACCAATGGAGGCCATCGACTTGTACGTCTACCATAGACGACAATGTGAAGGTATCGAGGAGCTGATTCACAAATTTTCCGACGATGAAGACATTTACACAGTTGTTCTACAATGGCTGCGTGGCCAGGAGCGGGTTTCTATGGTCGAGAAAGTGAGCGACTGTTAAAACATTTCGAGTCTTGCTTACAGAGCTTTGATGACTGTGTTGCAAAACATTGTCATGTATCTGTGTTTGTTTAAAGTTTAATGCAGCAATCAAATTAGTTGGCCTGACATAACAACGTGCAACGTACATTCTGAAGGCGCAGGAGTGAACAATTTTCTGATAGTATATTATGACATAATAATTAACTAACATTTTGCGGTACTTACATAAAACTGTTTATATATTTCAGTTGTCAGATTACAAATAAAACATCTAAAGAAAATCTGTGAAAATATGTCATTATTAGGATGTAAAACGAGTTTGATGAAGGATGTAGCATATATGAGTCCACTTGCCCTAATACTTTTATGATTAATAAGATTTTTTTAAAATTTGTTATTTCCGTCTTTCTCGGCCCCAGAACATTTAACTGACAACCAATACAAAATTTTCGTTCGCAAAACCAAAGCTCAGAACCGAGGAGAAAAAAAAAGCTCCTGTTTGAAATTTTATTCTTTCCCGGAGTAATCAGAATCGAAAGTCTCCTCAGAGGCCTGTATATTACGAAGACCTGCAACCGTGGCATCAGTTTTCAACAGGACTCAGAAACAGGGGTTCTGATAAGGATGGGGAACAGCTGGATCGCCGAAATACTGAAGAAGTTGATTTTATAATGCGGCAGTCAACCTGAGGTGTCATTCAAGACAGCCCTTATATGCTTTACACGAAATAATAGTGTGGTTGTAATAAATATGGTTTGTTATTTATAAGTGGATACTCTTCTTGATCTCAGTGTGTATGCATTTCATTCTCACTTGAATACTACTTCGTGTTTTCTGACAACATTTGATATGTGAAGATTCCTTAGCTCTAAGTATTGAACATACGTGAAACAGCAAATTACTTAAACCATTGTATACATTATTTATACTATGTTTTCTCTGCATATATGAGTTGACATTTGTACCATGCAGTCTGCAGTAAGGCTCAGTAAACCCAAGCGAAATAATGTAGTAATAATAAAATTAATAAAATGCAACAAAGTAAAGGCTCTCTCTCTCCCCCCCTCTCTCTCTCTCTCTCTCTCTGTGTGTGTGTGTGTGTGTGTGTTGGCTGTCCTACCTACGCCTTCTTCATATATCTCCATACTTTACTTCCTCTCCTCCCCAGTTGATTAAAGTCAACTTGAGAGCTTATATGAGAGGACTGACAAGAATGTCGTTAGATTAACGACCCCCAAGAGGTAAAGGAAACCGATGCATCAAATGTATCTAATGCCTAGCAGCGCCTAACAACACACATCTGATGTCTTAATGAGATACAAAGTATTCTTTGAGTTATGGCCGAGAAAGAAGAGAAGGCCGTGTTGGCGAAGTGGTTAGAGCGCTGAGATCCTCATTCAACGTTTTCACCTGATTTTCATTCATTTTCTCAGTCCACTTCAACGAGGTGTCGGAATGGTTCACCTGAACAGGTTATGATCCGTTTATTGGTACACCTTTGTCCGATCCGAACGTCGACGAGACATCAAAAGCAAATTTTAGTTTCTACTTATCTAGTACATCACAAAGTAGGATAAAGTTTGAGTGCGGTTCTAGAAATTCTTTTAATCAGTTGGCAACTTTTTGGATCCTTAATCGATAGCTTGGATGTAGAGTAATCAAGTTTGCATCATCTTAATTCCTTCCTTCAGCCTACTAAAAACATTCACTGTTTTACTTAGAGTTGAAAAGTAAAGAATAAAGGTAATGCCTCATAGGGTAAAACTGCCAAGGGTATCATTGATATCCATCCAAATTTCCTGAGTTCATGTTGTCTCCCTGAGGTACTAGATATACCCTAGCAGCAGTAACCCTAATCAGTTTCTTTCACTGAATAATTCAATTATGAATCCATCGTGATCAAACATCTGAGACTCGAAAAATAAGTTATAGTTGCGTTAGCTGTATGTCCTTATCCGTGTTACACCAGTTCTCAGTTTGCTCCCGTCGCAGAATGAGGAAATTCTGTGGTCTTTCAGCTCTTCTTGTGTAGTCATAGATCTTGTAATTTATATGCACATCACACTTAAGCACGTTTACATAACTGTATTTACGTTACGCCTTTCTTGTTATTGATGTATCACTGCATCCAAATTAAAACACCGAAGATTGTAAACACTGCAACACGCAAATAAAAGTTAGAAAATCTAAATTGTGTCGTTATTGCTCGTACTTACACCCAAACCTCCAGATACCAGACACTCAGATCGGTACCAAACGTTGTGTGTCAGTAGAGTACCAACCAAATCACCGATTTAGTTCGCTCTGGGTGCGGTCGTCCAACAGAACATTCATGAACGATAATTAATAGTAACACCAGCACAATCGAGTATAGTAGAAGCGTATCTGTGATAAAAAGCCGCAGAGAACTGTGGTAGGTAAGTGCGTAAGGCGTTAGCTCCTCGTATTAAACGTCCCGAGTTCGAAGCCCACTGATGGCAATATTTTTTAAAACAGTTTACGCGTGAAATTGTTATAAGGGATAACATATTCCTGACATTTAAAAAGGACGTTTCGGAGTTTGTAGCAATGTTAATTTTGCTGGCCACCATATCCCGTCACTACACTCCAGCAAACAAGGAAAGCGCAGGGGGTGCAACGAACATAGTTTATTTATTTTCCTTTTCTCTCATTAATACCACCGAGAATAGCCGGTTCATACTCTATCGACACACAACATTTGGTATTGATCTGTTTCACATCTGGAGGTTTGGATGTTAGTGATAAAATGCTATTAAATGGGGGAGGATCATCACATAGAGCTGACGACGATGTACACTCCTGGAAATGGAAAAAAGAACACATTGACACCAGTGTGTCAGACCCACCATACTTGCTCCGGACACTGCGAGAGGGCTGTACAAGCAATGATCACACGCACGGCACAGCGGACACACCAGGAACCGCGGTGTTGGCCGTCGAATGGCGCTAGCTGCGCAGCATTTGTGCACCGCCGCCGTCAGTGTCAGCCAGTTTGCCGTGGCATACGGAGCTCCATCGCAGTCTTTAACACTGGTAGCATGCCGCGACAGCGTGGACGTGAACCGTATGTGCAGTTGACGCACATTGAGCGAGGGCGTATAGTGGGCATGCGGGAGGCCGGGTGGACGTACCGCCGAATTGCTCAACACGTGGGGCGTGAGGTCTCCACAGTACATCGATGTTGTCGCCAGTGGTCGGCGGAAGGTGCACGTGCCCGTCGACCTGGGACCGGACCGCAGCGACGCACGGAAGCACGCCAAGACCGTAGGATCCTACGCAGTGCCGTAGGGGACCGCACCGCCACTTCCCAGCAAATTAGGGACACTGTTGCTCCTGGGGTATCGGCGAGGACCATTCGCAACCGTCTCCATGAAGCTGGGCTACGGTCCCGCACACCGTTAGGCCGTCTTCCGCTCACGCCCCAACATCGTGCAGCCCGCCTCCAGTGGTGTCGCGACAGGCGTGAATGGAGGGACGAATGGAGACGTGTCGTCTTCAGCGATGAGAGTCGCTTCTGCCTTGGTGCCAATGATGGTCGTATGCGTGTTTGGCGCCGTGCAGGTGAGCGCCACAATCAGGACTGCATACGACCGAGGCACACAGGGCCAACACCCGGCATCATGGTGTGGGGAGCGATCTCCTACACTGGCCGTACACCACTGGTGATCGTCGAGGGGACACTGAATAGTGCACGGTACATCCAAACCGTCATCGAACCCATCGTTCTACCATTCCTAGACCGGCAAGGGAACTTGCTGTTCCAACAGGACAATGCACGTCCGCATGTATCCCGTGCCACCCAACGTGCTCTAGAAGGTGTAAGTCAACTACCCTGGCCAGCAAGATCTCCGGATCTGTCCCCCATTGAGCATGTTTGGGACTGGATGAAGCGTCGTCTCACGCGGTCTGCACGTCCAGCACGAACGCTGGTCCAACTGAGGCGCCAGGTGGAAATGGCATGGCAAGCCGTTCCACGGGACTACATCCAGCATCTCTACGATCGTCTCCATGGGAGAATAGCAGCCTGCATTGCTGCGAAAGGTGGATATACACTGTACTAGTGCCGACATTGTGCATGCTCTGTTGCCTGTGTCTATGTGCCTGTGGTTCTGTCAGTGTGATCATGTGATGTATCTGACCCCAGGAATGTGTCAATAAAGTTTCCCCTTCCTGGGACAATGAATTCACGGTGTTCTTATTTCAATTTCCAGGAGTGTAGTTCGGCCACACATGTTGCAAGGTCTTGGCTTCCAACGCCTAAAAAAAACATATGTGACATATTTTTCTGAACCTATAAACCACTATAACACGTTCCGAAATACTTCAAGTTAATGATAATGCTAAGCTGAGAATCACAGCCAGTACGAACGTTCTTAATACGGACTATTTCACTTCAGTCTCCCACTACGTATGGTCGTAAGTAGTGGAAAACAAACTACTGATACTGTCAAGGAATAGTGATGATGATACAACAACTGTGTTTTCTTTTATTTATTCTTGGCATTGTTCTCGCATGCATCTGACAACGTATTTGCATTCCCTTCAACCTTCTTGTGGAATGAACCCAATCAATGACGGTAATAAGGCAGGTTGGTTCGTACATCCAGAGAAAATTGTTTATTTAATTCGGGAGCTCGTTTTGCTATTGCAGTTTTACATTTACGTTGAAAACGATTCCATAATTACTAGACATAATTCGGTGAGTTCTGACTCTTTAAGAAAAAAAAGGCGATCTATTTGGATAGAACGTAAAGCGAAGAACTTATCTACGATGGCGCTAGGTGGGAGAGTTCCGGATGAGACATTTAACTGACTTATTTGCTTGGGATGTATTTTTAATGCTGTTTGTAGGAACGTGCACACACATGAGATGGAATTAAAATTTAGCAACGTGCATTCTCGATTACTGTATGAGCACTGTGGACATGTGGAAACAGTTTCCCATGAACTAGCACAAACAGTATACGTTGCTCGCATTGGCTGTTTGGTGGAACTCAACGAGCTCATACTGTGACCACTGCAAGTTGTACTCCACTCAAGATGCGTAAGTTGATTGCAAATCAGCTTAAATAATGGGAATTATCCATCAGTCACTTCGTTGGTCATACTGGCACAGAAATGCAAGACAATAAGGGAGGACCATATTGCTGAATTCGATTTTCCGAAAATCACTACAGATCGTAATTCGGATGCTACTTTCAGTCATTGCACAAACGTGGAGGTGTTAGTTTTGAGACAAGTATTCAGGATATAGGAAATCAACTGAAATCCCTTGGCAGAGGAAACGCATCAAGGTCGGATGAGAAGCTGGTACATTCTACAGAGGTCACTCAAAGAAGTTGTACCCCTTCGATTACCAGTTTATTATAGGTCGCTGGAGCAACTAGGCAGCTGGAGCAACTGACGGTGCCAAGCGATGAGAAAATAAGCGTAGATCAATCCAGTTTTCAGGTAAAGTCACCAGGCAGATTCACATGATAATACGGCGCTACTGACAACGTCCGTCTGTTGTAGATCTGTGGAACAAGTTTTATGCTCACTCATTTGGATGTTTCAGCAGAAAGAAAATCTGTAAAAGAGTCTTCTGCAGACAGAGATCTTGACCGACTTAACTGATAGTTCGGAAGCTGAGTCAACCTGTAATCATATACCATCGGGATTTTTCTCACTATGTAGGCGTTAACTGATGCATGCTATTTTAAAAAGGTTCAAATATTCTTGCAGGCTGTAGTATTATTCAAAACTGAAAGAAGAAAATAATGACGTGTTAGGAAACAAGAACATACTGAGATATAGATCGTTGAATATCCCCAGTTCGCAGTCTCCGTTATATTTACAAGTAAGGCGGCATTCTCATGTGATGGCACCGTAAAGTAGGGCTGATGCCATTCCTGCTGCAAACGTGGCTTTATGGGGTCATAAAATGCTTCAGCATCAGCTAATGCGCAGTAGTTGAAGGTGACAGAGTCATTGAGCGAGACACTTATCCAAACAGGTTAACAAGTGCTTTGTATTACCGATTACCAGTCCTATTGCAGAACTGTGTACAGCGGGGCACCATACCGCATCGTTTCTTAGGCGATATCCTCGCCGAGTGGGTGCGGTATCATGTCCCCATCATTCACCGGAGACGAATGTGCCGGATTTCTGGCTGTGGAGGCATTTAAGGTCATCGTTGTATGCCCAGTCCATCGACAAAGTGCGAACGTAACAGGAGCGTGTGACCAACGCATCTAACGCAATTCGGACAGAGGCAGGTGTATTTGAAAGAGAGTGTGCTTAACATAGAAGGATGTCATGATACGAGAAAATCACATGCCGCCCTACTTATAGGGTCTAGTTCCATGTGTGACTACGGGAAATTTACTTGCTGATTTGGACAATACTGAATCAGTTTGGAATATATGACACTTGCTTTCGAACACCTGTATTTATCCACAGGTAGTGTAGGTAATGATCGTATGTTGCACAGACTGACCACAAAGAATAAAAATAATGAATGGAGTTAAATGGGCGAAAAGTTATGAGGTGCTTTGATCACGAGATTAGTTGTCCGTCACTGGAATCAAATACAATCTTAGAAGCCCTGGATCTTAAGTTCGGACCGGTTTAAAGTTGAACGACCCAACAAACCTGGCTCTTGTTATGGCACAACAGAAGCAAGCAGCAAGGGGTCCACAATGTTCCACCCATTACGTACGACTGAAGTACATATGTATATGAAACAAATGCTACTCTAGTATGATGCAGGACTGTTGCACTTTCAGCTTAACAGCTCATGCATCCACATTAGTGATAAGAAAATACACAGAGGAATGAGAGAGAATGATCTGGATCTGCTTCTGGATTTGTCTTTGATGAAGATGGACACGAGCAAGCAACCCTGACATAGTGATTGATAACTGAATCAAGATTTATGGAAAATTAAGACAAAAGACAACAGACTAAATGTTCGGCAATGTAAAATGGTACCACATGTTCAAAATTCACGGGAAGTGTGTAGCCTGTAGGAAAATACAGATAATATAAAATATGTACAAGAAGCAAGAGGGAACGAAGGAAATGAAAACATCGGATAGCTCTAATTCGAAAGGACCCTATGGTTCAACCTGTACGTCTTAGAAACAATCAGGGGTGTACAAGAGAAATTCATGAGTTGGATTTGAATTCAAAATGGATGACATCAATGAGAGGATTTGTTGATGACATTGCTAGCCTCATTGAAAGTTAGGCAGAATTGCAAGACCTGTTGAATGTAATCAATAGTCTAAAGAGCACACACAGTAGTTACAGAGTAAACCAGAAAGATTAGAGAGCAATTAGGAGTAGGAGAAAGGAGAACACCGATATGCTCAAAATAAAATTTGGGTCATGAATTAGATGAATGAAGGCCTTCCTGGTCAAAAGACGCCCAGTAGTATCGCTCACTGGCCTTCACAACTTATGAAGAAATTTCTTTGAGTATGTGTCTGGCATACAGCATTGTATGGAAGTAATCAAGGATTGTGGGGAAACCGCATAAGATGATTATCGAAGCGTTTGTCATATGCTGTTACAGAATGGCGCTGCGAATTACCTGGACTGATGAGATAAGTAATAAAGAGTTGAAACTTCCTGGCGGATTAAACCGGTGAGCCGGACAGAGACCCTAACTCGGGACCTTTGCATCTCGCGGGCAAGTGCTCTACCATCTGAGCTACCCAAGTATGACCGAAGTTTGAAAGGTAGGAGACGAGTTACTGGCGGAATTCAAGCTGTGAGGACGGATTGTGTGTCATGCTTGGGTAGCTCAGATGGGTTTACTCCCACGTCTAGCAGTCGCCTCGATCGCTTTTACCTTTTCGACTCATTGTGTGGGCAACTTCTGGATGTTACTGTGATACCGGCCTGTTCTACTGATCACTGAGTCGTAGCCGTCACGTTTAATTACGATCGGCATCCGGTTAAATTGTTTCGTCCTCCCTGGCTGTTTAATATAGCCTATTTGCAGGATACCTCTCTTGGTGTCGTCCTGGAGGACGTATGGGTTCGTTGTTTTCGTACTATGGACCGATACTCGTCTATTGGGGCATGGTGGACACCGCATGTTGAACCACAAATCCGTAGGGCTCTCATGCGTTTTGGAGCTGCGATGGTGGCAGACGTTCGACGAACGCAAGAATTTTACTATTCAGTCTTACGTCAACTGTACGATAGTGTTACGGGTTACTGATATACAGTGCATCAAAGCCAAATTGCTGCAGCTCAAACGAATTCAAATGAAGGGACTGCGGACGAGGTCTCAACCACGCTCTCTTTTACAAGACGAATTGACGCCACTATACCACCTAGTCAGTTTAATGGCGTGCCGGAAACGTGTGTGCCTTGCCTCCCTCACGACCACTGACGCCGCACGTTCACCTCTCACCGTGACATTTCCGACTTTATTTATACCTATTTTACTGATCTGTACGAGACCCATGTCCCGGCTGAAAACCCTCTCGACGACTTTACATCCTTGCTGCATCGCGTCGTCACTCATTTAAATGACGCCTCCCTGCGTCCCTTTCACAAGGACGATATATATGATGTTGTTACAGGATCTCAGTCCCGAAATTCGCCGGGATTAGGCGGTATTCCTTAGGAGTTTTATATTTAATTTTGGCGACTCATTGGTGACACCTTAACTCAATGGTAAATGAAGTGATACTGGGAATCTCACTTCCTGCTCCTTTTCTGGAAGTTAAACTGGTCCTCCTCTGAAAACCACAGGTTTTGATTCCCTCCGTCTTATTACTCTCCTTAACTTCGATTATAAAATCGTCGCTCGAGCAATTAATATCCGTCTCTCTAAGCTGCTCGATACCATTATTGCCACCCGCCAAAGCTGTGTGCCTTGACGCACGATACTCACTTCTGTTCTCGAATGTCGCGATGTAATTTCGGTGGCCGCTGCCGCTAATATCCCAGGAGCTTTGCTTTTTCTTGATTTCCAAAAAGCGCTTGATCGTGTCAGGCATGATTTTCTAACGAGAGTGCTCACCGCTGTCAGCTTAATAATGATCCTCGGCAGGTCTTAACTCGCCTTTTTACCGATATCAGGGTCTCGGTGATTGTGAACGGTCACCCTACCCCCCCGGATATCGATCAGATGGGCTTATGCATGTCCCTTTTTGTCTTGTTCTTAGAGCCCTTACTTCGCCGCCTCACCATGCAATTACATAGCTGGACTACGCCGATGGCGACATGGTTTTCGTACGACATGTCGGATGCGTACCGAGGCTTTAGGATACCTTGGATTCATTTTGTCGTCTTGCTGGTGCTACCTTTAATGATTGTAAATGTACGTTCCTACCGTTGAGAGGCTTCGATAATATCGTCATTCCTTAGGCAACAGTCGTCAATCGCCAAGACTTTAGGGATCTTAGTGGATCGCAATCCGATCAAAATGGCGACATTAAATTGGCGTGAGGTTGCGGGTCGTGTTCACGGGGCGATCCTTGAACGTGAACGCCGTTCGCTTGGCCTCCTTCACAAGGCACGGGTTTTAGAAACCTATGTCTTCAGTAAAGTATATTAAGTTGCGCAGGTCTTCCCGCTTCCCGCGATGATGGGTCGCAGACTGAAACGGGTGTCTGGTCGATTCCTGTGGCGCCGCCATATCTTTCGTGTCCGGTACGAAGTAGTGGCCAGGCCTCGAAAGCTTGGAGGATTCGCTCTTTCCGATATCAAAATGAAGACATCCATCTTATTTGCCTGCCGCAATGTTTTAACCTGTACGCTGGCTCTGCATTAAGTTATCTCTCGTTTACTTTCCCTCCTTCGGCCGGTATGTCTGACCCCCTCCTGTTGATGTTGGACGAATTAATACTAAACTGCGGGACATTCGTGAATATTTTCTAATTATCGGTATGCTAGGTGCTGACATACTTTCAATGACGCATATTAATACGATCATGCCGTCTCCTCGTTGGGCTGCACCATTTCCCCTTTCTTTGTTGAACTTGCTTCCCCATCAACGTGTTGGAAAACGGTCTGGTCTCATCTTAGTCTTCCTGTATTTCCGATGGAGATGGCTTCAACGTGGTATAAGGCGATTTACAGTCTGACACCTACTGGTGATCGACTTTTTGGTATTGGCCTTCGTCCGACTGATAAGTGCGAGGAATGTCATCAGGCTGACACCGTATTTAACAGGCTTGTTGTTTGTGGACGGCATCATTGGCTCTGGATCCACCGTCAATCAGATTTCCCTTACTCGAGGGCCTGAAACTGCTTTCCCAGACGATATTCTCCTACATCCGGACATACCCTTTTTTCCTTTTCCTCAGACGAAAACAAGCACGATTGTCTGGTTCTTGGGTTACTATGTTCACTATGTCGTTGAAGGTGGGAATGACCCAGATCCCCGCGTTTTTCACCACTATCTGACAACAGCAGTTGCCACGATTCCGACCGCTTTTTGCGAACATGCTTTTTCTCGTGTTTAACCGTCTGGGTGTTGGTTAAGCTCCCCTGTGATCCCTGTTTCTCCCGTGAGCTTGAGTCCCCTCCCTTGTAGCTTTGTTTTCCGCTTTTTCTCTTCCAAATGTATACAAAAAAAAAATGACAAGAAGGGTGGGATAATGGGTTAGTCTTCCCCTTTAGAATTTAATAATTGATTGTGCTTGAACTAATTTGTTGATTTTCTTTTTGCAGGTGATATTAATTGATGATTAGACTATGGTTGTCTCATTTTCATGAAAATACCAAGTCAATCTGATAATTAAAGAAAGATGGTAGAGCACTTCCCGCGAAAGGCAAAGGTCCCGAGTTCGAATCTCGGTCTGGCACACTGTTTTGATCTGCCAGCAAGTTTCATATCAGCGCACATTCCGCTGCAAAGTGAAAATTTCATTCTGGGGTGAAGAGTTTTTCTGCAGAAGGCGTCCGGACAGGAATATGTGGAAAACAGAGGCCATTAGAAGAGATGCAATGATAGAACGTGTGTTGAGACATCAGGAAATAGTTTTCTTGACACTACAGGGATCTATAGAGGTTGAAAACTGTAGGGGAAGACAGAGCAAGGAATATATACGACAGATAATTGAAGACTTTGGTGGAAGTACCCCTCTGCTCTGAAGAGGTCCCAAAGAGAGAGGTAAGTGGCGTTCTGCATAAACTCAAGCAGCAGACAAATGGCATAAAATAATAAAAACTAAAATTAATATTATGTACTTATACAACAGTTTTGAAGAATCAGTTTCAAAGTTCAACCAGCCAAAAAATACCATCCGAATCAATAATCGCCAAAATAGGCGTAGTAGCAAAAGACTGTTGTTTTGGATGTATTTGGATATAACAATAAAGAGAGAGAATAATAAACACACATTTGAGATCTTCAGAAAGCCAACAGCCACAGACATTATTATACCTGCTTCATCCAACAATCCGCTAAATAAAAAATTTGCTGCCCTACGATACATGTTATACAGACTAAGTAACATCTCACTCACCAAAGAAAACTATGCAAAAGAATTACAAACAATACAACTCATAGCCACAAACAATGATTACAGCACCCATATAATACAATAACGCAATCAAAAAATTAGAACACAGCTCAAGAGAAATTAAGACATGCAGAGAGCACAAAAACCCACGTACACTACATCACACACGGAAACACAAAATAATAACACCCATGGCATGAATAACAAAAACCATGGTACACTCTTACATACAATCACAAAAGCAACACACAAGATAGTAAATATACTAAGGAAATAGGGATTACAAAGAGCTTACAGAACAAGAAAAACACTCCAGTAACATTTACAAACAACAGACAAACCAGACAAATACCATGGATCAGGTGTATAACAGCTATAGCTATAGTGCCAAGAATGCAAATCACTATAACTGGGGATGACAAGCAGGAACTTCAAAGCTAGATATAAAGAACACATAAGCAGTTGGAAACATGAAAATAGCCATTCTACCTTCACTAAACACCATATAAAACATGAACATTAACCATCCAACATGGAATGTGACATGACAGTTATCAGAGTGAATAACCACAACAGAAAGCTCCTGAGATTGCAAGAAAACTATCATACACAATGAGCCATTCCAATGGAAGAGAAGGTACTTAGCGACCAAATCCATATAAACCATAACTCTCTGAGCGCGCTAGCCACCAAAACAATAACAAACAGAGATTTAACCAGGGTACATAATAATGAACATCCTCCCCTCACCTCTCTCTCTCTCTCTCTCTCTCTCTCTCTCTCTCTCTCGCCCCCCCCCCCCCCCACGCACACACACATACAGAAACATGAACTCATATTTATTAACAATAATAATAATACATTTACACAACATGGACTGTGACATGACAGTTAACAGAGTGAATAATCACAACAGAAAGCCCTTGACATTGTAAGAAAACTATCACATACAATGAGCCATTGTACTGGAAGAGAAGGTATTCAACGACCAAAACCATATAAACCATAACTCCCTGATCAAACTAGCCACCAAAACAATAACAAACCGAAATGTAACCAGGATAAATAATTAATTAATATCCTTACTTGTTCTCTCTTTTTTCTCTCTGGGAATACGTTTACTGGAGCTTTCTTCACGCCTGTTCACAGCACCTCCTCTTTCCAGTATTTATCTTCATCCTATACTCCTTGCTCCTTCCTGCAATACTCTTCAACATTTTCTGTAGCTTCTCTTTTCACTCCGCCAGCACTGCTTGCCCATCCGCTTATTTTATAGTCATTTTCCTTACTCTTCCAATTACAGTGCCTCTTGTATCCTCTATGGCCCTACCTAACAGTTTTTCTTCACATCTATCACTTTTCGCTCTCTACAAGTCTCCTGTATTAACCTTCCATCCTTCCACCTTCCACTTCTATTAAAAATATCAGCAGTGTACTCCACCTGACAATACCGAAAGTCTTCTTCCAGTCGACAAAGCAAATATGCATCACTTTGTTCATTTCTGTCATTCTTTCTCTTATCATCCTCATACAACGTATAGCATCTCTTGTTCTTTTACGCTTTTTGAACCTAACCTGGTTGTCCCCATTATTTTCCTCAATTTTCCTTTCGATTTTCTGTAGGATGACTCTCGTCATAGCCTTTGTTACTGGACAGATAAAACTAACTGTCTTATATACTTTGTATTCTTTTGTATAGTACTTTTTAGGTAAATGTAGTAGAATAATCTTAAGTAAATCTTGATACTAGATTCCGATGTCATAAATTCTGTTTACTGCCACAGTCAATCTGGCTATCGAATTTACACCTAAGATTTTCAGTGTCTCAGATGGTACTTTGCTACAACCCAATGGTTTGTTTCCCTGGAGCTCCTGATTCACTTTCTTCAATACACATTTCAATATGTTAGGATTTCGCTTTTCTTCGTTTTCTTCCCCTTCATCTTCCAAATTCAATCTCATGTTATCAGCTTGTACACCATACACCTCTTCCACGTAAGCCATCCAAACGTCTATACACACCATACTCACGCGAAACGGAAAGTTGGCAAGATTTCCAAGACAAAACTGTTCGAAAAAGACATTTAAGAAAATGCAGAGCAGGAGACAAGAAAGAAAGCGAAACGCAAATTTAATGTTCTAAACATGGTCCTCAGCTCGTCTCCAACGAAATAAGAGTGTGAAATTTAATATGTTCGAGTGAGCTTCGTGTACGACATCTGAATATGGGAATGACTATGAGAGGTATGGCTAGCACATCGGAAATTCACTGTGTGCTTCGTGTCTTTCCGGTTAGACAGCCATCATAGGGCGAACAGGCGATCAAACACGTCTGTGTGGAAGTTAGCGGAAAGACGGCAGGTGGTAAGTAATGCTGTAAATGACGGAAGAAACGTTGACCTGGAAGTGTGTAGAAGCCCATCTAGCAGAAATTTAATACTGCTGAAAAGTTGATTTCATTGGGACTCCTTTCTTACCGTGGGTTCGTATAAGCAATGATATGACCAGAGATGTGTGCACGTGTCGATCAAAGGCAGAACTCACACAGATGGCTCTGAGCTGACCTGTGGCTGGGCTACATATAACTTTTTCAGGGTTTTTGGTGCGGTGGCAAACCAGGCCTTGCCCGAAACGTGATTGAAATATGCAGTTTCTGCTTTGTAACTCTTGCGATGAAATTTAGGAGGTGACGGGACGAACATCTAGGCAAGTCCACATGCTGTTTTAATCTATGGGGTCGCATGGTGCTCTTGCAAATTGGGAACACAATACTATTAAAACTTTCGGCGTAAACTTCAGTCTGCTTCCGACGTTTCTTTCACACGTGATGAATTCAGTCACTTAATTGACGGCTCATATGAACCAGGATGCAGTCTATCATACACGTTAGACTGATTTTTAGAATCAGAATAATAAAATCATCTGCTCAATCACATTTATATCTGACAAAATGACCTGTTTCGGCTGACATTTGTAATCCTCAGGTCATAGAATACAGTGCATGGTTAAGTCCCACCACTGACAGCATGGTTTCCGCAGTCGTGGAACGGAAGCACTGCCTATATTTTAGTGTCACTGGAGGCCGATGTCGGCCTAAACCGGTTAGTTAGTTAGGAATAAATGCTATTGTGCCAGATAATTGAATTACTCTAACTCTAGAAATAATCAGTCACTCTATTCCCTTCTAAATACAAATGGCGGTCTTCCCATTGTTTGTAAACTGTTACGGGTCAAATAAAGAGAAACTAAAACTGCCTTCTACCCAGTGTGAATAGCTTTCCCAGGGGTTTTATTCCCGTTTCCTTCCCTCACCAGTCATCACATGTTTCCATAACCCTATTGCTTCCATTCCGTATTAGCTGTCCTATCTTACATTGCTCCGAAATATCTAAGGAGGAAAGCAGCTAAGGTAAACCTGCTCTCCCATGTACGATGCGCTGCAAGATCCACCAACAACCACTGTGAAATGACGTGAACCACACTAGGCTGATTCAGAAGGTATTAGTTCCTTCCACGTGACATCCGGGTGGCGCCAACGCAGGAACAACGCTCAGATACTTCAAGACCCAACGAAAAAAGTTGATGATTTAAACTACCGTGCTAAATTTGATCGAAGATGAATGGCAATAGGACGGGTTAATGGAGATGTGGTTACGCTTTGACGAAGTGTGCTTTCCTCTAAACTGTTGGTGCCGAGTGCGGAGCAAAGGAGGAAATTATGAAATCGTAGTTAATGAGTGAGCACTTGCGGTATTCCATGGCGATCTGATGACTCGGCACCAGGAGACTCCGAGTGTTCTGAGCTGGTTGTAAAGTTTAGACATTTGCATTTTAGAGTAGACACTTTTCGGTGCAAGGAAACCGACACACACACAAACACGTACTCACACTTATGGACATACATATGTGTGTGTCTGCGTGTGTGTGTGTGTGTGTGTGTGTGTGTATGTGTGTGCTATCCATATGACAGTAATTTAATGAAAATTTCTGTCCGGAAGTCATTCACTACTTACTGTGACGCTAAGCAATTTAATCACACGTAATTTTAAGTTATCAGTGTAATTAGACGAGCAGCGCACCCAGTGACCACATACAGTTCATTTCCTTGGTGTTGTTGTTGTTGTCTTCAGTCCTGCGACTGGTTTGATGCAGCTCTCCATGCTACTCTATCCTGTGCAAGATTCTTCATCTCCCAGTACCTACTGCAGCCTACATCCTTCTCAATCTGCTTAGTGTGTTCATCTCTTGGTCTCCCTCTACGATTTTTACCCTCCACGCTGCCCTCCAATACTAAATTGATGATCTCTCGATATCTCAGAACATGTCCTACCAACCGATCCCTTCTTCTAGTCAAGTTGTGCCACAAGCTCCTCTTCTTCCCAAATCTATTCAATACCTCCTCATTAGTTATGTGATCTACCCATCTAATCTTCAGCATTCTTCTGTAGCACCACATTTCGAAAGCTTCTATTCTCTTCTTGTCTAAACTATTTATCGTCCATGTTTCACTTCCATACATGGCTACACTCCATACAAATACTTTCAGAAACGACTTCCTGACACTTAAATCTATACACGATGTTAACAAGTTTCTCTTCTTCAGAAACGCTTTCTTTGCCATTGCCAGTCTACATTTTATATCCTCTCTACTTCGACCGTCATCAGTTATTTTGCTCCCCAAATAGCAAAACTCCTTTACTACTTTATGTGTCTCATATCCTAATCTAATTCTCTCAGCATCACCCGACTTAATTCGACTACATTCCATTATCCTCGTTTTGCTTTTGTTGATGTTCATCTTATACCCTCCTTTCAAGACACTGTCCATTCCGTTCAACTGCTCTTCCAAGTCCTTTGCTGTCTCTGACAGAATTACAATGTCATCGGCGAACCTGTAAATTTTTATTTCTTCTCCATGGATTTTAATACCTACTCCGAACTGTTCTTTTGTTTCCTTTATTGCTTGCTCAATATACAGATTGAATAACATCGGGGATAGGCTACAACCCTGTCTCACTCCCTTCCCAACCACTGCTTCCCTTTCATACTACTCGACTCTTATAACTGCCATCTGCTTTCTGTACAAATTGAAAATAGCCTTTCGCTCCCTGTATTTTAACCCTGCCATATTCAGAATTTGAAAGAGAGTATTCCAATCAATATTGTCGAAAGATTTCTCTAAATGCTAGAAACGTAGGTTTGCCTTTCCTTAATCTATTTTCTAGATAAGACGTAGTTCAGTATTGCCTCACATG
Source organism: Schistocerca nitens (assembly GCF_023898315.1). Lineage (NCBI taxonomy): Eukaryota > Metazoa > Arthropoda > Insecta > Orthoptera > Acrididae > Schistocerca > Schistocerca nitens. Next base: position 531,607,946 of record NC_064620.1, read on the forward strand.
TTCCAACATTTCTACGGAATCCAAACTGATCTTCCCCCAGGTCGGCTTCTACCAGTTTTTCCATTCGTCTGTAAAGAATTCGTGTTAGTATTTGGCAGCCATGGCTTATTAAACTGATAATTCGGAAATTTTCACATCTGTCAACACCTGCTTTCTTTGGGATTGGAATTATTATATTCTTCTTGAAGTCTGAAAGTATTTCGCCTGTCTCATACATCTTGCTCACCAGACGGTAGAGTTTTGTCAGGACTGGCTCTCCCAAGGCTGTCAGTAGTTCTAATGGAATGTTGTCTACTCCGGGGGCCTTGTTTCGACTCAGGTCTTTCAATGCTCTGTCAAACTTCTTGGTACAGAAAGAAATAACCTGTCCTTGTGTTCCGAATTAATCCATATATTTTATAAAAACGGATACTTGTATCATTGCCTATATTCCACATCCGCTATTAAACCACTGGATCGATTTGATTCAAACTTTGCACTGTCTGGAAAGAAGCGCTGTGGTTTGTAAGAACCACCTACCAATCAAAGAGGTGGGGGTGCAGGTGAAAAAGTAGCGTAGTCCACGACTGACAAAAATCTGGAATTTATTCATTCAACATTTAAGAGTGAGAGCACTTAATCACTTGGAAGAAACTCTATACGTAATTTCAATGTTTATCCCTTACTAATTTTCATGTAGTGCATTGAAACAACTGCATCAGGAATTAGATTTCAATTTATGGCTATTTTTGACAGAAACTCTATTCGTGACACGTACCGCATACAGTATTCACATATACCACCGACTGCACTTATAAAATATACCAATGCACGGCACAAATTCCTGGAAATATGATGTCATACGTACGTGAAAAACAGCTTCAGTATGCATGACGTTTTAATTTATTGCTACTCTAGAACCAACTCTACTCCCAACACACTTTGCGGACAGTACGCACAAATACCGTTGAATGAATTTGGAACATTATATCATAGTACGACTCATTGTTCAGAAAATATGACTTCAAAACTTTGAACATCATGGAAAGGAAACTTCGGGGTGAAATTCACTAGGGGTACAAGTCAAATACGGGTACCAATTTGTATGAAATATGTTAAATACACTACCGACCATTAAAGTTGCTACACCAAGAATAAATGCAGATGATAAACGGGTATTCATTGGACAAATATATTATACTAGAACTGACATGTGATTACATTTTCACTCAATTTGGGTGCATTGACCCCGAGAAATCGGCACCCAGAACAACCACCTCAGGCCGTAATAACGGTCTTGATACGCCTGGGCGTTGAGTCAAACAGAGCTTGGATTGCGGGTACAGGTACAGCTGACCATGCAGCTTCAACTCGATACCACAGTTCATCAAGAGTAGAGACTGGCGTATTGTGACGAGCCAGTTGTTCGGCCACCATTGACCAGACATTTTCAATTGGTGAGAGATGTGGAGAATGTGCTGGCCAGGGCAGAAGTCGAACATTTTCTGTATCCGGAAAAGCCCGTAGAGGACCTGCAACATGCAGTCGTGCATTATCCTGCTAAAATGTAGGGTTTCGCATGGATCGAATGAAGGGTAGAGCCACGGGTCGTAACACATCTGAAATTTACCATCCACTGTTCAAAGTGCCGTCAATGCGGACGAGAGGTGACCGAGGCGTGTAACCAATGGCACCCCATACCATCACACCGGGTGATAAGCCAGTATGGCGATGACGAATACACGCTTCCAATGTGTGTTTACCGCGATATCGCCAAACACGGATGCGACCATCATGATGCTGTAAACAGAACCTGGATTCATCCGAAAAAATGAATCCTCTGGGAAGATCAGTTAGGATTCCTTAGACAGGTATAACAGGCCACCCAATACTGACCCCACGACCGCTCTTAGAAGATAGATTAAGGAGAGACAAACCTATGTTTATAATATTTGTAGAGGTAGGAAAAACTTACAGAAAAGCTGACTGGAACACTCTCTTGGAAAATTTCAAGGTAACAGGAGTGAAATAAAGGGAGTGAAAGGCTGTTGACAACTTGTACAAAAGCCAAGACGGTGGTAATAAGAGTCGAGAGTCTGGAATGGGAAGCAGTGGCTGAGAAGGCAGTGAGACAGAGTTGTAGCTTATCCCCGATGTTATTCAGTCTGTACACTGAGCAGGCAGTATAGAAAACTAAAGAAAATTTTGGAGAAGGAAATAATGTGCAGAGAAAAGAAATCAAGACTATCGGTTTTCCGCCGGTAGTTCGTCGCTTTCTTGTACCGATATTTCAACTGCGTGACTCGCAGTCTTCTTCAGGTGCTGCCTGATACTGATTCCAGTATGGAACGAGTCCGGTATTTATGACTGTTGTGCCAGGCGCTCCGTCTGCGGCCCGCCCCGCGTCATGCACCGACCAATAGCAGCGACTGCAGTGCTCTCCTCTAGCCGCGGCAGTTCCTAACGCTGTGGTCACTATTACCCGTTGTCAATCTCGCTGTTGCAGTTCTGAACGACGTCCAAGTCGTGCTAAACATTTTATCTTCCGGTTGTCGTCACCTGCGACCTGGGACGTTCTGTGACCGCTGCGTGCCGTGTCAGGCGTTCTGCGCGAGATCCGTGCCCACCAGGAGCGGCTGTAGTGTTGTTTTGAGGCCGCTGTTGCTCAAACTGCCGCTCGAGACCCGGTGGAGCGGCCTCAGGTACTGATTTGTTGTCTGAGGTACCATTTCATGTGCGTCCTACGCTACATGCACCGGGCTGTTTTCTCTAATTCCGTCTTCATATTTGTGGCCCACGGGGTCTTCATGTTGTTTCCATTGCGACTTCAGGAGACCGAGTCCGGAATTCGAGGCAGAACTCAACTGGAAACTGGTGTCGCGATTAAGAATACTCTCCGTGACCTTAATCTCAATAGATTCTTTGCTAATGCTGCCCCAGTATCTCGATGTATGTGTTAAGATCTTGGCATCGTTATAGTTCATAGAATGATTGAATTTTAAACAATGCACGACAATCACTGACTTGGTTGCCTGTGTCAGTATGGTGTGCCTTTGATGTTCTTTACACCTGTGGCAACGGTATTAGTCGTCTGGCCGATATATTCCATCCCACATTCGAAATGTATGTGATGAAAGCCTGGTTTCCGCAGATGCAGGTAAACCTTCACACTCCATGGCAGAGCCTTAAGTTTGGTGGGTGGATGGAACACGCTCTTGATGTTATGTTAGAGGAGAATTCTACTGATTTTTGCAGATATCGGCCCGACATATGGCAAATATCCAAATTTCTTCATTTCGTCTTTTACCTCTTAATGAACCTCTGATGGGTAAACAGACCGCAGTGCCTTTTGAACATATCTTGAAGAGTATCCGTTTTTGTAGAACACAGATTACAAGTGTTCTGTCTCCGTTGCCAAATTATTCGTGTCTGTTCAACCAGTTCTGAGTAAACTATTTTTCTACGTCGGATAGTGGCAACTGCTGGCGTGCAGTTACAAGTCGGAGTGTGTTTGGGGTAGGCCTACGCACTGTGACTGAAGATACCATCTGCCTTCCTCTTGACTAGTAAACCTAGGAATGGGATAGCCCATCCACCTCCAGTTCCATGATAAATTTAATGTTAGGACGGCGTGAGTTTAGGAGGTCCAAGAAAACATGGACATTTTCCCTCCCGTGATGCCACATAACAAAGGCGTCTTCCACGTACCTAAATTGCATTGCAGTTGATCTGGGGCCGATGTAAGTGCCTCCTCTTCAAATCTCTCCGCAAGGAGATTTGCCATCATCGGTGAGAGAAGGCTACCCATTACCACCCCTTTCATTTTCACGTAGAATTGATCCCCATATAGGAGGTACGTTGAGGTAAATATGCGCCTTAATAAGTCTAGCAGAGAACAGTCGAACTTTTCCCTATCAGATCAAGTGAATCATTCAGTGCTACGCTGATGAACAGGGGTACCATGTCGAAACTGACCGTGATGTCAGATACCTTGACCTGTAACTACCTCAGGCGTTATAGGAAATCCTCTGAGTTACGAATGTGACAGGCACACTTGTAAGAGGTATGCGCTGCCTGCAATATGCAAGGTATAAGAGAATCGCTGACCAGAGAACAGTGTTGACTGAGTACGAACTGTGTAGCTGTAGCAGTTAGTTGTTGCTAGTCGCTAGTCTGAGGTTGTCTGCGCTAGTCTGCGGTTGTCGCTAGTCTGCTCTGGTCTGGTGTATCGTGTTGGTTGGGCCGGTCGCGGTGCAGCGATGCCGGAGCCGGAGTATTATTGTATAAGGTAAAGAAGCAGCGTCGCGCATATCTAGTAACGTATCTGAACTGTCTTCCAAATGTTTTTAAAAAAATGTCCTAATAATAATTTTTGTAATATAAAGTAATTTTTTTAAAAACCGTAGCGGTCGTGGGTTCCAGACTGTAGTGCCTAAAACTGCTCGGCCACCACGGCCGGCTGCTGGTAACACCACAACGCTATCATTTTCCCTGAGTTGTTTAAGGGAAAACATCCCATCTCCAGAGATGTTTCGTGAGCGCTCTTCGAATCTCCCCTCGCACTTCTTCAGCATCACTGGCAGAAAATTTCAGGGACACCTGCTCTATTGCACTAACGAAGGGGGTAACTGAGAAATTAAGACCCATGCGGAGCACTTTCAATGTGGTTGCGTCGAATCCTTTCTCACTCAGGTTGACGACCGTGCGAGCGTCCTCGTTGGGCTGCGCCTTGTTATTAAGACGTTCAAACTTGGCTAGTTCACAGGACGCTGATTTCTTCCTTGTGTACTCAACTAGTGAGAAAAAGATGCCATCAGATCGGTCCAAGACTTGCCTGGTTAGAAGGTTTGGTATAAAATAGTGTAGAGACAGCAACACTCTGGATGTCACACATGTCACGTACTCTCTCCCTGACCAACGCTAAGCTCGCTCGATGGTTAATTCTGTTGATCAGTCTAGAACTGACGTTATGTTTAATTTTAGCAAACACTGGAACCACGTGCTCTTCTCGGTGTCTAGGCCGGAAACAGAGAGAACAGAGCTTTTTCACCTTCCCTTGTCAAAACTTATCCAGCGTTCTAATTATGACATAGAGGGAGAAGTACCCACATCCTAAAGGCCTGGTACTGTCGAGCAAGAAGAGATATTCAGAATACAAGGGCACTCATTCAGTATGCTCATTCTGCAGGATGTGGCAGCCACAGTCTCTAAAACCCGAGGCTGGAACTCCTTAGAACAGTGTCCGAGCATCTGAAAGCGCTTACCAGATTAGAAAACCAGGACCAATGAAGTCGTTAAAGATAGGTGCTCCAGCGTTTTATGATTTCTGAGCTGACTTGCTGCTGTAGAGATAACGTCGTGCAAACGTTTGATGGGGAGGGTCTAAATTAGGACCCTCACTTTCAAACTTTTGTTGTATGCATCTACATCTACACATTCAGGGATACTCTGCAAATCACACTTAAATCCCTTGCAGAGGGTTCATCGAACCACCTTTACAATAATCCTCTGTTATTCCACTCTGGAGCAATGCGCAGAAAAAACGAACACATACACCTTTATGTGCGAACTCTAATTTTCCTTATTTTATCAACATTATCTTTTCTCCCTATGTATGTCGGCGTCAGCAAAGTATTTTTGCATTCGCAGGAGCAAACTGGTGACTGAAATGTCGCCGGCCGGAGTGGCCGTGCGGTTCTAGGCGCTACAGTCTGGAACCGAGAGACAGCTACGGTCGCAGGTTCGAATCCTGCCTCGGGCTGAGTTCTAGGCGACTGATGACCTCAGAAGTTAAGTCGAATAGTGCTCGGAGCCATTTGAACCATTTGAACTGAAATGTCGTGATAAGGTCCCGCCGCAACGAGAGACGCTTGTGATTTAATGATGCCCACCCCAAATCCCGTACCATGTCCGTGAAACTCTGCCCCCTATATAGGGAAGGATGGGGAAGGAAATCGTCCGTGCCCTTTCAAAGCCGGCCGGAGTGGCCGAGCGTTTCTAGGCATTACCGTCTGGAACCGCGCGACCGCTACGTTCGCAGGTTCGAATCCAGCCCCGGGTATGGATGTGTGTGATGTCCTTAGGTTAGTTAGGTTTAAGTAGTTCTAAGTTCTAGGGGACTGCTGACCTCAGCAGTTAAGTCCCATAGTGCTGAGAGCCATTTGTACCAACCCTTTCAAAGGAAACATCCCGGCATTTGCCTGAAACGATTGAGGGAAATTACAGAACATCCAAATATGGATGGCCGAACGCGAGTTTGAACTGTCGTCCTCCCGAATGTGAGTCCAGTGTGCTAGCCATTGCGCAATCTCGCTCGGTCTACTGCGAACTGTGACTTCTCTGACAGTAAATCACGTATCCACTTGCATATGTGAGGCCATATCAAGTAAGCACGCTATTTGATTACACGCCACTTGTGGAGTACGGTGTCAAAAGCCTTCTCGAAATCTAGAAAACGGAATCAATATGAAATCCTTCGTAGATACCACTCAACACATCTTTGAGTATACAGCTACTTCTGTTTCATAAGAACGACATTTTTTAAATCTTCGAGGGAAAAGTTTGATCAGAATATATGTTCCAAAATCCGACTGCATATCGACGTCAATGCTAGGGTTCTGTAATTTAGTGGATTACTCCTACTGCCTTTCTTGAGTATTAGTGCGACCTGTGAAATTTTCCTGTCCTTGTGTACGGATCTTTCGACGAGCGAGCTGTTGTTTATATAGTTAATTGTGAAGCTATTGCATCAGTCTACTGTCACAGGAACTTAATTCGCATACATTCCGGACAGGAAAACTTGCTTTTATTAAATGATTTGAGTTGCTTTACTACTCCGAGGACATTTAACGCAAAATTATTCTTGTTGGCAGCTGTTCTTCATTCAAATTATGAAATATTTAATTCGTCTTCTTTGTTGAAGAAATTTCGGAGGGCTTTGTTTAGCAAATCTGCATTGGTAGTACTGTCATCGATAGTATTTCCTCTGCTATTGCGCAAGAAAGCGCTGATTGTGTCTTCTCCCTAGATATTTAAAATACGACCAAAATCTCTTTCGATTTTATACCAGGTTTAGAGACAAAGGTCTTTTATGGTAACTAATAAATGCATTTCGTGTTGATATCCGCACTAAATTTCGGGATTTTGTAAAATATCGGCAATTATGAGTGTTTTGCGTCCGTTTAAGTTTGGCATGCTTTTTCGTTATTTCTGCAGCGGTGTTACGATCTGGTTTGTGTAGTTGTTTTTTAATTTGTTTGGTACAAATCTTTCAATTGCTCTCGATACTATTTGTTTGAATTGTAGCTATATTAGCTCTACACTTACATTGTCAATTAAGGAGGAATGGAAATTGTCTCTCAGGAAACAGTGAAGCAAATTTTTATCTGGTTTTTTGAATAGAAGTATTTTTAGTGGATTTGTAGTTACGGTAATTAGGCTCGCTACGACAAGCCTGTGTTCACTAATTGCTGTATCCGTTTTGATGCTCGTTACTGTCTCAGGATAATTTGCTGCTAAGAGATCAACAGTGTTTTTACAATCATTTAGGATTGTAATAGGTTGGTCAGCTAATTACTCGAAATAATTTTCAGATAATGCGTTTAGCACAATTTCGCATGATGTTTCATGTGTACCTTCGGATTTAAACACGTATTTTCACCAACATATCGAGGGCAAGTTGAAGTCACCACCAACTCATAACTGTATGAGTCGGTTACGTGTTTGAAATTAGACTGAAGTTTTGTTTCAAATGTATTATTTCAGCTGGGAGGTCGGTAAAACGATCCAGTTATTATTTTATTCCGGTTGTCAAGAATGATATGTGCCCATACTAACTCACAGGAACTATCTGCTTCCATTTCGGTACAAGATAAACTGCTTCTAACAGCAACAAACACGCGACTGCCAGTTGTATTTAGCCTATGCTTTCTGAACACTGTTAGGTTCTTCGCAAAAAATGTCGTCTAAGCGTAACTTTAAGTACCTATAACAATTAGAGCATCAGTACTTCCTTTTAGCCACCTGCAGTTGGCTGCACCCTGTGCTCTTCATGGCATCAGGAAGGACCCGTTCCACATCTGAATTGGCCGCATCGGGTATGCACACGGGCTTTCTTCCCTTCCTTGGCAGTCATATCCCTAAAGGTCTCCATAACACGCCTGACATTGGACCTCCAAGCTACCAATAATCCAACCCTTTGTGGGTGCCCGGATCTTGCAGGCCGAGAGGTTTCCTTTGAAATAGGGCAAGCGACTGCATCTGACTGAGGGACATTGTAAGCCGGAGGTAGCACCTGGAATCTGTTTGTCACCATAACCGGGGTGGCGTCCCGGGGAAGTCTTCTGTAGCCTGCCCTCTCCCCCTTCATACGCTTCTTTTGCAGACGTCGTTTCAGAACACCCACACCGTTGTTTGAGGAACTTTACATTCCTGTCCTTGCCTTCTCGTGGACTTGCGAGGCCTCTGTGTGAACGCGTCTCGGATATGCTCGACGTTATCATCACACGTGCGTAGCCGACCAATGCCCTTCCCTGTGGGTATACAACCAACTTTCAAGGATTTTGTATACCACTAATAAATCTAAAAGTGCAGAGGTGGACTCTTGCTGTACCGCCGGCGAGATGACGTTGGACATGAACAATGGACTGACCTCACCCAAATTCCAACACACAAAACGATTTCTCTTGTAAAGTTGTAGCCATGTTGTAGTGTTGGCGGAGCGATTAACGCTCTGGAGTTTCATACGTCTAAAATTACTCACAGCGTCATTCAGCGATCTCACGTGTAATTTAATTCATTTTCTTTAGCCACTTTAGAAACGGGATTGGTTCACCTGAAAAGTTTATCATTCATTTAATGGTACACCTTTGCCCAATCAGAAAGTCGACGAGTCGTCAAAACCAACTTTCCACGTCTGTGAATATAGAGCTTCACAGCATAGGCCGAAGGTCCAACGCAGCTCTAGAAATCAGGTGGTAAATTTTTGTATCCTAGTAATCAACTTTGCATTATCTTCCTTCCTTCCTGGAGCTTACTAAAATCTTTCATTATTTTGTTTAGAGATGAAGAGTAAAGAGTGAAGCAGTGCGTCATGGAGTAAATCGGCCATGGTTAGCATCCACATCCGTCCATCTTACTGCGCTGACTCTTAAGTAGGAAACGATTCCTACGACCAACAAAGCTAAACAGTTTTTCATTGCATTAGACATAAATTTCAGTAAATAGTCCGATAGTAAATACATCATGATCAGACACTTGCGATTCGCAAATTAACTGCTAGTTGCGTTTACTGTAAACAGTTTCCATTGTTACAACATAGCTCAATGTGCAGCCGCAGCAGAGTCAGAAAATTCGGTCACTTTGTAGCGTGCATCTTGTGAAGAACATGCGCATCAGACTTGAGAACATTTTGCTAATTATATTTATGTTACGCCTTTTTGTACTGATATATCGTTGTGTCCGAATAAGAATACTGCAGATCGTAGTTTCAGCAACATGCAAACAAGTTGTTAAAATCTAAATTGTCATCTTATATCTCATACTTAGATGCAAAATCCTGCGGAATGGAGGAAGATTAGTACGTACATCACATGACGACATGCACGGTGCAGTGTCTTTACCTTCGAACGCCTAAGAAAACTTAGGTAAAATATACTTTATTGAACATGTAAACTTCTATAAATTGTTTCGAGAAACTTCAGTGGTAATGTTAATGCTAAGCTGATAATGACATTCAGTATGAACGCTGTCCTACGAAACACTTCAATTCCGTATCACATAATGAATCGTTCTAAGTAGTGGAACAGCAAATTCTGATAATAAGAGTCAATAGTGAAAATGATTCCGTATCTGGGATTGTTTTTTAATTATTTATTCCTAAAATTCTTTTCAGATGCATCTAACCACATATTTTAATTCACTTTCACCTTCATGTGCACTGAACATAGAGGACCTAATGGTAATCAGACAAATACACTCCTGGAAATGGAAAAAAGAACACATTGACACCGGTGTGTCAGACCCACCATACTTGCTCCGGACACTGCGAGAGGGCTGTACAAGCAATGATAACACGCACGGCACAGCGGACACACCAGGAACCGCGGTGTTGGCCGTCGAATGGCGCTAGCTGCGCAGCATTTGTGCACCGCCGCCGTCAGTGTCAGCCAGTTTGCCGTGGCATACGGAGCTCCATCGCAGTCTTTAACACTGGTAGCATGCCGCGACAGCGTGGACGTGAACCGTATGTGCAGTTGACGGACTTTGAGCGAGGGCGTATAGTGGGCATGCGGGAGGCCGGGTGGACGTACCGCCGAATTGCTCAACACGTGGGGCGTGAGGTCTCCACAGTACATCGATGTTGTCGCCAGTGGTCGGCGGAAGGTGCACGTGCCCGTCGACCTGGGACCGGACCGCAGTGACGCACGGATGCACGCCAAGACCGTAGGATCCTACGCAGTGCCGTAGGGGACCGCACCGCCACTTCCCAGCAAATTAGGGACGCTGTTGCTCCTGGGGTATCGGCGAGGACCATTCGCAACCGTCTCCATGAAGCTGGGCTACGGTCCCGCACACCGTTAGGCCGTCTTCCGCTCACGCCCCAACATCGTGCAGCCCGCCTCCAGTGGTGTCGCGACAGGCGTGAATGGAGGGACGAATGGAGACGTGTCGTCTTCAGCGATGAGAGTCGCTTCTGCCTTGGTGTCAATGATGGTCGTATGCGTGTTTGGCGCCGTGCAGGTGAGCGCCACAATCAGGACTGCATACGACCGAGGCACACAGGGCCAACACCCGGCATCATGGTGTGGGGAGCGATCTCCTACACTGGCCGTACACCACTGGTGATCGTCGAGGGGACACTGAATAGTGCACGGTACATCCAAACCGTCATCGAACCCATCGTTCTACCATTCCTAGACCGGCAAGGGAACTTGCTGTTCCAACAGGACAATGCACGTCCGCATGTATCCCGTGCCACCCAACGTGCTCTAGAAGGTGTAAGTCAACTACCCTGGCCAGCAAGATCTCCGGATCTGTCCCCCATTGAGCATGTTTTGGGACTGGATGAAGCGTCGTCTCACGCGGTCTGCACGTCCAGCACGAACGCTGGTCCAACTGAGGCGCCAGGTGGAAATGGCATGGCAAGCCGTTCCACAGGACTACATCCAGCATCTCTACGATCGTCTCCATGGGAGAATAGCAGCCTGCATTGCTGCGAAAGGTGGATATACACTGTACTAGTGCCGACATTGTGCATGCTCTGTTGCCTGTGTCTATGTGCCTGTGGTTCTGTCAGTGTGATCATGTGATGTATCTGACCCCAGGAATGTGTCAATAAAGTTTCCCCTCCCTGGGACAATGAATTCACGGTGTTCTTATTTCAATTTCCAGGAGTGTAGTTCGTACGTAGTGACAAAACACGTTATTTAATTGGGATGCTTGTTTTACTACTGCAGATTTACATTCACGCTACAAACGCAAAACAAATCGAAATCGATCTCTCCTGATACTCAAAAAAATTTTATTTGATTGACAATGGATATAAGGCGATCTGTTTTGCTTAGCATATATCCCGAAGAATTAATCTAAGATGGCGAAGGGTCGGAGGGTTGCAGATGAACCGTTTTACAGACCTGTTTCCTTCGAACGTATATTTACCGCTTGTAGGAACATGCACACACCTGAGCTGGGGTTAAAATTTAGCAGCGCGCATTCGCCATTACTCCATCTACGCAAGTTTCACGTGGTTTAGCGAAGAAGTATCCGCTGCTCGTTCTGCCAGTCTCATTAGGCTCGGACTGAGAGCATCGTAAGTGTAGATCCACTGAATATGTGTGAGTTCATCCAAGTCCCCTTAAACGATCGAAGTTTTGTGATTAGTTGTTGCGTTAGCCCTACTGGCCCAGAAATAGAAGACAATAAAGAGAAGGTCGAACTGCTGTGTTTGACTGTCCGAAAATACTACGCCACGAAGCTTTACAATTATTGCTCCTTTGAACCATTGCACAAATGCCGAAGAGCTAGTTTTGAAACAAGCGACCACGAAATAGGAAATCAACTGAAATCGTTCATCAGAGCAAACACATTGTTGATGCGTGAGACAGTGCGAGATTCTACACAGATTACTCGCATCAAGCGATTGGAAAAGATGTGCAAGGCCAGAATGAGATTTTCACTCTGCAGCGGAGTGTGCGGTGATATGAAATTTCCTGGCAGATTAAAACTGTGTGCCGGATCCGAGACTCGAACTCGGGACCTTTGCCCTTCGCGGGAAAGTGCTCTCCCAACTGAGCTACCCAAGCATGACTCAAGCCCCGTCCTCACTGCTTTACTTCTGCCAGTACCTCGTCTCCTACCTTCCAAACTTTACAGAAGCTCTCCTGCGAACCTTGCAGAACTAGCACACTTTAGGAGTGCTAAATCTGCAAGGTTCGCAGGAGAGCTTCTGTAAAGTTTGGAAGGTAGGAGACGAGGTACTGGCAGAAGTAAAGCAGTGAGGACGGGGCGTGAGTCGTGCTTGGGTAGCTAAGTTGGTAGAGCACTTGCCCGCGAAGGGCAAAGGTCCCGAGTTCGAGTCTCGGATCCGGCACACCGTTTTAATCTGCCAGGAAGTTTCAAGTGCAAGGCATTTCCGTATTCAAGAGGGGTCGTCGGGTACATGCACATAATTGCAGGCCAGTATTACTGTAATTCGTTCAAGAGAGAAGTGGCTTACAAAAATTTTGTTCCACCGATTTTTAAGAATTGCTGATCGCTCTGGAGCCTTTGTCTGGTTTGACTAATATAAGTGACTGAGAAGATTCAAATAAGGTCGGTACCTTTCGTCGAAGGATTATTGAGTAGGCGCGAGAACGTTACGGGTATGCTCAGAATACATACTCCAGTCGCAGACGCCACGAAATGTTGTACATCACGAAGATGGTACTGTAGAAATTTCAAGAGCATACATGTCGAAGAAATATGGGCAGTATATTCTCACGAAATGCTAACTACTGGGAAATCAGAACAACTGGAGTCGTTACGATGGTTTGTTTACAGGAGACCTTCCCTGTACCACGTGCGAATACAAGAGGGAAGGCAGGAGCACGGAAACACTCTGTGCCACACACCGTAAAGCGGTTTGCGGAGCATATCTGTCGAACCAGAGTGATACACGATCCACAGGAGACTCCCTAGCCAAAATACTAAGGAAATACGCGTATAAACTTTGGAAGTGGTTTTGGTGATGCTCGGATTCACGCTGTATCTTACTCTCATTAGGACACGCAGCATTCAGCAGTAGCAGCTTTTTAAATTGTTGCCTACAGTATCAGATTTCAGCGTGGACTTGCTACGATGGCTGAATATGGATTGGTCACTTACCTCCATTGTTTTTCGTCACAAGTCTGCTTCTCTTCAACAGCTAACCTTCTTTCAAAACTTTAGTTAACTTCTATGTGCTAAGAACGGCAGCAAACTCTTTAAGCACTGTATTCCTCTCAAACAACTACGTCACACGCCCGGATGACTTGAGCTCTCGAAGCAGACAGTTGCTAAGCAATGCCAGAGTCACGTCGCGCGAATTTATCATTGTTGTGTGCCTGCCCTGGGACCGATGCTAAGCAGCGAATATTGGTGATGCCTAGCGCCCGCATTATTGGGTTCTTGTAAGACTGATTTTCGCGTTTTTGGAGTCCTTCAATTGAAAGTGTAATGGACTCCAATATTAACATAGAAACCGTCATATTTTTGACAGAACCATTCTAGTTCTTTGTGGCAAATGAGCGACTAATTATTCCCTATGCCGAATCTTGGAAAAATTGACAAGCAGTTGAGATATTTACCGGTGCTACAACTATCTTCTCTTTTGGTAATATAGTAATGGAACACGTTTTACGGAAAAAATCCTATCATATCTCACTCACACAAAAACACAGACTTGTTATGCGTACCTGAGTATGACCACAGTCCGTGGCCTAACGCTACAATCATAACACATTTTGGAACTGCAGTACACAATGAACCACACTTCTAAGCTGTCAGTACATTTTTGGAGGCTGAGAAAGGTCTGCCAAAGACGTCTGTAGTCCCGTCGACTGAAAGCCAAATGCAGTGGTCATAAATGTCTGTTTTAATACCAGCATTAGCCTTTTCATACATCTGTTACAAATAATTTTTGTAGTGTCGACTTTCCTGGTATCTTGCAGGAAGGTCTTAAAATTTTGTGTTCCTTAGAACGACCATGGCGGATTAGATGACACTAAATCCTCACACAAGTCTAGATGAAAGCTGTCCACTTTAAGATTTGCCATAGGAGACTTTAATGGTTCAGTCTGTGTTTGCTCTACTTACTAGTGGAGCGCGTAATGTGAGCTGTAGATCTTGGTGCTGAAGAAAATGTCTTTTTAAAACGGATAGCCTAAACAAACGATTACTAAGAAGATGACAATAACTAAAAAACTAAGATGGTAATCATATAAAATGTCAACTTAAGCTCCATCACAAATGCCTGTCATCATCTAATTTTATAAATAACGATTAGAAAGTTTCTGCTTAAAAGTCGTACAGTCCAGAATCGGTATGACGATCAGGAAAAATCGCTGTGGCCATTCAGTAAATCGTGCCACTGACGCATCAGGCTGGAGATGACTGTTAACTAAAACGACAAATCGTGCTGGTTGACGAAGTCCGTAACTACCTGATACACATCCTCCGACAGGTATACCAGTGAGATGAGGACTATAGGCCGGGTATTCAAGTGTCTCCCACTTACGTTGGCGTAACTTGTACATTACGACATTTTCGATGTGGGGACGCGCCTCATCATGAAGCAGCAGCTCTATATGAAACATCCTGGCAGAATAAAACTGCGTGCTGGACCGAGACTCGAACTCGGGACCTTTGCCTTTAGCGGGCAAGTGCTCTACCAACTGAGCTACCCAAGCACGACTCATTCCTGTCCTCACAGCCAGTGCCTCGTCTCCCACCTTCCTAACTTTACAGAAGCTCTTTTGTGAATTTTTTTCGTAGTGTTGGATCAGAAATTCTATTTAAAAATCATGTTTTGTAGCAATAAGTCCTTATAGTCCCCACTTTTTCTGTGTAAGTCCAATTTAGCTCCCTTTTAGACCTTTAAGAAAGATTTAACCGTTTTGAGGTATGTTGCACAGTGGAATAGTAATATTTTGTTAAGAACCGACCGAGACGGCTAACAGGGCCGCAACTGCTACCGGCTTCATAACGGTGTTGGAACTGAATGTCAACGTTGGAGGCCAAAAGTACAGACTATGCGACTGCGAATCCGAGAACAACCGATTCAGCATATCGACAACAGTGCGGAACAGACAGAACATGCTACAGTAACGAGGCTACCTGTAGTAACTCCACATAGAGGTGTCATAAGAATACCTTTAGGGATGCAAAGTTCACATAAAGGATCACTCTGAAACCCTGAAGTTAAACACTAGAGCAGACGAGGGCGCTTACAGGCTGGGAAAAGAGAGGACATTCAATCATCTGAGTCACCAGTGTGCGCGAGAGGGGGGGGGGGGGGGTGATAGTTCCACTTCATCCCCAATTTACAGGATGCTCTGGTGAATTCAACTAGCGTCTACAAGCTTCCGGCAACTTGGAGTCCACTGCTGCAAATCTACAGCCGTCCGGCCTCTCAGGGGACTTCTGACATACGACCCGCATTGCTGCCGACCACAACAGTGACTGACTGAGGATGGTGGGGGAGGGGGGGGGGGGCACCTGTCTTTCGTCGATGAAGAACCGATCTACGTGTCTTCGGGCTGTTCAGCTTAGGCTGGTCGCCTGTGTCACCGCTACTGGGGCAGTACAAGTACAGCCTTACCGGCTGTGTGTCGCTGCTGAGTCTCCACCGTTTCGACAACCGACAACAGGCACAAGCAGATTTCTGGGACCGAGCCCAGGTGCAGCTTCACTCGTCGAGAACGCTGAGGCTCTGACGGACGTCCACAGCCACGCCGGGCAGCGGGCACGCAGCGCTAACAACGGGGAACACGGGACCTGTGATCGGCAAGTTCCTCCTTGCCTGGCACTGACGCGCTACCTCTCGCGCTTTCAAGCAGCGCGGACTCGGCACGTTCGCTGCTATACAGCACAGGGAAGAAGACTGAGCGACTGTAAAATTCCCGCCAAGAAATGATTTTAATTTAACGACGTTTCGTTAGCGCCTTGGCGTTCTGCAGGATCACTTAATCTCGCTGTCCGCTCGACCTACTGATAACAACACGACAGTTGCTCACATCATAATGGGGTGAATAAGGATAAGACCTTTATATCAGGACGCCACTAATGATAATTCAAAGTTGATTTTTGTAACCTGTTTAACTCGATTGCGGGTGTTCATTATAATAATGGTGTTAGAAACAAAAATAACGTTTGAAACGTCCCCTTAGAAAAATTAATGAATTACTGTGCTGGTAAACCCCTTACGTTATTTGATTTTCAAACAGCTGAGGAGAACTGAACGTACTCAGACATTTCTCTCTTTACTTATTCTGATGAACACTAAACTGACACAGAATATTTTTTGCGCAACGCAATCTGACTTTCAATAATACCTACAAAAGAATGGCCCTGAGTAACAATAACCTATACCTTTCATGAATCACTTACCTCACAAAAATCTTCGTTACTCGAACTACTCCAATACAGCGAGCGTCAATACTGCCAGCTAAATAAAAGATTCTAAGTACTGAAGGCACTAACTACTGATAGGCATAGTTAGCAAATGAAAGATTTTGATAGAGAACAAACAATGTATTTACCTTAAGATTGTTCAAAAGTCATCATATATATATATATATATATATATATATATATATATATATATATATATATATATATATAGAAAGTAACCTCCGGTTGGTTTAAAAAAATACACCAAGTTAAATAAAAATATTTTAATATATACATCTTACAACTACATCTTTGCACTATTTTTCTACATAGTCTCCATAGCGATTGAGGCACTTATCGTATCTCTTCACAAGCTTTGAAATTCCTTCTGCATAAAAATCACCCGCTTGTGCCTGGAGCCAGCCTGTGACCGCATCTTTGAGCTCTTCGTCGTCATCAAACCGCTGTGACCCGAGCCATTTCTTCAAATGCATGAAGAGGTGATAATCACTTGGCGCCAGGTCTGGGCTGTAAGGTGGATGGTTGATAACGTCCCACTTGAAGGACTCAAGAAGGGCCGTTGTTCTGCGAGCAGAGTGAGGACGGGCGTTATCGTGCAAAAAAACGATACCGGAAGTCAGCATACCACGGCGTTTGTTCTGTATAGCCCGTCGTAACTTTTTTATTGTTTCACAGTACACGTCTTGATTAATGGTCGTACCACGTTCCATGAATTCAACCAACAAACCCCTTTGGCATCCCAATACACCGTTGCCATCAGTTTTCTGGCTGAAAAATCTTGCGAGGCTTTTCTTGGTTTGGTAGGCGAATTTGAATGTGCCCACATCTTTGATTGTTCTTTTGTCTCAGGGTTCACATACTTAATCCAGGTTTCCTCACCGGTCACGATTCTGTTTAACAATGGTTCTCCTTCGTCCTCATAACGTGACAGAAAGTCTAATGCAGAGGCCATTCTTTGAGTTTTGTGGTGGTCGGTAAGAATTTTGGGCACCCATCGTGCACAGAACTTACGGTAACCCAATCTTGCTGTCACTATCTCGTACAAGAGAGTCTTAGAAATCTGTGGAAAACCAGTAGACATCTCCGACATTGAGAAACGTCGATTTTCACGAACTTTTGCATCAACTGTCTGAACGAGTTCGTCAGTCACCAATGATGGTCTACCACTCCTCTCTTCATCATGAACGTTTTCTCGTCCACTTTTAAATAAACGTACCCATTCACGGACAACTCGTTCACTCATAACTCTTGGTCCGTACACGGCACAAAGCTCACGATGAATAGCTGCTGCAGATTATCCTTTGTCTGTAAATAACCTTATGACAGCACGCACTTCACATTTGGCGGGGTTTTCTATTGCAGCACACATTTCAAACTGCCACAAAAACTAAACTAGCGCAGGTACGACGTTCACTCGACCACGGCTTGATGCCGACTGACCTGTTGAGTGCGTAAACGCACAGATGGCGTCGCTACTCCCCCCACAACCCGCCCTGTGACCAATCGGAGGTTACTTTCTGAACCGCCCATATCAGTTCATGATATCCAATACAAATTTACTCATTCTGATGGACACACGTCCAGATCGTCCACTCTCAAAATTCTGCCCTATCTCTCCCACATCCACCACTGCTGGCGGCTCACCTCCAACTGCGCAACGCTACAATGCCAACCAGCCACAGGCTGCACAAAGCACAGCCAGTGATTTTCATACAGAGTGCTACGTGACGTTACCAACATAAAAACCTAAACAGCCTACTTCACAGGATTATAAAAATTGTAGTTCCACTTTCAAAATGCTGTATACAGCTAACCACTTCTCAGAACTATTTATAACTGGACCGGATCATTATTGAAAAAGGGGGAAGCTCTATAAGAAAAGAAATACGAAATTTTTGCCGTCAGATGGCGCTGTAACGGGGAAAACATGCTAAATATGACACATCGTAAACGGCTGTTTTTCAGTTTGCGTCTGAGATACTCAGAGTAACTATCTCAATGCAGGATCGCAAGCTGCTTGTGAAGTTCTTTTACAAGAACGGTGACTGTGCGTCAGTAGCTTTGCAGAAGTTCTGGACACTTAGGGGTATGGAAAATATTGTTGGTCCGATGTCTGCCAAGGGTTTGGAGTAAATGATAACGACATTCCTGAAGAAATATTCTGCACTGCCAGGGGGATCGAGCAGAGGTGTGTAAACATGGAGGGCACGGGGAATTACCCGAACTTTGGACATGCCTGTGAGACCGGTGCATAAAATTCTGCAAAACATCATGTATTCACATCAGTACAAAATTACTCATTTTCAGGACTTGCTTCATGCTGGCGTGGAGTTAGATAAACGCTTGCTCTAGAATTCCTCACTCGCATGGCAGTGTACAATAAGCGACCATGGAACATTCTGTAGACGAACCCCGTTTCTACGAGTATTCCGAGGATCTGTCAACCGGTGGAACAATGCTCCTATGGGAGTACAAAAAATTCGAACAAGTACTTGTTTCTTTAAAGAACTCTGACTGAAAAGCAGGTTATCAGCTCCCTCATTTTACCTTTTTCAGTACCTTTAAAAACTTTCGCAAAAATTGTGGCATGTGTACGTACTCAGGCTTTTCTTAACATGCAACTCACCTCAGAGTCCCACCAGCTCCCCTAACCAAACCCACTAGTCCATCGCTGTAAGTCACTCAAACCCATCCATATCTGCCGAGTGATATTTTTCCGGAAGTCACACTGTAAATCACTAGTCACATTTATTCTACACACCAACGTGACTAGTCGTTATGTTGCCACACCCCGAATAATTTTAGAAATTCTGACTGAATGTTATCCATCCCTTCTCCATTTTGTGACCGCAACTCATCGAAAACTCTCTCAAATTCTGACTCTAATGCTGCATCTTGTTGCCCTTCCCTGTCGACTTCCGTTACTTACTTTTTCCATAATGTCATCAGCCATGTCCTCCCCCTCACAGACGCCTTCTATGTACTCTTTCCACGCATCAATTCTCCCTTATTCATTTAGTAGAGGAATTTCCATTGCGGTCTTAGTGTTAACGCCTTCGTTGTTATTTTCTATATGCTGAGTCAGTCCTTTCGGCAGTAATTTATTGTCCGATTGCTTAATATTTTTCATGTAGTCATTTCGCCTTTGCTTCCCTGGATATCCTAGTTAGTTCCTAAGTGTTTTGCAGTTTTATAATCCTGAACTTGCCTGAACATTTTTGTAGTTGCTTCTTTCGTCGGCCAGCTGAAGTATTTCCTCTGTTAGACATGGTTTTTTCGCAATTACCTTTCGTGTACTTACATTTTTATTTCGAACGTTTATGACTGCCATTTTTAGAGACGCTAATTTCTCTTCATCTGAACTGCCTAAGGACTAATATATTTTTCGCACTATCTATAGCTTCAGAGAACTCAAAGCATATTTTTTCATTCCTTAGTACTTCCGTAACCCACTATCTTACGCACTGAATCTTTCTAAATAGTCTCTTGATCTTCAGCCAACTCTCCATCAATACCAATTTGCGGTTTGAATCTAATCTGCTCCTG
This sequence comes from Schistocerca nitens, assembly GCF_023898315.1. Lineage (NCBI taxonomy): Eukaryota > Metazoa > Arthropoda > Insecta > Orthoptera > Acrididae > Schistocerca > Schistocerca nitens. Next base: position 531,628,118 of record NC_064620.1, read on the forward strand.
GGTAAGCCCTACAATTCAGTATCTGATTTCGGAACTTCTGCCTTACAAAAATGTACTTCAGCTGGATTCGCCCTCTATTTCCTGGCATATTACGGGTATGCGTCCTCCTCTTGTGAGTTTTGAAGACAATATTCGCTATTAGCACCTAAAAATTTATTGCAAAACTCCGTTAGTCTTTCTCCTCTGTTATTCCTACTACCTAGCTCGTATTCTCTCCCAAACCCTTCTTCTAATCCGTCTCTCACAGTCTCATTGCAATCTCTGGCTGTGAAAGATGTTGTGTTCAGGGCTCCCATTACGAATGTAGCTCAACTGAAGGCACAAATTTCCCAAGGAATTCTCAACGTGACCCCTGAGATACTCCGATCTGTTGTGGAACATGTTTTTTCTCAATCTCAATTTGTGCAGAAAACGTTGGGCAGCATGTTGAACATATCTTGGAACAGTTTCGCGACGGGTAAAAGCCAATTGTGGTGGCGCTCTTCATGGAATTTCTGGGCTCACAAAAATTATAAACACATTTTTCCCCTTCTGAGGATGTCCGCAGTTCATGGTCTAGTGGCTAGCGTTGCTGCCTCTTGATCACGGGGTTTACCGGTTTCGATTACCGGTTCCCGAAGCCGGCCGAAGTGGCCGTGCGGTTAAAGGCGCTGCAGTCTGGAACCGCAAGACCGCTACGGTCGCAGGTTCGAATCCTGCCTCGGGCATGGATGTTTGTGGTGTCCTTAGGTTAGTTAGGTTTAACTAGTTCTAAGTTCTAGGGGACTAATGACCTCAGAAGTTGAGTCCCATAGTGCTCAGAGCCATTTGAACCATTTGAACCGGTTCCCGAGGTTTACTTCCGCCAGTAATGTATCCGTTATCGAGATAAGATGGTTTAGATTTGAGATTATTGCAGTACATAAAATTCGTACTTACTTGAATCGAATGCGCGTAAACAGTTTCAAGTAAGTCAAACAAATACAAAACGTCTTACTACGGTAAAACTGAAAACTCGCTTTCAAAAATTTAGATATAGTTGGATTGCATGTGCAAAATACACATTCCTGTGAGCCTTTCTAAGCACGCCACGCCACTTCTATGTTCCCAAATTGCGCGAATCGATTCAAATGTTGTAAGAAGTTAGACAAAATCTTTTAATTAATGGCTATCCTATTGTTTTGTGAAAGCTTTATCCCTTGCCACTATATAGCGGTCTAAGTTTGCACACAAATGCAAGTAAAATCCGGTTTTACGTGAATAACTCAAGCTGAGACCATTTAAGGCGACAGAAGTGATAATAATAAATACAGTCCTACTGTAAATGTAAAAAAACGTTTGCCAAATTCTATTATCATTCGTCTTTTACTTGCGCAAAATCATGCGTTTTCACGTGAAACTGTGTTTCGTAGAAATGCATTTCATTTTTAGCTGTGCATTTGGACATAACTAAAATAACGTTTATTACAGTTGATTATCATTTCCTTGTTAATGCGTTTACATTTTATTCGCCAGTGGCTTATAACTCTCGAAAAATCTTTGACATCAAAATAAAGCATGTAACAAACCATAATTATGCCCAGTCCTGTATTAAGTGATATATTGTTTGCTAGAGCATTTAACGCTTTGTCGACGACCACTCAGACAGTTAAACTAACCTACGAATTGGTACAAAAATAAGTGTCAGAAAAAGAGGTCACCTTACTTCTAACCAGTAGATAAGGTTATTATGTGTTTTCTTAAAACACTAACATGCTGTCTTACAGAAAATTTATTTTCGGACACCACACGCTTAATTTCGTCATTTTTCGTACAGGATTGAAAAGTTGATAGTATTTTGTCGTGCATAGGATGTTTCGCTGTTCGTCTGTTTATTTCAACCAATCATAGTCACTCATAATTCGGTGTGGTTGTTCGAACATTTCGTGCCAAAATTAGTTATGTGAAATTTTCTGGCGATCGATTTTTAATGTTCAATTTTTGTTATTATTGCAAGATCCGGGCAATCACAGAGTGTCGGATTATTGGTAACTGGGAACTCCAATCTTAGACGTGTTGTGGGGCTTATTAGAGACATGACTGGCCAGGAGGGGAAGAAAGGCAGTGTGCACTCCGTATGCATACTGGGTGGAGTCATTCCTGAAATGGATAGGGTAATTTCGGATGCCATGAAGAAAGAGGTTAAAGGTGGTAGCTCAAGTTGGTACCATTGATGTGTGTCGCTTTGGATTGAAAGAAATTCTCTCTGATTTCGTGCGGCTAACAGACTGGCAAAAGCTGCTAGTCCTGCTGGCGAGATGAAAGGAGAGCGCAACGTTTGCAGTATAGTCGACAGAACCGATCGCTGACCTCTGGTAGAGAACCGAGTGGAGGGTCTAAATCAGAGGCTCAAACGCTACTGTGACAGTGTAGGCTGCAGATTCCTCGATTTGCACCATAGGCTGCTTGGGTTTCGTGCTTCGCTGAATAGGTCAGGAGCCCACTACACACATGATGCGGCATTACCGGGTAGGAGGTGCTGTGTGGCGTGGACTGGGCGGTTCTTAGGGTTACAGAGTCTCGGGGAAAGACAAAAACTGGTTCCGTCTCAAAATGTGCAAGATGAACGTAGATCTAGGAATAATCGGTTTAACAGTTGTGAAGTATTGTAACAGTGTTGGGAACGTACCAGAACTTCAAGCGGTAATGGAAAACACTGATGCTCAAATCGTCATAGGCACTGAAAGCTGGCTGAAGTCGGAGATAAGTTCAGCCGTAATAATTGGAAAGAATCTAACGGTATTCCGAAAGGATAAGGTAAACACAGTCAGCATTGTCTTGTTTTTTGCTGTTAGAAGTAGATCATCTTGTAGCGAAATTTAAGTAGGTACTTCCTGCAAGTTAGTATGGGTGGATGTCATTCGTAGCAACTGGAATAAATTAATAACTGGATCGTTTTATAGACCTCCCAACTGAAATAATACAATTGCTCAAAGGTTCAAAGAAAACTTCAGCCTAATTTTAAACACGTACCCGTCTCATACAGTTATAGTTGGTGATGTCTGTAATGTACAATGAATATGTTGTCGAAAATACATGTTTAAATCCGGAGGTATGCATAAAACATCATCCGAAGCTGTGATAAACGCATTCGCTGAAAATTATTTCGAGCAGTTAATTCATGAGCCCATGCCAGTAGTAAACGGATGCGAAAACATTGTTGACCTCTTAGTAACAAATAATCCTGCGCTAATAACGATCATCAAAGCGGATACAGGGATTAGTTTACACAGGGTTGTCGTAGCGAGACTAAATACCTTAACTTAAAAATCCACCAAACATAAACTAAAAATACCTCTAGTCATGAAAGCTGATAAAAATTCGTTTGACGCATTTCTAAGGAGCAATTTCCATCCATAATTAACAATGCAAGTGTAGACCGGTGTTCAAAGAAATAGTATCGTCCGCAGTTGCGAGATTTATACCAAACAAATTAACAAATGACCGAGCTGATCCCCTTGCTACACAGAAAGGATCAGAACACTGTTGCAGAAACAACGAAAGAAGCACGCCAGTTTTAAACGAACGCGAAGACTCCCAAGATTGGCGATCTTCTACAGAAGTTCGAAATTCAACGCGGAATTCAGTGCGAAACGCTTGTAACAGTTTCCACAACGAAAATTCGAGGAGATTCTGGACGTATGTAAAGTATGATAGCGGCAAGAGACAATCAGTGCTTTCTCTGCGCGAAAGCAATGGAAATACTATCAATTGCAGTCTTGCTGAAGCAGAATTACTGGACACAGCCTTCCTAAATTCCTTCACCAAAGAAGACTAAGCAATTATTCCAGAATTCGAATCAAGAACAGCTGCCACCATGAATAACTGACAAGTAGCCGGCCGCTGTGGCAGAGCAGTTCTAGGCGCTTCAGTCTGGAACCACGTTGCAGCTACGATCGTAGATCATAAATCTGCTTCGGGCATGGATGTGTGTAACGTCCTTAAGTTAGAATTAAGTCGTTCTAAGTCTAGGGGGCTGATGACCTCAGATGTTAAGTCCCATTGTGCTTAGAGCCATCTGACCCATTTTTGCTCGGAGTATGAAGCAACTTAAATCATTTAATAAAAGTAAGTCTTCGGGCCCAGACTTTATACCAATTAGGTTCCTTTCGGAGTATGCTGATGCAATAGCTCCATACTTAACAATCATATAAGGCCGTTCGTTCGACGAAAGATCCGCACCCAAAGACTGGAAAGTTGCACAGGTCACACCAGTATTCAAGAAAGGTAATAGGAGTAATTCATTAAATTACAGTCGCGTATCATTAACGTCGATATGCAGCAGAATTTTGGAGCGTATGTTATATTCGAACATTACGAATTATCTCGAAGAGAACAGTTTGTTGAATGTTCAAATCTGTGTGAATTTCTAAGGAAGAAAACTGCTGAGATCATCGGTCCCTAGACTTAAACACTACTTAAACTAACGCAAACACACTTATTCTAAGAACAACACACACACCCATGCTAGAGGGAGGACTCGAACCTCCGACGGGAGTGGCCGTGCAGTCATTGACATGGCGCCTCGAACCGCGCGGCCCCTCCGCGCGGCTAACGGTTTGTTGACACACAGTCAACACGGATTTGGAAAACGTTCTTGTTGACACACAGTCAACACGGATTTGGAAAACGTTCTTGTGAAACACAGTAGCTCTTCACACACGCGAAGTGGTGAGTGCTATTCACAAGGGATTTCAAATTTATTTCGTATTTATATATTTCCAGAGAACTTTTGACACTGTACCACACAAGCGGCGTGTAGTGTAATTGCGTACTTATGTAAATCGTCTCAGTTATGTGACTGGATTCCTTACATATGCCGGCCTGGGTGGCCGAGCGGTTCTAGGCGCTACTGTCTGGAACCGCGCGACCGCTACGGCCGGAGGATGGAATCCTGCTTCGGGCATGGATGTGTGTGACGTCCTTAAGTTAGTTAGGTTTAAGTAGCTCTAGGTTCTAGGGGACTGATGACCTCAGAAGTTAAGTCCAATAGTGCTCAGAGCCATTTGAATCATCCTTATCTATGTAAACAGATTTAGGAGGCAATCTGAACAGCCGACTGAGGTTGTTTGCAGATGAAGCTGTCATTTATCGACTAGTAAAGTCATCAGAAGATCAAAAATAATTGCAAAACTATTCAGAAAAGATATCTGTATGTTAGCAAATTGGAAACTGACCCTAAGTAATGAAATAGTGAGGTTCAGTTTCTTGTTTCTACGTTTCGATCCCGCTGCTCGGTTCTCTTCAGGATCTTCCCAGTTAGCTGACCATAGGGGACGCCAGATGATCATGTTAAAGATCCTATAGCAGAGGGGTCATAACGCCATTGTAGAGGACGTTTACGCGCCCTAAAAACCTAGAGCGTTTTACCTTAAGTTCCCCAAATAACTTCAGGAGAACGCCTGCACAGACCTTTCAGCAGGACAAGGCCGATCTGCTTGGCCATCCTTGTGCGCCTCAGCGTACGCTTCGACACGCAAGACCTTCGAGTCGTCGGGACGTTAAACTCGCACCTGACTCGGTATTCCTTTTCGCAGTGCGGCCCACTTCTCTGCCAGTCCTCCTTGAAGCACCATCCGTGTTCCCAGTGCCACGTGCAGGAGCCGTTACGTTGCGCGGCCTTCCCCTCCTCGGGTTATTAAAGATCCGTTGCAGGCCGTATCATCGCACTCTTCTGTTTCTCCTCTGGTGAAGACATGCTGGGTGAATAGGTTAAATGCGTTCCGCGGCAGCTGACAGAATACAGCATAAGTGAAAGACACAATAATTTATCTTGTCTATTGCGTTTGGTACCGAAAGAGTGGTTAAGTACCTCAGCTGATTAAGTCATCAGTAACGCTGATCGCAAACAGTCAGCGAGACAGCAGAGATAAGAGACCGTCGACAACAGACACGAGTGATGGCAGTGAAATGATGTCTACGTGCCAAGTGCAGTGTAAGGTTAATCATTAACTATTAATTATCTCCTCAAAACATGCAGCTATTTGCTTAATTTATTGTTAGCCTGCAGGAAGATGTTTAGAACCGTGGTACACAATAAAATCCCTGAGTCATAGTTCCGCACCACGCCCCTAGGCGTGATGACGCTGCCGACTCATAAAGCCGAAATATGCTACACCACCTTGTGTTGGGTCTTCCAGGCATGTGCTGCGGAATTATGGCGCGGGGCTTTTATTGTGTATCACGGTTCAGGTCACCTCCCTGCTGACAAACAATAAATTAACTACGTAACTTTATGGTCTAAATCCATAAACTTGTGAGCAACTTGACATCCACTGAAGAAGGCTGCTTTAACATATCTCGGCGAAGCTGATATTGAAAAATGAATTGAGAGATTCAGTATTATGTGTACCATAAGAGCGCTCAAGGGGATAGTACGAAAGGACACAATGTTTAAATTTTGTAACCTTACAGCAGTTTCCTGTGGACTAGGTAGGAGTGAAAAGTAGAGTATGATCTCTATAACACACAGTAGAATCCAAGAATCAGAGATGAAATTTTTTATTACAGTAAAGAGAGTAACAAAATGAGACAGGTGAAAGGAAGGAAGACTGTACAGAAGAGTGTAGGAAATTACAAAATAAATCAAAAAAATTAAAGAATACCAAAAATAATGGAAGTAACATATTGAAAGAATGGCTGGTGAACGTATTTCAGAACTACTACAGTACATCCCTAAAGGAAGAAGGAGCATTGGTAGACCCAGGAGAAGATGGGTGGATCAAGAAATCGCAACGAATCAGCAGGTATATTGCTTGACGTAGAAAAATAAGAACAGATTAATTATTTCGAGATGAGAATTAAAACGTTAAGATTCCCTTTTGTATCCTGGGTCGACGTGCGGACAGTACAGAATGACAAAAAGGATCTGTCGTGTTTCAACGTGCTGATGACCATACCGTGAATGAAATTGCCGTTTTGTAGGTGTATCAACGCGGACAGTTAAACATGTCTACAAGGAATGGTCTACCACCCCCAAAGTATGTAGCACGACCTAAGCACAGTGGTCGTAAAAACTTCCTGATACGGGAACGCCTCGTCATTGGCAGCTGTCTCAAACCCTGTGCGAACTAGTCACTGCCACTGAAGAATGTCCAACTCAACCACTTCACGACCGAGCATTGGGAAGAGAACAGCCTGCGATAGACATTTGGAGTCCGATACATCAGAGAAGCTGTACATCCTCAGTGACAGAAACATCACAGAAGCCGTACGGCAGCTGACTGGCGGCTTGTTGCGTTGTCTCACGGGTTCTTTTCTTCTTTTCAGACGATGCAAGGTTGCTAGATCACCGATGTCTCAATTACACTTTCAAACCATAGAACGTGGAGGGCGTAGTGCAGATCGCAGGTGCATATGTGACCTTTTGTTTTGGATGTTTTTCGTGCCATTACTTGGGCCACTTATTCAGCTAATCGTGAACAGAGACCAGAATGCTTATTTCACCAACCTCAGTGAGCAAGTGTTGCCCTTTATCTTGTATTTTGAATCGTAATTAGTGTTCAGCAAGTGTTGTGCCATGGTCGTGTATGGTTATGAGGAAGTCAGGAAGACGGAATCAGAATGGGATTTGTCCTATTATTATTGCCTGGATTTTGCCAAGATTGATTGCTATGTGCCACACGTGGCACCAGCCGGCCGGTGTGGCCGAGCGGTTCTAGGCGCTACAGTCTGGAACCGCGCGACCGCTACGGTCGCAGGTTCGATACCTGCCTCGGGCGTGGATGTGTGTGATGTCCTTAGGTTAGTTAGGTTTAAGTAGTTCTAAGTTCTAGGGGACTGATGACCTCAGCAGTTACGTCCCATAGTGCTCAGAGCCATTTGAACGTTGCACCACGACCAGGGCTTATAAAAGTGGATTTAGAGAGGTCTTTGGAAAGAAAAGACGGCGGTGTTGTCGGTGGAATCGGTGGATAGTGGGAGTTCTCCTGAGCATCTCAGCTGTGCAAAGAAGACGTAATACTGCGGATTAGGCGTATCCCCAGCAATCTTCTGCAGATTTTGGTACGTCTCCCATTTATACAGGGTGACCCATTTATCCTGACCACCCTAAATAGCTGTTTGTCCAGATGCAAATTACAAAATGTTTCAAGCAAATTTTCTTTAGATGTCAGGGACGACACGAGTGCTAAAAGGAATCCATGAAACTTCGGTTACACGATAAATCAGTGTCTATTCTAAAGGCATTAAATTCAAGTAAATACCTTTTCGTTACAATTACGAACAACGTAAATTCGAAATGACACACAGAATATGTTGTGCGGAATGCAAACCAAAGACTGCCTTTTATTGGCAGAACACTTAGGAAATGTAACGGATCCACTAAAGAGACTGCCTACACTACGCTTGTCGGTCCTCTTTCGGAGTAGTGCCGCGCGGTCTGGGATCCTTACCAGATAGGATTAACGGAGTACATCGAGAAAGTTCAAAAAAGCGCAATACGTTTTGTATCATCGCGAAGTAGGGGAGACAGTGTCTCTGCCATGATGAAGAATTTAGGGTGGACATCATTTAAACAAAGGCGTTCTTCGATGCGGCAGAATCTTCTCAAGGAATTTCAATCATCATCTTTCTGCTTAGAATGCAAAATTATTTTGTTGACGTTGACCTATACACGGAGAAACGGTTATTATGATAAAATAAGGAAAACCAGAGCTCGCACGGAAAGGAAGATGTGTTCGTTTTCTCCACGCCCTGTTCGAGATTGGAATAACTGAGAATTATTATGGAGGCGGTTCCGTGCACCCTCTGCTAGGCATTTAAGTGTGATTTGCAGTGTATCAATGTAGATATAGATGTTATTGCTTTGTTCAAACAAACAATGACAAGAACTTTAAGATACGACATAACAGCAACATCTTTTCGGTAATTTATTATTTGTTGCTCGAAACTTTGAGCGTTCGTATGATTCATTACAGAGTCACTTTTTTCTTGTTGTGATTGAGATGAAACATTTCATTTACAAGATAATTCGGAAATTTTCTAAATTTTGAAACAACACATACGCTTAGCTGACAAGCAGGTTCCATTTGACCACAGATCTGTACGATTCCCAATAAGTTGGGTATATGTTGGTCAGCCTATCCTAGGGCGTGGTTACCTGCATGTCATGATACATTATGAAGATACTTTGACATTTTATAGTGGTCGATTGTAACTTTGTCTGTGAACTGTTTCATAATGTATTTGGTCACTTGGCTCTTGTTGGCTACTTTGCAGCTACTTTTATGAAGCGAAATGACGTAACGTCTCCTGTTGCTGTTGAAATGGGCGAAAGCCATTTGCCGTCCTGAAAGCGTTTGACAAGTAACCCTTTTTAACAGTAGTATGTGTGAGTGGAGAGATTTACACATTTTCCTAATCTTCGGAGCTGCTACTTCACATGAACCATGTGCACACGTCATTTTTTGTACAGCCATTCTACATTTTCGTTCGCATCTTAAGTTTATCTATACATTACGATTGTATCGTAAGTTTATCTAGGCAGCATAAACTATTTATATAAATATTATCAAAAACTTCGAACAGTATTTAATGTTTTGTACGTATCAAAATGGTTCAAATGGCTCTGAGCACTATGGGACTCAACTGCTGTGGTCATCAGTCCCCTAGAACTTAGAACTACTTAAACCTAACTAACCTAAGGACATCACACACAGCCATGCCCGAGGCAGGATTCGAACCTGCGACCGTAGCAGTCGCACGGTTCCGGACTGCGCGCCTAGAACCGCGAGACCACCGCGGCCGGCCTGTACGTATCCTATTTTTGTTTGCTCTTATTTTGTATACTGTGTTGAGCATTTATCTTTACAATGCATAGACAGCCTCATGCGTATATGAATAAGATGTGTAACTACAAAACAGAAAATTGAGAATAAAAAATATGCAGAATTAGAAAATACAAATTATAAAACAAAATAGAAAAATAGCAAAAAATAAAAACGTATAAAAAATAAAAGCAAAACCCGTCGTACAAGCATGTGACCTTGGAGTGGTGGTCATGCTTGCATGCTCTGAGGAGACAGCATGCGATACTGGACAAGTTCAACCATCCCAGGTTGGTAATCGTAGAGGAGAAAGACTAAAGGTGACCAACTCAAAGAACATGGTGGAAAAGACAGTAAAAAAAACCTATACCGGGTCGGTTGTCGTCCGAGTCAACAAAAATAGACATCGGTTGGCAAGCTGTGGCGGTCTAATGTCAGAATTGTGACACAGTAAACGTTGAGACACACGAATGAAAAATGCTCTTACTGTAGCATAAAAAAGGTGAGTACCTCCTGCTCAGAGTTAGGGATCAGAAAGAAAATTATCTGACACCTTCAAAGAAATTTAAATGGAAACCTGTTGACGTATTCGCTCTTTTTTGAGTTAACCCTACATCCGCAGGGCAGTGAGCTATCTGAGCTGCAAGGTGTTGGTACACCTGATCTTTCAAAAGTTCCTCATCCTGTGCCAAAATCCAGAATATTCGTCAGCCATACTAAACAATATATAGTATCATACGCCTGAAGAGCATACATGTAATTTCTGAGAAAGTTTTTCTACAGGGACAAAATTTCTGTGGCCGGATTTGCTTCTGTTGGGATGAAAAACATTTTATTCTTATCTTTTTGGGTGGGGGAGTTAATTTTCTTCCTCGAAGGGACAATTTCTCCCCAAGCCCACCACCTGTTACATGTACGGTAAGAGACGTGAGAACAAACTTATGTGCTTCTAGGTAGTGGGATATATCTACAATAGGAAGTTTCCAAGATACGTGTTTGCTTGTACGAGTATACAGGATGTATCCGCGAGTGGGGAAGCATGCATCCTAAACTTCAATGACCAGCTGTATCATACCGCACGACAAGGCAAATGCCATTCTGGTAGACATGATGACATGTTTCATGTTATATGACATCTTGTACGATGTTACTTGACTTGACATGACACACTATATTACACGGCATGTGTACTAATACTAACAAGTAAATAATTGCTAGTACGTCAAGACATTTTGATTTAAATGTTTCTGAATGTGCCAGACAAGTAGAAGAGCTAGTACCCTTCTTTTACATCCTTAAGTCTGCACAGGCCTTCCTTGCCTTTTTTGTACTATGATAGCATTTTTCATTCTGACATTGTTATGTAAGTTATCGTTCAGTCTTCCAGTCTTCCATCATTCGTCCTTGTATAATGTTTACGTAGCCCCTCTCGGATGCAAGCAGCTAAAGTCAACATGTAAGAGTAACAGGTACACGTATTTTCTTAACCTGTAAACTACTGTTTCATGAATAATATATGCTGTTACATCTTAATATCCCCATTACTAGTCTATTTTGTAATTCACTTGATCGGTTTTGTAGATTTTTAGTTTATAAGTCTACAGTCTGGATGACTGGGGGATCTCGCTTCATAATATCAACCAAAACGATATTGCAGTACTGGTAAACTGAAAGCACGGGGAAACTAGATACGTAATTTTTCCCGAGGATGCGGAGCTTTTCTGCACTGTTTAATGATGATGGCATCCCCTTGGGTAGAAAATTCAATAAATAAAGTAGTCCCCCATTCGGGTACTCAGGAGAGGACTACTCAAGAGGATGACGACATCAGGAAATACAAAACTGGCGTTCTACGGGTCGGAGAGTGGTATGTTAGATCTCTTAGTTGGGGGAGGTAGGTTTGAAAACCTAAAAAGGGAAATGGAGCGGCTACAGTTAGATATTGTGAGAATAAGTGAAGATTATTGGAAAGTGGAACAGGACTTTCGGAAAATTGAATACATGGTTATAGATACAAAATCAAGCAGGGGTAATGCAGGAGTCAGCTTAATAATGTATAAGAAAATAGGAATGCTGGTAGCCAACTGTGAACAGTGCAGTGAACGCATTATTGTAACGAACACACCAAGATAGACACGAAGCCCACATCCACCACAGTAGTACAAATTTATATGCCAACTAGCTCTGCAGATGGTGAAGAAATCGCAGAAATATACGATGAGATAAAAAAAAATTATTCAGATAGATTAGGGAAACGAAAATTTCGTCATTGGAATTCGATAGCAGGAAAAGGAAGAGAACGAAAACTTGTAGATGAATATGGACTGCGCAAAAGGAACGGAAGAGGAAGCCGCCTGGTAGAATTTTGCGCATAGCACAATTCATTTATCACCAAGACCTGGTTAGAGAATCGTTAAGAGACCTGGAGACACCAGGAGATTTCAGATTTACTATACAATAGCAAGACAGAGGTTTAGAAATTAGATGTTAAATTTCAGCATAATTACAGAGGCAGGTATGGACTCTGACCACAATTGACTTGTTATTAACTCTTAATTAAGGCTCAAGAAATTGCAAAATGGTAGGAAATTAAGGAGATGGGATCTGGATAAGGTGAAAGAGCCAAATAAACTGCTACCTCTGCCTAATATCGTGTAGGGCTCCAGCGAGCACGCAGAAGTCCCGAAACACGACGTGGCATGGACTCGACTGATGTCTAAAGTAGTGCTGGAGGGAAATGACACCATCAGTCCTGCAGGGCTGTCCATAAATCCGTAAGAGTACGAGGGCGTGGAAATCTCTTCTGAACAGCACGTTGAAAGGCATCCCAGCTATGCTCAATAACGTTCATGTCTGGCGAGTTTGGTGGCCATCGGAAGTGATTCAACTCAGAAGAGAGTTTATGCAGACATTCTGTAGCAATTCACGGCGTGTGGGGCGTCACATTGCACTGCTTGAATTGCCCACGTCGGAATGCACAGCGAACATGAGTGTATACAGGTGATCAGACATGATGCTTACGTACGTGTCACCTGACAGAGTCGTATCTAGACATATCAAGGGTTCCGTATCACTCCAGCTGCATGCGTCCACACCATTACAGAGTCTCCACCAGCTTGAACAGTAGCCCATGCAGGGTCCATCGATTCATGAGGTTGTTTCCATACCCGTACACGTCCATCCGCTCGATATAATTTGAAACATGTTTCCAGTCATCTACAGTCCAATCTTAGTGTTGATTGGCCCAGGTGAAGTGTAAAGCGTTCTGTCGTGCATTCTTAAGGATGCACGAGTGGCCTTCGGCTCCTGAAAGCCCATATCGATGATGTTTCGTTGAATGGTTCGCACACTGACACTTGCTGATGGCCCAGCATTGAAATCTCCAGTAATTTGCGGAAGGGTTGCACTTCTGTCGCGTTGAACGGTTCTCTCCAGTCGTCGTGGGTCTCGTTCTTGCAGGATCTTCTCCCGGCTGCAGCGATGTCGGAGATTTGATTTTGTACCGTATTCCTGATATTCACGGAACACCCGTGAAATGGCCGTACGGGAAAATCTGCACTTCTTCGCTACCTCGGAGATGCTGCGTACCATCGCACGTGCGTCGACTGTAACACTACGTTCAGACTCACTTAAATCTTGGTAACCTGCCATTGCAATAGCAGTAACCTACCTAACAACTGCGCCAGACTCTTTTTGTTTTATACAGGTTAGTCTGCTGTTTACATATCTCTATGTTTGAGTACGCATACCTATACCAGTTTCTTTAGCGCTTCAGTGCAAAACCTAATTGATGAAAGGAGAAAATATAAAAATGCAGTAAATGTAGTAGTTCGAACCCAATAAAAACGTCTAAAACATGAGATTGATAAGAAGTACAAGATTGTTAAGCAAAAATGGCTAAACGGTAAATGTAAGGTTTCAGAAGCGTATTTCAGTATAGGAAAGATAGATATCTCCTACAGGAATATTAAAGGGGCCTTTGGAGAAAAGAGAAGTAGTTGTATAAACATCAAGAGCGCAGACTCAAAACGGGTCCTAAGCAGAGAAGAGAAAGCTGAAATGTAGAAGGAGTATACAGAGGGTCCGTGCAAGGGAGATGAACTTGAAGGCAGTATTACAGAAACAGAAGAGTACTTAGATGAAGATGAGATGGCAGAAAGGAATATGAGAGACCACTGAAAGTCTTCAGTGGAAACAAAGCCTCGGGGGTAGACGACATTCTGTCAGAACAACTAATAACCTTGGGAGAACAGCCATGACAAAACACCCCGCACTGCTGTGCAAAATATATGAGACAGGTGAAGTACCCTCAGACTTCAAGAAGAATATAATAATTCCAATTTCAAAGTAAGCAGGAGCTAACAGATTTGGATATTACCGAACCATCAATTTATTAAGTTATAGTTTCAAAATACTAACACGAATTCGTTATAGAAGAATGGAAAAACTGCTAGAAGCCGACCTCGGGGAGGACAAATTTGGATTCCAGAAAAATGTAAGAACACAGGAAGCAATACTGTATCTATGACTCCTCTCAGAAGACAGGGTAAGAGAAGGAAAACCTATGTTTATAGCGTTTGTAGACTTAGATAATGCTTTTGGCAACGTTGATTGGAATACAGTGTTCGAGATTCTGAATGTGGCAGGGTAAAATACGTGAAGCCAAAAAAACTTTTAGGTTATCCTATGACACTGTAACTCTGTCAGAGACAGCAAAAGACTTGGAAGAGCAGTTGAATGGAATGGACAGTGTCTTGATATAAGAAGAACATCAAGAGAAGCAAAACGAGGATAATGGAATGAACTCGAACTAAATCAGATGATGCTGAGGGAATTACGTTACTTAATGTAATAGATGTGTTTTTCTATTTGGGCACCAAAATAACTAATGATGGCCGCAGTAGAGAGGATATAAAATGCAGACTGGTAATGGCAAGAAAATAGTTTCGTAGGAAAAGAAATTTGTGAATATCGAATACAGATATAAGTGTCAGGAAGTATTTTCTGAAAGTATTTGTATGAAGTGTAACTAGGTATGGAAGTGAAACATGGACGATAAACTCTTTAAACAAGAAGACAATAAAAGTTTTTGAAGTTTGTTGCTACAGAAGAATGCTGAGGATTAGATGGGTAGATGACATAACTAATGAGGAGACATTGAACAGAACTGGGGAGAAAAGAAATTTGCGGCACAACCTGACTAATAGAAGGAATCGGTAGATAGGACACATTCTGAGACGTCAAGGGATCGCCAGTTTAGTAGTGGAGGAAAGCGTGGGGGAGAATAATTGTAGAGGGTGACCAAGAAATGAATACTGTAAGCAGATTCAGATGGATGTAGTTTTCAATGGTTATTCGGAGTTAAAGAGCCTTGCACAGGGTAAAGCACCATGGAAAGCTGCATAAGACCGGTTTTCGGACTGAGGACCACAACAATAACAGCAAGTCTACCTTGCATGTTGCACTTGTGTCTAAAGTTAGAATAATTTAATTATCTGAAACAATCACATATTTTCTAACAAATAAACAGAAAAAAGAGTTGTTTCGATCGACATTTGCCACTCTCAGATCATAAAATACAAAAGGTGCTTCAGCCCCACCTCTGACAACGTGGTTTATGCAGCGATTGGATGGAACCACTGCCTGTATTTTATGATCTGAGGATGGTCGATGTCGGCCTAAACATGTCATTTGGTAGGAATGAATTTAATTGTCCTGGATAGTTAAATTATTCTAGAAGTAAGTAATTACTTGATCCTATATCGATAGATATGCCAACCTTCCCTTTGTTCGTACAAGGTTAAGGACTATCTAAACTGTAAGACCCATCACACCTTTCCCAGCTGTTGATTCCAGTTTCCTTTGCTTACCAACTGTCCCATGTTTTCCTAAGCCTCTAATTAGATGGAATTTCATGCACCAATTATCTGTTGTAACTTACATTGCTAACAGAAAATCTAAGCAAGAAAGCATATGAGACAAACTTGCTCACCCATTTACGATGCGCTACAAGATCTACCAACAAACAGTCTGCCACCCCGGTTACTTCAGAATGTATCAGTTCTTTCGACTTCCATATGAGGACGACTCTGCAACGAACATCCGCCAAATAATGCTCACCTGGTTCAAGAAGAAGGTTGAAGAATTCCAAATACCATGTAAAATCTGGCTCAAGATTAGGACAGGTCAAGGGAGATTTAGCTATACCTTGAAGAAGTGGTCTCTCCGTTTGTTTCTGACTGCATCTTCGTAGCAGAGGAGCAAACTATAGAACACCTTTTTAAGCAGTGCATTTTATTGTGATCTGAGGACTCTACACCAAGTGACTACGAGTGCTCTGGACTAGGCGCCAAGTGTCATCATTTCCGTTTGGTTGTATATACAGGGTGTTCGAAACTTCACGTTGTAATTTGCCAGTACTTCTTAAGCAGAAGAGTGGAGATGTAATATTTTCATCCAGAACCCATGTCTGTAAACGTAGCGTTCCCGTGCTAAAACCATTTGAAAACATATTGGTGAAGCGAACACTTTTACAAGTGACTGATTAGTCGTGATCCAGCAAATCACTTGTTTTACAACACCACAGACACGCCTGCTGGCGGTGATTGTAACATTTCTCTAAGCCGTTGCGTAATTGTGGGTAAAAGGGTATGCGATAGAGTCGGACGTTGTGAGAAAAATCGTGATAAAGGCGAAGGGCAGCTCTTCCGTTACTATTCAGAAGCATGGTGTCTATGTATTCTGCAAACGTGTACTCAAGCATGTTGCTCTAACACTCAGAGACATGTGAATGAGGCTCGACCAGGTCAGGGAGGTAAGACAGACGTCAAATGACTTCATTCGATAGCCGAGAGGTTCTAGGCGCTTCAGTCTGGAACCGCGCGACCGCTACGGTCGCAGGTTCGAATCCTGCCTCGGGCATGGATGTGAGTGATGTCCTTAGGTTAGTTAGGTTTAAGTAGTTCTAAGTTCTAGGGGACTGATGACCTCAGATGTTAAGTCACATAGTGCTCAGAGCCATTTGAACCATTTTTGAACTTCAGTCGATCCGACGTAAGTACCCCTCACCATGATACCCTATTGCATGCCTACGTAGCAAACATGTTTTTAAACGGCTGTAGCACGGAAACGTTACGTTTCCGGAAATTAGCTCCTATTCAGAATACGAGTATGTACTCACTCCCCTCTACAAGTCCTAGAACGGCTATTTCCGAACAGCATATATCTATACAGGGTGTTTGTTTTAACTCGAGACAACTAAATATCTCGTAAAACACGCATCGTACGGAAAAAATTTCGAGGTGAGAAGTTAATATTAGTAAAGGAGACATTTGTCTGTGCTAAAACTAGCCACTCCTAACCACCTCTCGTGTTTGTGAAGAATCTAGTTTATATTTTCAAATGGGAAGGCCCTCCCCCACCCATTTTTATTTCCTATTCGGATTCTAAACCCAAAAATACTTGCGGTTTTTTTGAAGCCATTTTTTCCCATTAGTGGTAGACGGCGCTGTAATCGACAAATATAAAGTGTACGTGTTTGCTATTACTTGGTCATACATTTGATTTACGGTGTATATGAAACCCTTTGTGTTCTAACAGTTCGTATTTATGTTCGAAACTTACTCTTGTGTTCCATGTTTGTTTGTGCCGTACAATACGGTTAGCCGTTTCAAAGTCTGCCTAGAAGCTAAGTTTAGTATGATCGCGGAACAACGAAGTGAATGCAATAGTTCTCTGTTCCCATAGGAATGCTTGATTTCGGTGAATCCCCATGCCTCTTACCATTGGGTTGCCTCATTTCGTTGAGTATCCATGGCACATGAGACTGTCACGTTCACTTCATGGACATTTTACGTTATTTCAGAGGTTGTGGTTCGTATTCCATCGATAGCAGCACATCTGCCATTGCGAGTGTGACGGGGATTGGACGGAAACACACCGGTAACAGTCACCCTGGTGATTGGGTTCACGTGTGGTCTCCCAAATCAATCAATCCAATGGTATCGGGACTCACCAAAATCAACCCTATAGGAACATAAAACTACGTCACCATACAAGTAGCTTATCTGCCAGAAATGTCAAGGCCTAACCATACCATTTGTGCTGTACAATCACATGTGTAACTCTCAAGTAACATTGAACATAAGCATCAACCAATAGAACATACAGGTTTACATATACATCGTAAACGAAATGTAGAATCAAATGCATCGGTTCCTAATTGCAAAAACAGGCACACATGATATTTTTCGATTACGGCGCCGTCTACCACGAATGGGAAACAGTCCCTTCAGTAACCTGTATGTATTTTTTGGCGTAGAATCCGAATGTGCTAAAAAAAATGGGATTTCCGATTTGAAAATGTGAAGTTGACCCCACCCACGTAGGAAGAGTGATTAGGAGAAAGCCAATTGCAGCAGACATAGACGTCAACATTACAAATACAAACTTTTAACCTAGAACACTTTTTTTCGTGCGATGAGTCGTTTCGAATATACTTAGTTTTCTCAAGTTAAATTAAAACGGAAAAAATCGCAATACCAAGAAGGAATTTGCGACATAAACGAGAGTTGGTAGGCGTGTTTCTACATCTGAAAGACGATATTTATTATATATTTCGTGCCAGTCGCGTAGGAGTCGCGCTACTAACGCCACTGCAAGGATGCAAATCAGTTTTAGCTGATAGTAAACCTTTCGGGACGTGGGGTCGTGGTCCCAGAAACTCTTCTGTTCGGTAAGTTTCGTCCAGGACTGCGTCCGGTTCGCTCAGGTTTGCTTTAAATACACGCTGTAACGGTCATGGGCGTTATTGGTCTTTAAGATTGGACGTGGTGACTCGATGTTTATCAATAATGCCTTTAGGGCGACTAAGATTCCATTGGCATCACTTCTTCGTTTTTGAACGAGGGTGTGAAATAGGGCTACGAGAAGCTGGATGTTCATGGGTGATGCACAGGAAGACTTGGTAAGAATGTAGCCACTGCACATGATAGCTGACTGCGGTCGTCACAGGAAGACCGGGTGCTGGATGGCCGCGTGGCGTTACCGAGAGGGAAGACAACCGTGTTCGGCTTATGGCCCTGGCGCACCATGCTACATCTGCAGCAGCAATTTCAGCAGCAGTTGGCACCAAAGTGACACAACGAACTGTTACTTATCGGTTCATTCAAAGACGCCTCAGCGCCACTCAGCCTGTATCGTGCATTTCACTGACCGCTAACGACCTCCATCTGCGACTTCAGTTGCGTTAAACGGGAGCTCGTTGGAGGACAGGGTGGAGGTCAGGTGTGTTTCCTGATGAAAGTTGGTTCTGTCTCGGTGCAACAAACCTGTCTGTGTGCTAGAGAGACTGGATCTACACCTGGAGCTATGATCTGGAGTGCGATTTCGAACAACAGGAGCACTCGCGTCGTTATCCCACGCATCAAGAGTGCAAATTTGTAAGCCCGTCTGGTGATTCGACCTGTTGTGCTGCCATTCATGAGCGCATTGCAAACAGGCTTTCCAACAGGATAACGCTCGCTCACATACCGATGTTGTAACCGAACACGCGCTAAGTAATGTGGACGCGTTACCTTGGCCTGCTCGATCGACAGATCTGTCTCCAGCCGAGCACATACGGGCCATCATTGGACGACAACTAAGCGTCATCCACAACCAGCGGTAACCGTACCTATATTTACGGGTCAAGTGCAGCAGACGTGGATCTCAACATCGCAAACCAACAATCGGCACCAGTAAAACACACTGCAGGTACATTTTCACGCTTATATTCAACATTCTGTAAGGTACACCGGTTAATAATGTACCGGCGTTTCACTTTTGCAGTGGCTTATCTCATGCGTACATTAATTTGCTGTTTCGCGTTGATAATCATTTACATGCCATCTGGCAAAAGTATTCCCGATAACTTTCAGTTCTCCGCGTTAATAACATTTCGGTGTGGCGATTTTTTCCCTTTGCAATATATAGTGTGTGAGTGTGCTACACATATGACAATGACGCGAGGAGTATCCGCGCGGTCTAGGCGCGTCTTGTCACGGTCCGTGCGACTCCCCCTGTCGGAATTTCGAGTCCACCCTGGGGAATGGGCGAGTGTATTGTCCTTAGCGTCAGTTTGATTAAGTTAGATTAAGTAGTGTGTAAACCTAGAGACCGATGGCCTCAGCAGTTTGGTCTCATAAGATCTTACCACAAATTTCCAATTTTTCCATATGTTACTAATTTATTGGACATTCCATTCCAGATGTCATTCACTGGTAGCTACGTACGTAAGTATTTTAATCACGTGTAATTTTGAGCCTCGGGATGTCAGACGACGTGCAGTGAATCGAGTGACCACAGAATGAAATAGCCTCCCTTTACATGCTGTTTCACTGCGGAAAATCGTAACACGGTCCCTGACTTCAGCCGTCGCACGGACGCCAAAATGGAAAATATTGAAATAACCAACATGGATTCCGCAAACAGAGATCATGTGAAACTCAGCTCGCCCTATTTGTCCAAGAAATTCACAGTGCCATAGACACTGGCGAGCAGATTGATGCCGTATTCCTGGACTTCAGGAAGGCATTTGATACGGTTCCGCACTTACGTTTAGTGAAAAAAATACGAGCTTACGGAATATCGGACCAGGTTTGTGATTGGATTCAGAATTTCCTAGAAGAAAGAACACAACATGTCATTCTTAACGGTTCAAAATCTGCAGATGTAGAGGTAATTTCGGGAGTACCGCAAGGAAGCGTGATAGGACCTTTATTGTTTACAATATACATAAATGACTTAGTTGACAACATCGGTAGCTCCGTGAGGCTATTTGCAGATGACACGGTTGTCTACAAGAAAGTAGCAACATCAGAAGACTCGTACGTACTCCAGGAAGACCTGCAGAGGATTAATGAATGGTGCGACAGCTGGCAGCTTTCCCTAAACGTAGATAAATGTAATATAATGCGCATACATAGGGGCAGAAATCCATTCCAGTACGATTATGCCACAGGTGGTAAATCATTGGAAGCGGTAACGACCGTAAAATACTTAGGAGTTACTATCCGGAGCGATCTGAAGTGGAATGATCATATAAAACAAATAGTGGGAAAAGCAGGCGCCAGGTTGAGATTCATAGGAAGAATTCTAAGAAAATGTGACTCATCGACGAAAGAAGTAGCTTACAAAACGCTTGTTCGTCCGATTCTTGAGTATTGCTCATCAGTATGGGACCCTTACCAGGTTGGATTAATAGAAGAGATAGACATGATCCAGCGAAAAGCAGCGCGATTCGTCATGGGGACATTTAGTCAGCGCGAGAGCGTTACGGAGATGCTGAACAAGTTCCAGTGGCGGACACTTCAAGAAAGGCGTTACGCAATACGGAGAGGTTTATTATCGAAATTACGAGAGAGCACATTCCGGGAAGAGATGGGCAACATATTACTACCGCCCACATATATCTCGCGTAATGATCACAACGAAAAGATCCGAGAAATTAGAGCAAATACGGAGACTTACAAGCAGTCGTTCTTCCCACGCACAATTCGTGAATGGAACAGGGAAGGGGGGATCAGATAGTGGTACAATAAGTACCCTCCGCCACACACCGTAAGGTGGCTCGCGGAGTATAGATGTAGATGTAGATGTAGAATTAACATGCTTTTAATTTGCAGTCATTTGAGTATCACTTATTAATTGCTTTTCAATATATTAATGTAGGTTTCATAATGTATACACTACAGACACATGCACATTACACGGGTGATTCCTATAAGGAACAAATTAAACAAGTTAATATACTCAAATGTTGCACTGTTGCAACATTTAGAGATTCGTAACCATTCAGATAGGTTACCCAGCGAGCATTAGTTATGTCACACGACATAAAACCTAATTGTTTCTTAGAATTGGCTTACCATGCCAGGACACTTCGACTATCAGTTCAATACAGTTAAATCATTACACTTTCAGTTTGCGTCAGAACGAAAATCTTTTTCTAAATAAGTTACACAAAACTGCAACCAGTCACTTTTTTGAATAATTATGTTATATTCAATGAAGCAGTTTTCCAAACTTTTCAGGTTCATCTTCAGATGGTTTCAGGAAGTTACATCATTATTGCTATCATAATGCTGGGTGCTGGCTCTATGACAAAAAAGATGGAACACACTTCAATGTATCGCCATAAAGGAGTTTTGCTATTTGGGGAGCAAAATGACTGATGATGGTCGAAGTAGAGACGATATAAAATGTAGACTGGCAATGGCAAGGAAAAAATGGTTCAAATGGCTCTGAGCACTATGGGACTTGACATCTAAGGTTATCAGTCCCGTAGAACTTAGAACTACTTAAACCTAACTAACCTAAGTACATCACACACATCCATGCCCGAGGCAGGATTCGAACTGCGACCGTAGCGGTCGCTCGGTTCCAGACTGAAGCTCCTAGATCCGCACGGCCACACCGGCCGACAATGGCAAGGAAAGCGTTTCTCAAGAAGAGAAATTTGATAACATCGAGTATAGATTTAAGTGTCAGGAAGTCATTTCTGAAAGCATTTGTATGGAGTGTAGCCATGTATGGAAGTCAAACATGGATGATAAATAGTTTGGACAAGAAGAAAATAGAAGTTTTCGAAATGTGGTGCTACAGAAGAATGCTGAAGATTAGATGCGTAGATCACATAACTAATGAAGAGGTATTGAATAGAATTGGGAGAAGAGGCGTTTGTGGCACAACTTGCCAAGAAGAAGGGACCGATTGGTAGGACATTTTCTGAGCCATCAAGGGATCACAAATTTAGCATTGGAGGGCAGCGTGGAGGGTAAAAATCGTACAGGGAGGCCAAGAGATAAATACACTAAGCAGATGCAGAAGGATGTAGGTTGCAGTAAGTACTGGGAGATGAAGAAGCTTGCACAGGATGGAGTAGCATTCAGAGCTGCATCAAACCAGTCTGAGGACTGAAGACCACAACAACAACATAGCTTATCTGTCGATATGAATGTAAATTTAGTTTTTTACTGACTGCGACAGTATAGGCAGCTTTTTTCGGTTAGTGTCCATCTGTCTGCCTCCATTTTGAAGTCCAGTTGTTGTATCACTACACACACTTGCACACAAACTATATTAATTACACTCTGACAGCGAGACTTTTCCAGCATCCAGCATGCGTTTTACAACTGTTGCTTGTAACAAAGATCTTGACTGAAAGATATGGCATAGGCCTACATTGCACAGACTCGTTAATTGTTTTTCGTTACATGTATTAAGGTCGATATAAGGGCAAATATTTTAATCAGATAGGCGATAACATGAGAGTTCAAAATAAAATAAATAATTAAACTACTACAAGAACAAACTTCAGGTGATCTGAAATACTTAGTTCTATTTGTATACTACGTATAATACAGGCAGTTTATAGCGTTTTTATTTATGTGTTTATTTTTTATTATTTTTTTGTGTGATTGGCATTAACATGGATATCCATGAATCAATGCTACAGTGTTATTGTATCTGCAGTGAGATGCAGCTCTCTGTTAGACTAGGACCTTTATATTTAAATTTAAATTAATAACTAACCTTCATATGAACTGTTGACTTATTTCCTTTGTTATATTAACATGATCTGGTGTATTAGCAAGAGTAGATTCTTTTTATTTTAGCTAAAGGTATATGTATAAAAGTTATAGTGATTGTAATGAACTAAAGCTGTTTGTATGGCTGTGCACTTTATATTTAAAAACCACGAACAAAAGTTCTTTAACTGTTGACTTATTTTTATTCTAACATTAAAGTGATCGGGAATATTTGTGTAGGCAGCCTCTGTTTTTGCAGCTAGAAGTAATATGTATAAAAGTACTGATTAATGTTAGCAGTACAGGGCTTTAACATTTAGAAATATAGTACAGGTTTTATTCTGTGGTAGGATATTACATTGGCACCGGTGTATTTAGGATGTGAGGAGGGGAAAGAGGGGTTGTTGGAGGGGGGGGGGGGTGGTGGAGAGGTGGTGTAGGGTTGGTTGAGTGGTTACTTGTTTTGAACTAGTAGATCTTCAAAGTTCTGAAGGAAAAATTTGTTTGTCAGTTCAATTTGATCATTGAATAGGTAGTCAGGTGCTGTTCAAAAGGTTCAAATGGCTCTGAGCACTATGGGACTCAACTGCTGCGGTTATCAGTCCCCTAGAACTTAGAACTACTTAAACCTAACTAACCTAAGGATATCACACACATCCATGCCCGAAGCAGGATTCGAACCCGCGACCGTAGCAGTCGTACGGTTCCGGACTGCGCGCCTAGAACCGCGAGACCACCGCGGCCGGCTCAGGTGCTGTATTTGTGCAGATAAATATTTCAGTTTCTTCAAGAAGGTCCAGTATTGTGCCTTTGTTGGCAAAATGGAGTATTTGGAGACTCTCTTCTATTTTGTTTGCTGAATGATTGTGTTCGGCAAGATGTGAGGCAATGCTGGACTTATTCAGGTTGTTAAGACGGAGTGCATCTATGTGTTCTTGATATCTTGTCGTGAAGATTCTACCAGTTTGTCCAATTTAGAAGCTTGGACATGAGTTGCAAATGAGCTTGTACACATCTGATGTTTGATACTGTTGTATAGTGGTTTTGGTGCTGTGTATGATTTTATTTTGTATTTTCTTGTTGGTGAAGAAACTTATTTTTTTGTGAAACTTCCTGGCAGATTAAAACTGTGTGCCCGACCGAGACTCGAACTCGGGACGTTTGCCTTTCGCGGGCAAGCGCTCTACGATCTGAGCTACCGAAGCACGACTCACGCCCGGTCTCACAGCTTTACTTCTGCCAGTATCTCGTCTCCTACCTTGTATGTCTTGAAGAGATTGGAAATTTGGTGAGAAATCTGCCCTAGGAAAGGCAGGCTTATAAATGTGGTCTTCTTGTTTGTGGGTGGTAGTTCAGCAGTTGGTTGATTTAATTTTGCTTTATAGATTAGTTTCTCTATTATTGCAGGGTTGTACCCTTTGCTGGAGGCAATTGATTTAATAATTTCTGTTTCTTTTTGTCCTTCATTTGTGTCCATTGGGATTTTAAGGAAGTGATTAACCATTGTTCTGAAGAATGCTTTTTTCTGTTGATCTGGATGGCAAGAGGATTTGTGTATGGTAACATTGGTGGTTGCTGGTTTCCTGAAAATTTGAAATGTACACTTTTGAATTTTATTTGAGATTGTTAGATCAAGATAGTTAATGCCTTCTGGTGTTTCATGTTCTACTGTGAACTGAATTTTACTGTGTATTTTATTAAGTTCTTTGGCTAGATTATCTATTTCTTCTGTTGTTCCATTGAACAGAATGAGAGTGTCAACAACTTAGCGATTGTAATAAAGCAGCTTATCTTTCAGTATGGTTTTGGATCTAAAAAAGTTGTTTTCAAGGTTATTGATATATATGTCTGCTAGTAAGCCTGCAATACTACTACCCATTTCCAATCCATCTTCCTGAACGTAAAACTTTTAGTTGAACAGGAGGTAGTTGTGAGGTAATATAAGCTCCAGGATCTCTAAGAGTTCATAGATTTCAGCTCTACCCATTGCCCCATGTTTGAGTAAGTTATTCCTTATTAAACTAATTGTTTCTTTGACAGGTATGTTTGTATATACGTTGACTATGTCAAGAAATGTCCGCCCCGGTAGCTGAGTGGTCAGCGTGACAGACTGTCAATCCTAAGGGCCCAGGTTCGATTCCCGGCTGGGTCGGAGATTTTCTCCGCTCAGGGACTGGGTGTTGTGTTGTCCTAATCATCATCATTTCATTCCCATCGACGCGCAGGTCGCCGAAGTAGCGTCAAATCGAAAGACCTGCACCAGGCGAACGGTCTACCCGACGGGAGGCCCTCGTCACACGACATTTCCATTTCCATGTCAAGAAATGCAAATTTAGCTGTGACAGGGATGGGGATATCTTTTATACTATTGATGAGCTCATAACTGTTTATGATGGAGAAGTTATTTTCAAATACATATACCTTACGGATAATATAATTACGTTTCTTGGTGATTTTGTAGCTTGGACTATTGATGGAGTTCAGAATGGGACGTATCGGACATTCTGGTTTGTGGATCTTAGGCTGTGATACCAGTTTTGGTGCTGATGGGTTCATCACTATACAGTGGTTTGCTTCTAATGGTGTCAACAACAAGTTGCATTTTTAAGCAATTTTTTAATTCCATGAGAAAATTCCATGATAAATTAATATTTCAGACAGGTCAACAAGGCACTAAATGGTAGCCTTAGCCCCGCTAAGCGATGTTTCTCGGATTCCCGCCCATATCTTTTGCCAGGGTATGGCGGTGGTAGTTGTATCCTTCGCGCATTCATCTTTTCACGGAGGCACGAATGTACGTTAACCTTTGTCTGTCGCCATTTGCGCGTTCTCTTTCGAACCGAAAGTGCAACAGCCTTTGTTGTCTTATCATTTTCTGAATTTCGTTGTTAAACCACCGTTGCTCTTTTCCGTCCTTATTCCACTTACTAGGACCATAATTCTCCAGACTACGATTTACAAACTATTTAAGCTTCGGGGATAATTTTTCTGTGTCTGTCTCACTAGAAATAAGTGATTCCAGTTCACTGTCTAAGTGAGATGCTGACAACTTCTTATCTGCTGTTTCTAGAAGAAATATTCTCCTTACTTTCTTGACTGATTTATTAACTTTTGTAACCATAGTTGCTATAATGACATCTTGATTATTAATTCCTACCTCTATATTGACGCTTTCGATAAGGTCAGGCCTCTATGTAGCTATGATGTCTAACAAATTTCAACCGCGTGTGGGCTATCAGACTAACTGCTCAAGATTGACTTAGCATACGTGATCAAAAGTACTTCGCAAGATTGTCTGTCTGTACCCCATGCAATGAACCTATAGTCTGCACTCGATAGGTCAAAGTCGCCTCCTACTGTTATTGCGTGATCTGGGTGTTTACGTGCAACTGGCCGCAGACTTTCTTTGAATGACTCTAAAACTGTCATAGCGGAATTGGATGGCCGGTGAAACATATAAAAAATAACATGGTTTCACCTCGACCTCTAATACGCGACCAGATAACGTTACTGTCACACCCAACTTTGACCTCAGTACAGACAATATTTTCGTGAACTGCATTAAATACTCCCCCTCCTACAACGTCTAATCCCGTTTCCGATATATGTAACATTATTCTCTAAATATCTCAGAGTCTTCTACTTCAGGTTTCAGCCAACTCTTGGCTCCAGGAATGATTTGAATGTGACAACTTTACAGAAAATAAAACAGACAATCCTTAAATTTGATAATGGCCAATCCACTACCCGAAACAAATTCACAGCTGTCCATTGAAATTGCAACCACAGGAAGATTAGTAAATAATTAAGTTGTACTTACTTTGCGTAAACGCAAGAGCAGCAAGAAAACACGATTAAATTTGCTGGTGATCAGGGGGTATACAGAGTACAATCTATATAGTGCTCCCATCTCAGTCAGCAATAATAGTTATAACACGATTCCACGTAGAGCTTAATTGAGCTTGGATTGGAGATATTGGTACCTCATCCCGTGCTACCTCAACTCAGTGCCAGAGACCATCGATCATCCCAGCTGTCAACTGGTGGTGTACTTAGTCGCTCGTCAGCTCGTGATCAGATATTTTCCATCTAGAGAACTTATTGGCAGGGCAAAATACTAACACTTTTTATTATACTTCATGTATTAACGGACAGGGGACCACGTGTAGTGTTTACTGATTTATTTTCGTCTCCATTCAGAGATATACATAATACAGAGATAAATAACAAACAGAGAACTTATTCAGTCATCAACAGCCTCCCCAATCTAGTCACTCTCAAGTTGGGTGACCCGTCTGCACCGGCCGACCAAAGTTTGAAGGATTACGGTCCGCCCTGTTCCACATTTCCCTGGACTTCTTCCAATAGTGCTGGTTCTCTTCCACATATGCTTCAACTGTCAGCTAAAGAGTACAATATCGCCAACTCGGTATTTCTCAGTTTTCCTGTGAGGACGGTGGTATTCATAAGCTTTCCTCAACTCGAGGAGATAATTTTTCTTCCATCTCTTCATGAAGTTATTTTGCAGTTCTTCTGCTAGTTTCGCCTCTCTTCCAAGATTATTGTGTATACAAGATTCACGAGCAGTGGCTAATGAAGTCAACCGTTCTCCAGTGTAGAAATGGCTTCGTGCCAGTATTTCCCAGTCGCAATGTGTGGTCGATCGCGAGCTGATGGCGGCATCTACACTGAAGCGCCAAAGAAACTGGTACGGGCTTGCGTATTCAGATACAAAGAGATGTTAACAGGCAGAATACGGCCACATGGTCGGCAACGCCTGTGTAGGACAATACGTGTCTGGCACAGTTATTGATCGGTTATTGCTGCTGTAATGGCACGTCAGTTTGAACGTGGTGTTACAGTCGGTGCACAAGCGGTGGGACACAGCATCTCAGAGGTAGCGATAAAATGTGAATTTTAGTGTGCGACCTTTTCATGAGTGTACCGTGAATATCAGGAATCGAGTAAAATGTCAAATCTCTGGCAGCGGTGCGGCCGGAGAAAGATCCTGCAAGAATAGGACTAATAACGACTGAAGAGAATCGTTCAAAGTGACAGGGGTGCAACCCTTCCGCAAATTGCTGCAGATTTAAATGTTGGGTCATCAACAAGTGTCAGTGTGGGAACCATTCAACGAAACATCATCGATACGGGCCTTTGGAGCCAAAGCCACACTCGTGTACCCTTGATGACTACACGACACAAAGTCTTACGCCTCGCCTGGGTCCGTCAGCACCGACATTGGACTGTTCATCACTGGAAATATGTTGCCTGGTCGGACGACACTCGTTTCAAATTGTATCGAGCGGATGGACGTGCATTGGTATGGAGAAAACCTCTTGAATCCTTGGAGCCTGCCTGTCAGCAGGGGACTGTACAATCTGGTGGACGCTCTGTAATCGACTGGGGTGTACGCAGTTGGAAGGGTATCGGATCCTTGATACGTCTAGATATGACTCTGACAGGTGACACATACGTAAGCACCCTGTCTGATCACCTGCATCCATTCATATCCACTGTGCTTTCCAACGGACTTGGGCAATTCCAACAGGACAATACGACAACCCACTCGTCCACAATTGCTACAGAGTGGCACCAGGAACACTCTTCTGAGTTTAAACACTTCCGCTGGCCACCAAACTCCCCAGACATGAACATTATTGAGAATATCTGGTATGCCTCGTAACGCACTGTGTAGAAGAGATCTCCATCCCATCGTACTCTTACGGATTTATGGACTGCCCTAAGGGATTGATGGTGTCAGTTCCCTCCAGCACTACTTCAGACATTAGTCGAGTCCATGACACGTCCTGTTGCGGCACTTCTGCGTGCTCGCGGTGGCTCTACACGAAATTAGGCAGGTGTGCCAGTTTTTTTGGACCTTCAGTGTATTTCTACCAATAAAGTCCTAAATGTTTCTTCCTCTACTATCGTTTTCCAAAATCCTTCTCAGACAGTGTTTCTCAGTTCGTACTGTACGCTCATCCACCAAGCACGTAGTACAATAAGCTTCAAAGAAACACCTTGGTGAGTCAAGTACTGGTAGGTCTTCGTGTTCTCGAAGAGGTGAGTTAGGTATTTTAATTCTGTGCGCGACATGAAATACAGTCCCTGGCAGTCCCTTTCTCGCCGGAAATATGGGAACGGCACCATATATTTGCTTGTTTTCATATTTAACATTAGTTCAAATTCAAGAGCTGTTGTATAGCAAATCTAAAAAGAAGGTTGTAGCACCGAAACAAGTTATCAAGCTTATCGAAAAGTGGACCTACGAAATTTACGCCTGTTACAGAAAACGGCTTGGTGATTTCAATACAGTCAGGTGGTGGAGGACCTTCTACCTCGGATACGCGGACACTTCTGTTTAGTTTCCAAGGAGACACGTATGTATGATCATTTTTACCGTTCCTCTTCCATTCAAGATTCAAAAGTCGTTAC